>NC_140043.1:1800000-2371000 GCF_963513975.1 Fringilla coelebs
ACACTTGGACAAAGTGCAGTGTCAGAGCCAAGGAGAGAAACCTCTGTCCTGGCATGGGCAGTGCTGTGACACCAGCTCACCTCGCTGGTTTTGGTGTTGTGGTCATGTTCTGCTGCTGCCTACAGAATTTATCAGCAGCACAGTCATCTCCAAAAACCCCACCTGTGGGGATTCTGCTGGATCTGTTGCCTAGGTGAGACCTTTTCCTTCTGCATCAGCCTTTCAAACCATCCCAAATTTCAGCCAAGTCAAGATCCACAGCTTTCCCTGAGCAAGTGAGGAGGAGATGTTTCCTGATGAGATTTTCCAGTGGATCAGGTAGGCTGGATTTTCCTGTGGCCTCCAGGACCTGGATGTCAGAAATGTATGCAGCTGTTTGAGAGCCTGGACAAAGAACCAGGTCCTGTAGGCAACAGAGAGTCTGAGGCACCTGCATGCTGCCCCAGGTGTGGGAGGTGAACAAATCTCACTTCCCAGCCTCTGTGTCTCTTTGCAGCTCTCAGTGGTTACCCCTGGGACCCTGCCAAGACACATGGGCTAAGCTCTGCTCGTGGTGCTGCCTGACTGTCCTTTCCCTGCCAGGCCTCACCTTGTTCTCTGCTCTGGAACTCTGCTGGGTGGGTCACACCCCACATGTGCCCCTGGTGGCAAAGGAGAAAAGGTTTATATATGTACTTAAAAGTTTATAGATCTATCTACATCTATGGACCTGCAGAAGTATTGACATATCCCTGCATCCTGGGAAGGGCTGTGCAGGGCTGTGGGTGACACCTCCTGGGTGCTCCACTGGCCTTGGTGTCACCAGAGAGCCAAGCAAAGCAAAGAAGATTTTAGTTTGGTCACTCATTTCGGGAAGACCTGATTGTTGAATTGCAGAATGGTTTGGGTGGGAAGGGGTCCCACCCAGTGCCACCCCTGCCATGGCAGGGACACCTCCCCCTGTCCCAGGTGCTCCCAGCCCCAGTGTCCAGCCTGGCCTTGGGCACTGCCAGGGATCCAGGGGCAGCCCCAGCTGCTCTGGGCACCCTGAGCCAGGGCCTGCCCACCCTGCCAGGGAACAATTCCTTCCTAATGTGCCAGCTAAACCTACCCTTTGCTAGTTTGGAGCTCCCTGAGGAAAAAGCTGTTCTTGCTGCCCCCAGTCAGCTCCATCCCAGGAGCCTGGCAGGGACCTTTCCTGGCTGAGCAGAAAGGGCTGGAAAAGTGGTGTCTGTGGGAGGACAAGGGTAATGGGGCTCCCTTTTAAAGCACCTCTTGATGTTTCTGACTTGTTTTTAAGTCTGAAGCCCTCACATGCTCTCTGCAGCCCCCCCATTCCATTCCCCTCCAGCCCTCACTGCAGTCCCCAGTGCCACGGAGCCTCTGTGCTTGGAGGGAGGAGCTGGGCATGAACTTCTTCACCTGTGTGCCTTGGGCTCTGCTACATCCTTCCATCCATGCCCAGCCTTTCCCCTCTCTCTTTCCCCCTGTTCTGGTCTCCTGTCTTTCCCTCTTTCACCCTCAGTTCCCATCCTCCCTCTCAGTCCGTGCTCCAGTTTGCTCATAGCCAGTGAGGTCGTTTTGGGGAGAGAAAACAACCTTGCCAAGAGCAGCGTTTTGCTGTGCCCTGGATAGCAATTCTTTATTTGGCAGCCTGGAAGACCCCAGTTAATACAACCACAAATAAAAATGTGCCTATCAGGACTTGTATAGGAGAGAACTGGTTAAATCTTTGGTGGGTGGAAGTCAGTGGAGCATCACTCCCTTCCAGGGGGCTCCCCTGATTTACACCCGCTGAGCTCAGGCCAAACATTTGCATTTACAGTGTACAGACATGATAAAATGGAATAAAACCCAAATACTAAACTTGATCCCATCTTAAAGCTTTATGTGAACTCTAAATGTGTTTGAAATAAATCAGGTACCTTTCATGGGCCCTGTAAGTCAGACCCCTTGGCTTCCAGAGGACTGAGGTGCAAAGCCAAATGCTCAGCCCTCCTGCTCCCTTCTGTGGTGGGTTAATGCTCCCTGGAGGTGCCCTCTGTTCAGAGTATGGGCTGCAAGTGCTAGCCCTGACTGAAGAGCCAAGCCCTCCAAAGTCAGGAGATCTGGAATTAGATCTGCACGGGTAATAAGAACTCACTTTTCCTGGTGCTTCTGAGTTATGAAATACCCTCTAGCTACAGACATGGCTGGTTTTTCACATCTCAGTCATTTTTTGTGGCTTCCTATTTCTTTTCAGGTTTTGATTTATGGGAAATTCCTTTAGATGTTGACTGAGACACTAAATAAGGGAAAAAATAAAACAACAAAAGGCAAAGTGCCTTTCCCTTACAGATGATCTACCACTGTGTTAAATTCCAGGTTCATACTTGGGGCATCTGACATTACCACTGTTCAAAGGGATCTGAAAGACAGCAGCTAAATTATTCCTAATCTTGTCTCCTAGGCTGCTTAAAACATGGTTGTGTTGCTCTAAAAAATACACATACCCCAAGGCAGAGAGCGTGGGTTGAAATGGGAGGTCGAGGGGACAGGTGCAGTTAAAAGTAACTAAAAGCAGAGTTACAAAGGCAGCTGTGGCTCGTGCCTTAGTGAAGTCTGCAATGCTGGATGTTTTGGGGCTTGCAGAGCACCTGTTTTCTCTGCTGCTTTAAAGGCTTTTCCTCAAGTTCCTCCATGGTTGCAGCGTGCTCAGTGCTGGGTCACCCTTGGTGTCTGAACACCCCTTTTCAGAAAAAAAAAAAAAAAAAAAGCAGCTTTTTGGCTCAGGGTTGCTGAATTTTGTGAGAGTTTGTGTTGGTTTCTGCTTAGTGATGTTTGAGTGACCTTCAAACACAGGGCAGCAAAATCCTTCCTGATACACTACAAAAAAAATGATCAGGACAAAGTCTCTGCTTGTGAGGGGGATTGTGCTGGTCCCTTGTGCCCCTGACTGATCCCTCCTGCTCTCCAGCCCCTGCTGCTGCTGTTTGGACTTCAGATGGCTCTGGAGAGAGTGCCCAGCTGGAGCCCCCAGCAGCCTGTGGTGCACGGTGTGCCCAGGCAGCTCCAGCACCCCTGGACAGCCCTGGGCTGTGCCCTGAGCCTGTTCCCTCTGGGAAAGGAGCTCACCTGGGAGACTTCATCTGCTCTTGCCTGGGAGGGGGCAGGTCTGCTCTGGACCCCAGCTGCACAGCCAGCAGAGGTGGTGGGATGTGGATGTGTCCCAGAACGGTGGTGCCCCATAACAGGGGACAGAAATGCAGCTCTTGCAGCATCTGCAGGGTCTCCACCAAGCCTTTTCATGTCTGCCTTTTTAATGGTCCTGGCTACTCTTGGAACAAATGGGCATTCTAGAACTGGGAAACTGGCAAGGCTGTTTATCCCAAATGTCTGGAGTTGATGTTCCCTAAGATAAAAAAATAATAAAGGAGGGGGAAAATGCTGCAAACTTACATGACAAGCCAAATCCTGGGATTTATTGCTGCCTCCTGAGGGATTAGAGTAACAGGAAGGAGCTGAGCTGTTTTCTCTCTGATGGGTGATTGCAATGGCTACTGTGTCTCCTTAGCCTCCCCAACAAGAACTTTGGCTTTGCTTCATGCACCTGAGCTGTGGGATAAATTGCTGGGGTGATTCTGTAGATCTTGGGCAGCTTAAGTTACTCTGTGGTTTTGCTGCATTCCAAAGTGCCTGATGAAGAGGGAAGCAGCCCTTCCATGTGACCCCGCTCCTGTGTCACTTTGGCTGGGGCTCTTTGCTGTCCCTGTGCTCCCCAGTGCCTGTCACACCTGCCCCTGCCACAGTGATGGTATCTGTGTGTCATGGGGTGTCCTTGGAACGCTCCATCCCAGTCCTTTCTGGGTTTCATGGGTCTTTCTCAAAGGGACAGGCTTTGTTCCTGCCCCTGCATGACTCCAGGCACTGGCCACCCTGCTGCTCCAGGGGAGCCACCAACACCAACATCTCCTTGTCTTGTTGCACTGCTCCATCCCCTTTGGGGTCTGCACAGCACCAGGCCGACCCAAGGCTCCAAATGGATCCAGGTGTTGTTATCATATCAAAATCCCACATCATGATGACAGGAAGGAGATGGCTGCACGTGGAACAAAGCCTGCCAGATGCAGCCAATTCCTTTACTGCAGTTCTGACAGCATCACAGAGCCCATGGCAAAGCATTTCTGCTCCTTCAGAGTTGTCCCCCTGCCCCTTCATGTCACCACACCCTTATGGGCCCCCCACATGTGTAAATTCATTATTCACCCAATGAAGACAACAAAGGGCAAAGCATGACTAAAGGACTGAGCTGGATGATCTCCATGCAGAGCTGACAGTGATACATACACTGCATTTTAAAAAGTTCTTTATTCTGCTGCCTATCATGCACCAGCAGTGCATTTCAGAGGCAACTTTCCCCAGAGATTCTCTCTGCCTCTTTTCACCTCTTCCTGCCAGCCCATGGCATCGCTCCTGCTCTTCCAGGGTCCTTCCTGCATCCCTGTGCAGCCTCCTGCCAAACCAGCCCTGTGTCTCTGCTCCTTCCCTGGCTCCATTTCAGAGTTCATTTGTGCTGCACAACCACTCAGGGTGCGACACCAGGGGCCAAGGAAATCCCTGGTTTGGGATGGGCTCCCAAGAAGCAGCCAAGAACCATCCATGTTTGCAGATAGACCCAGGGCTGCAGCTGATGCCCAAACCCCCAGCTGGGCAGACACAATGTGGCCAAAATGAATCTGGGCATCAATGAAAATGGGCTTGTGAATTTGGGTGCTATGGGAGCTGCCTGAGAGCATCCTTGGTCCTCATGCCTGTGCCATGGAGGGGGCTGGGAGAGCCTGGGACAGAGGGGCATGGTGCCCAGGGATGCTTGTCCACACTCAGCCTGAGCTGAGAAGGGGAAGGAGGTCCCAAGCTAAAATAGAGATGGGAGGTTCAGATTAGTTATTGGGAAAAATTTGTTCCCAGAAAGGATGATCAGGCATTGGAACTGCCCAGGTGGAGTCACCATCCCTGGAAATGTTCAAAGGGCATTTGGATGTGGCAGCTGGGGGATGGTTTTGTGATGAACATGGTTAAGGGTTGGACTTTTCAACCACTGTGACAGTGGGAGGTGACCCTGCCATGGCAGGGGTGGGATGGGCTTTAAGGTCCCTTTCAAACCAACACATTTTATGATCCTTTGATTCTATGACCTTGTTACTTGGAATTTAGTAAAGACCGAGCATTCCTTTTCATAGGAATTTAGGGCAGACTGAGCATCCCTGGGAGCCCAAATAATGGATGCAGTTTGGCTCAGTCCTGGCTGGTGGGATCTGGAAGGGGCAGAGTGTCAAGGTAAAGCAGCATTTGGCCTTCAGAGGGGTGGGATCAAAAGGCATTTCAAAGGCACCCCCAGGCCCCTGGGGTTTGTGACATGGACAGGGACAGGGACACGGGCACGTGGTGCAGAGCTGAGGGGCTGAAATCAGAGACCCCACCTTTCTCTTTAAAGCTGGTGCCCCCCAAGTGCTCAGTAAACAAAGCCAGCCTGGAGAAGGAAGGAGCCAAGATCAGATCTTGAATTGTGGTCTGGGGGGACCAGAGTGATTTGTAAAAATTCTGTCAATGCATTTTAGCAAATCAGAACATCCCATTTGGCCTGGCTTTCCTCAAGTAGGTCCCTGGTTAATCTGATGCAGGCAATGAGCCACTTTCTTTCTATTTATTCTTTGATTTTGCTTTTTCTAGCAGGTATGGCTTCACAACCAGCATGATGAAAGAGTATTTATTGCTGGCACCTGAAAGCATTATGATCCAATTGGTGTCTGCATTTAATTTCAAACACATCAGGATGTCTCTAATTCCCCGACCATGGGAAGTTAGGTGTTGTGAACTTTGGAATAATTTTTTATTAGTTCTCTAGTGGGGTTGTAGTGAAGCTGAATTTTAAAAGTTAAGGTAAAATGTCTGCTTGTCCAATTAGAATAATCTCAGAATGGTGGAAACATCAGTTTTATGTGTGCAAATGAAGCTGTTGCAATTAAAAGTTATGCAAGAAGAAAAATTCTCTAAACTCTCCAAGAGAGCAAAGATAATATCATTTATAGACTCTGGGAATGAGGGCTGTTAAAGGCGCAGACTTGGGAAATATTTGCTGCAATACATTAAAAGGAGCAGGAAGGCAACTTAGTGGAAAGGATTTTTTGGCACTTTGCAGGAAGCATCATAGAATTTTATTTTGGGAGCACAAGGCAACAAGGAAGCCCTTGAGGTTTTGTGATCTGTGTTTGTCCCTGTGTATTCTGAGATAGCACAATTTGAATATTTGTGAGCAATAAATCAGCCGGGAAATTATTAATGCTATTTGATTTCAAAATTATTGCCTTGTCCCTTTAACAGGCAGTTAAGGGCTTTTTTGAAACTGTTATTTCAGGCTGCCTTCAGTTGTGGGGAAGAGATTGCTGCCTCTGATTCACATCTGCAGGTTTCTCCAGCAAACATCAATGCTATAAATTTTTATTTGCAATGAAAGTTTGGATTATGGAACATTCGGAGAATGAATTCACTAATTAGTTCATATCTGAAATAAAGTCTGAAATAAAGTGCGGGACAAAATGATGTCTGCAAATTTCAGGTGCGGGGGGAGATTCTGTTTGGGACCAGGATACAACCTGTGAGTTCTGCTCAGGCAGCTCCCACAGCAGGGAGAGCCACCCTGTCCATTCCCTGCTGGAGAATCCAGAGGAGCCCTGGAGATGCTCCAAGGGCTGGAGCCCCTCTGCCCTGGAGACAGCCTGGGAGAGCTGGGGGTGCTCACCTGGAGAGGAGAAGGCTCCAGGGACACCTCAGAGCCCCTTGCAGGGCCCAAAGGGGCTCCAGGAGAGCTGGAGAGGGACTGGGGACAAGGGATGGAGGGACAGGACACAGGGAATGGCTCCCACTGCCAGAGGGCAGGGATGGATGGGAGATTGGGAATGAGGTATTGTTCCCTGGCAGGGTGGGCAGGCCCTGGCACAGGGTGCCCAGAGCAGCTGGGGCTGCCCCTGGATCCCTGGCAGTGCCCAAGGCCAGGCTGGACATTGGGGCTGGAGCACCTGGGACAGTGGGAGGTGTCCCTGCCATGGCAGGGGTGGAGTGGATGAGCTGCGATGTCCCTGCCAAGCCAAACCATTCCATGAATCTGTGAATATCCTTCCTGACCCCTACAATGAACTCAGCCCCCCAGGGCCAGTTTTGGCACACAGAGAATGATGTTACCACCCTCCATCCCCCAAAGGAAAGAGCCAAAGGACATGACATGGAACATGGATCTTGGACTTGCTTCAGTGCTCTTGATTCTTCCACTTGTTCAGTAAAAATCAATGTAAAGCTGAAGAACCTCCCTGTCTCCCCCCTATTTGAGTACATATATCTGACAGGGATCCTATAAACTTCTGTTGCCAGAGGAAGTGGAATGTAGGAAACCAGGATGAAGAATAAATGAGTCTGTCCATCTCCCCTGCAAAGTGCATCACATCGATGGGTGCTCACCTAACAGACCATTAACAAACCTCTCTCACCACCTATTCCAGGGCTCTGCTCTGCAGATTATAAGGAAGTTTCACCAACACCAAGTAGCTTTTAACCTTTGCTGGACTTCAGGTTCAGACCTTTTTTGAACTTTCATTTTTATTTTTGCACTCATCATCTTTCATGTCCTGTTGTACCAGGAGCAAATGCAGAAATTGTGTACAATTAAGAGCATCCCAAATGCTGAACCTGTGAACAAATTCAAACCAGAGTATGCTTAGACATTTTGCCCTGCTCATTCTGCCTCAAGAAACAGCTACCAGGAAAAAAAAGGAAAGTTTGAAGGCAGTTTTTCTTGACAATTGCTTGCTCTGAAGCTCCTGAAGAGTTTCGCATTTTTCAGACTAGTCAAGCAGAAGAGGCTAAGTGCGCCCAGCTGTGGCACAGAAAATTGGGGGGTGCACAGCCCATGTAGAAAATTAACCCCACGAGCGAGAGGCTTTTGAGCAGAGGGCACACAAAGAAGACAAAATCATAGGATTACTGGTGACTGATCTAGAGAGAAGAGTCAATCTTGCAATTTTGGGGGCTTGCTGAGTCTCTGATAAAAGACAGGGCTGCGACTGAGATTTGAGAAGGAGGAAACACAGGGAGACAAGGAGTGAGAAATGATGTGGGGGAAGACCCAGCTGTAACTCTCCACAAAACAGTCACAATTTCCAAGTAAAAAGATCTCTATAACAGGAGACTTTGCTTACTGGAGAGAAAAAGGAAAAGCCCAGCTGCTGTCAGATGGGACTCACACCGTGGAAGAAATCCTTCCCAAATTTCTGAATGCAGTGACAATTTGGAGGAATGCCTGATGTCACCAGCTCCTGGTCACACGGCTGCCTTAGGTCAGAAATGGGGCTGTGTGTTCCATCCCCATCTGTCAGAGCTGGGGCAGTTCTCTGCTCTTCATGGGCAGTTTTCTTTATCTCTCCCACAGCCCATCCTCCCTCCAGCAGATCTCTGCTGTCCATGGCCAGTGAGCATCCCTGCAGGGCTGATCAAATTCCACCATCCCATGGGGAGATGCTCTGCCCAGGGCAGGAGCCAAGCATTCCTACCTGGATACAATCTGCCCTGGAACAGCACAGCAGCCTTTGCCCCCTGCATTCCCAGAGGAGCAGCTTTCTCCTGCCCTGCATTCCCAGAGGGAGAGCAGGCCCATCTCCAGCAGCCCTGGAGCTGCAGAGGAAAACTCCCCCCTTGTGCAGGATCCTGCTGCAGCAGAGCCACAGCTGGCACTGCAGGAGGGCTGAGCCCCCCTGGGATGGGGCTGTGCCCCCACCCTGACACACAGGGGACAGGGATTGCTCTCACTCTGACAGTTGTTTTTAGTTTTTTGGGTTCTTTTAGGTTTTTCTTTTGGTTTGAACTACTGCATTTGTATTTTTAATTTTCCTAGTAAAGAACTGTTATTCCTATTCCCATATCTTTACCTGAGAGCCCCTTAATTTTAGAATCATGATAATTTGGAAAGGGGGGTTTACATTTTCCATTTCCTGGGAGGCTCCTGCCTTCCTTAGCAGACACCTGTCTGTTCAAACCAAGACCTGGCTCACCTGAGCTTGTCACCACAGGGACAGCAGCTGGCTGGCTCCTTCACAGCTGTAGCTCCTGCAAAGTTGATGCTCAGATAAGGATGTCCTGGAGCCAGTGGGTGTGGGAGATGGCCCAGCAGAGATGGTGGGGCAGGAGGAGAGCAGGGGGCTGCCCACCTTCTGTGGGGCTTTGCCTGGAGCAGCACAGTTCTGTGACACTGGACAGCCTCCCCAGGGAACCAACCAGCCAGGTTCCCTGAACCTTTAGACAAGTGTAGGCTGCCTCTCCAGTTACAGTTTTTCATTTACACACTCCCAGGTAATGGATGATGAAGACATATTGCTGTGTTTTGTAATTTAAAGTGAATTTAGCCTGTCAGCACAGTTGAAATAAATGTCTTCATTTCCCCAAAATGGCCAATCTGTCACATTATCCCGTGTCCTTGTTTCCCCCATCCAGTCTAATAGTGGAAATTGGAGATCTGATTGTTTTAAAAAGTGAATTTCTCAAATCTTTATTTCCCTCTACTATGAAGAGCCATCTTTAGTGTTTGTTTGTCCACTCCCAGCCAGTGTTCTCCCGTGGATGACCCTGTCACAGGCAGGGTGAGGAGCTGCTCCAGGGTGTGTGTGAAGCACCCCCAGTGCTGCCAGTGCAGGGCACGTCAGAGCTCACTGAGCCAAGGCTCACCCCACTGTTTTCCTAAAAGCAAAGAGTCCTTGCACTGGTTCCTGGTGCTGTTCCTCAATTTTATCTCAAAGCAATGGCACAGCTCTGGTCCTTTCCCATGCAGCCCACCAGGAATGAGTTGCCTGCCTGCAGTTACCCTGGTTGGTGTCAATTCTATAATTTAATTCTTTGTCAGCCAAAACTTGTATTGGTTTTCTGTTATTTTCTGTGACTGATTTCAGGTGAGAGACCTACTTTATTCATGGGGCACAGCAAAGTAAAACATTAGTGTTCTCCCCATCTCCTTCAGCTCCCTGTTGTCTCTGAGGGAGTCAAAATTAATAAAGGCCAGATATCTCCTTGAGTCTTGGTTTGGAAAGACAGGTGTCTGCTAAGGAGGGCAGGAGCCTCTCTTGAAATGAAAAACGTAAACCCTTTTCCTCTAAATTATTATAATTTTGAAATTAATGGGCTCTCAAGCAAAGATATGGGAGTAGGAATAACAGTTCTTTATTAGGAAAAATAAAAATAAAAATGTAGTAATATGAAACCCCACTGCCAGAGTCAGAGCAGTCGCTGTCCCCTGTGTGTCAGGGTGGGGGCACAGCCCCATCCCAGGGGGGCTCAGCTCTCCTGCAATGCCAGCTGTGGCTCTGCTGCAGCAGGATCCTGCACAAGGGGGGAGTTTTCCTCTGCAGCTCCAGGGCTGCTGGAGATGGGCCTGCTCTCCCTCTGGGAATGCAGGGCAGGAGAAAGCTGCTCCTCTGGGAATGCAGGGGGCAAAGGCTGCTGTGCTGTTCCAGGGCAGATTGTATCCAGGTAGGAATGCTTGGCTCCTGCCCTGGGCAGAGCATCTCCCATGGGATGATGGAATTTGATCAGTCCTGCAGGGACACTCACTGGCCATGGACAGCAGAGATCTGCTGGAGGGAGGATGGGCTGTGGGAGAGATAAAGAAAACTGCCCCATGAACAGCAGAGAACTGCCCCAGCTCTGACAGATGGGGATGGAACACACAGCCCCATTTCTGACCTAAGACCCCTTGTCAGCTCACAGGGTGCTGGGCACCTTGTCTGCTGTGATTAGTTTGGAAGTGCTCCCAGTGAGAGGCTGTGTTTAACCCTCCACACCAGCAAGGAAAACACTCCCCATTTCCCAGCATATCCTCAGGTTCTCCTCCACGCAGCACATCAATATTTCTGCTCCTGTCTTCCCTGTCTCATTATTAGCAATTTTATCATCTCTGTCTAATAACAGTCCTGCTGACTTGTATTCTTTGATGAATCCTCTGTCTCCTTTCCCAGTGGGAAGTTGCTGGCTGTGGTTATCTGCATCCCAAAGAGCTGGAGCACTGCTGGCAGTGGTGTTTCCCTGTGTCTGTATTCAAGCCCTGTGCCTGCTCCTGCCCCACTTTCTGGAGCTCACTCACAGAGTGTTTAGGTGGAGCAGGTGGCTGTAGATGGGCTCAGTCCTGCTCACTGTTTTCTTCATGGAATCATGGAACATCCTGGGCTGGAAGGGACCCCCAGGATCACCCAGTACCACCCCTGTCCCTGCCCAGACCCCCACCAACCCCACCCTGTCCATCCCTGGCAGCGCTGGCCAAAGGCTCCTGGAGCTCTGGCAGCCTCGGGGCCGTGCCCATTCCCTGGGCAGCCTGGGCAGTGCCAGCACCCTCTGGGGGAAGAACCTTGCCCTGAGCTCAGCCTGAGCTGCCCTGGCCCAGCTTCATCCTCTCCATCTCCTCCTGCAGTGCTGTAGAGGAGCAGGATGATCCAGACCTCAGGAGCACAGCTGAACCAAGCTGCTTTTGTCCCTGGCAAATGCCCTGGCTAAGGAGAGGTTGCTCAGCTCTGGGCATCCTGAGCAGTGGTGCATCCCCATGCTTGCCCCCAGCTCTGTGCCAAGCCTGGCATTGCTGGGTGCATTCACCAGCCCCTCCCCAGGCTGGCAAGGCAGGGCTGCAGCTGCACGTTCCACTGTAGCCTTGCAGGATGAATGTCTGATGGACATGGACAGCCTGCTCTGCTGGAGCGTGTCCCTGCCTGTGCCTGGGTGCAATGAGATGAGTTTTGATATGCCTTGCAACCCAAACCATTCCATGATTCCGTGATTTTGTGGATGTGCTACAGATGAAGGTGTTGGGTACTGCAGAGCTTCTCCCAGCAGCAGGGCAAAGGTGTCCTCTCTGCAGGACTTTGTCAGGAAGGACGAAACCACTGCAAAACAACATGGTAATTCCTCCACAGTGCCAGCAAAGAGCATTTTTTTTTGTTGAAATGCAAGTTTATTTAATGACAAGTATTTAAAGTTTGAGTAAACCAAACCTGGTCTGTCCCATTCCAAGTACCTTGCAGGAGCTCTGGAGCAGCTGGAATGAGGTCTGGGGTCTGCAGGCTGGAGGTGGGCAGGGAAGAGCAGGGATCTCCTTGTGGACTAGGACAGCCCACAGCACCCATCCCTCTGCTCTGAGCTGTGTGTGAGCAGAGGGCCCTCTGCCTGAGGAGGGGTGGGGGTGGCCTTTTTGCCTCCTCTGCTCTTCAGGATGTGCTGTCACCGAGGTGTGAAAAACCAGGTCCCACCACAGGGAAAAATCAGGGGTTTTCTGTCTTTCCACCCAGTCCCTTCCTGTGTGTAGGAGGCTGAGCCCTCTGTCTGCTCCTCTGCCTGCTTCCACTCCATCACTTTAATATAAATTCCTGAGGTGAAGTGCTGGATCATAAGGTTCCTACAGTTGTGCTTTCCCCCCCGCTAACCTGCACTCCAGATCCCACCATGCAGGTTTCCCTTTGCTGGGATTATTTCCTCCTGCCCTCCCTGCTCTGTGATAGGCTCAGAGACAGTGGGAATGTGAGTCTCTTCCCTGGGAAACCCAGGCCCTCCTCTTGGAACACGAGGGCCATGCTTGGGGCAAGGGAACAGTTAAAAAGGATTTTGATTCTGTGCATCTCTTCCCTCCAACAGCACCATTATTTCATACAACTTATTCCTTCCATTGAAACCTTCGAATAATTTCCCTTTATAATCAAACTTTTCTATCCCTAAATCAGTTTTATAACCACCTTATTATACCTTGAAACTCAAAATGAAAAATAACTGTTATAAATAATTGGGCTGTGCTGTGAATACTAAGCACACCCGTGGCTTCCAGAGGATGGGATAACAGGGACGTGCTCTGCCACCCACCCAGGGAAGGGCTGGCTGGCTTAGCTTGTCTTCTCCAGTGCTCCTAGTGCAGAGAGGAGAGGGGAGGTGGGCTTCAGTCTTTGCCAGGCTCTGGACCAGCCCTGGAGTTGGCAGAGGCTCTGTGCCACTGCTGTGGGTTGTATTTGTGAAAATGCAGTGATCCTGGTGTTGGCTCCACCTGGGAGCTGGGGCTGGGCACCCCCATTTGTGCTCAGCTGCACCCAGAGTCCCCCCCCTGAGAGGGGTCAGTCCTGAGCTGAGAGCATCCCTGAGGGCTTTATCAGAGCCCCTGCACTCTCTGTGCCCACAGGACAGCTCCCAGGCAGGGCTGTGGCACTTCTGAGCTGCTGCCCACCTGCAGCTCAGTGGTGCCTTCTTCTGCACCAGGGCTGTGAAACCTCCAGAGCCTGAAGATCACAGAATCCCACACTGGTGTGGGCTGGAAGGAACCTTACAACTCACCCAGAGCCACCCCTGCCATGGCAGGGACACCTCCCACTGTCCCAGGCTGCTCCCAGCCCCAGTGTCCAGCCTGGCCTCGGGCACTGCCAGGGATCCAGGGGCAGCCCCAGCTGCTCTGGGCCTTTGATTCATCCATCTCAAACTTCATTAAGCTGACACGAGGTAGACAAGAGTTTTTACTGCCAGCCTCCCCTCCGGACATTGCAGGGATCTGTCTGTCTATCTCCAGAGTGGCATGTGCCTCCAGGAGAGCTCCAGCCATCTCCCCATCTTCAGGTGTGTGGCAAGAGAAGGAATTTGTTGCTGACTTGCAGCTTGTGTGGTGGTTTTACTGCATAGACTCCCAGAGACTAAAGCCAGAGAGATGCATTCGATCATCCCACTTGATTTCCTGTGAATCACAGCCCATGACATTGCACTGTGTTCATCATGCAGTGCATCCAGTGACTTGGCTTTGACTGAAACACATCTTTCAGGAAGATCTCTCCAGGCTACTTTCAGTGGTGGATAAATGTTTTCCTTTCAAAAAGGTGTCTAATTTATAATTCAAATATTTCTAGCTTCAGCTCCCAGTTCTTGTTTTGCCTTTCACATTGCAGTCACAGAGTCTTTATTGCAAGATATTTTCTCCCCCTGAAGGAGTTTAGATGTGATGATGAAGTCACCTCTCAGTCTTCTTTAAAGGCTAACCAGCTTGAAGCCTTTAAATCTCTGCATGGAAGGTGTTCTTCTGGCCTTTAAATCAACTCTGTAGCTTTTTTCCTGCACCTCTCAATTCCTCCAACTATTTTTTGGGATTTATTTAAGCAGAGACCTACAGAAATACTGCAGTTTGGCAGAAGGTGGTGTTGAACTGAAGAGTGGAGAACAGCCCAATCCCAGGCTCTAGAGAATGGCCCGTGTTCCTGCCACCCAAACAAGTAATTACAGAGTTGTAAATGAGGGGCAGGCAGCTCCTTTATCCCTGGGCTCCTTCAGCAGCTCCTGGCTGCTAGGGGAGTGCTTGAGCAGGAAGGGGCCCAGGGAGACCAAAGAACAAAATCCATGCTGGCACCCTCCTCTCTCCTCGTGGGCTCCAGCTGGGGGAGGGAGGAGATGCTGACCTGGGGCTCTGCTGTGATCCCTCTGCTGAAACTCCCCATGAGGAGCCAGCATGTCCCTGTGAGACCTGGACAATACAGGTCTGGATTTTTATATTCTTTTATTACAAAATTGCATTTTTATTGTCATTTTCCAGGCACATCAATAACTGTCCTGTCTGACCCAGGCATCGAAGGCAATATTCAAACTGCATTCTGCTGCTGGAGGCACTCCTGTATCTCCTGCTTCCCTGAAGCTGCTGCTGAGGTTGGGCTGCTGCTGCAGGTCATGGACCTGCTCAGGATGACTCTCAGGGGATGCAGTGAAACCCACGGGAAGGCACCACCCAGAAACCCTCACTCAGCATCACCCCCACACTCCAACGCTCGGGGTGGCTGCACATGAGATGGGTGAGGTCAGGCCCTGAAGGCTTCCCCTCCATCCCACAGGTGGGTGCTCTTAGGGCCACTGCCCTCAGCCCAGCTCTCCTGGGAATCTCCTGGCAATAATTCCCTTTTTTAAAAAGCCAAAATTTAGCCAAGGGGCACCTGAATGTCCAGAGGCCATGTTCCTCAGTGTCTGCTGATCCCAAGGCACTGAGCTGGTCTGTTACCCACCACAGCTGAGGCAGGGACCATAATCATAGTGAACATGACTTTTTAATGACTGAGGAAAGGAGACAGAACAGGAATGGCAAACAGTGGCTGCTGGGAGCTGATAATTGAGATGTGTGGGACAAGAGCATGTGTGCCTGGAGGGTCTCTGTCCTCTGCCAGCCAGGGACAAAGCACATCCTTTCCTGAGTTGTTGGTGAGCTCCCCCTTACTCACTTTAGACAATTAAAGGAGCTTAGGGATAGGCACGGTAGCCAAATTCAAAGGCTGGAGAATCCTCTTTACATATCTCACATAATCTAAATAGTATCTGCATATGAAAGCTAATTAATCTCAGTAAAATCCAATGCAACCAAAGAAAGCATTTAAATAAATTATTTAAAACAAGTCACTCAAAGGAGTAGTATTGAAACCCACCAAATGTCTGGATACAGGGAGTCCTAAACCCGAATTAAATCCCACTATTTCTCTGTGTTTACCAAGATTAGCACATGTCTTTTCTCAAGGAACACATGGTCTAAGCAAGTTCGTATTTAACAGGAGAAGATGTTAATACCTTCAATTACGACAGCATTTCATTATCCCATTAAATTCATTATGAGAATACATTAACTCTGATTCCTTGCCAGAATGCTGACAGCCTCCTATTGCTCTCAGTGCTGAGGAAATAATGTGCTGTGTGGCATTAAAACCCGGGGGTGTCATGACTCCTTTCCATGTTCCCTGCTTGAGCTGTCTAGCCACTGCTTGCCCAAAAAAATTTAACTGTGTGAGCTCAAAGGAACCCGTGATTTCAGTCATCCTTTCCCTGGCTGGATGCTTTGACCTGCTCGTGGCTACAGAGCACCTTTGTGTGTGTGGAACAGAGCCCTGGTGGCTTCTGCTGCTGTGCTGGGACAATCTCAGAGCATCTGCATCTCCTCCCTGCTTTGGCCCACTCTCTGAAATGCCCCTTGAGATCATCAGGAGCTCAAAGCAGTTGACACTTTGCTTTGCCCATGGACAACTCTCTGTTCTATGACTCTTCAGCATGACTACTGTTTTTGAGAAACGGAAATTTTAGGGAGAATTTTGAAACAGAACGATCATCATTTGGATGTTAGGAACAAGTTCTTCACAGAAAGAACATCATTTGGAGGTTAGGAAGAAGTTCTTCACAGAAAGGCTGAGCAGGCACTGCAAGGGGCTCCTCAGGGAAGTCGTGGAGTCCCCATCCCTGCAGGTGTTTGAGGAAGGACTGGATGTGGCACTCAGTGCCATGGTCTGGTTGCCATGGTGGTCTTGGTCACAGGTTGGACTCAGTCTCAAAGGTCTTTTCCAGCCCAATTTATTCTATGATTATCTTAACATAACTCCTTGGGTGTGAGTCCTGTCCTGCTGTGTTTGTACTGGGCAGCATCCCTGTCCCCTTGGGAGAACCTGTGAGCAGCAGGGGAAGGTCACAGGTGACTTGAGGGGCTTTTGCCACCCAGAGGAGGCAGCCAAGGTAGCCCAGGTGTGTGTACCAGGTGAGGCATGCACAGCTCTGCTTAGATCAGGGCCCACTTCTGCTGCATTCTGTACTCTGACAGTGCCTGCTTTGAGATCCAATTATGACATCAAATGGCCTTGCTACACTTTTACACCTCCATCTCCCACACTCAGAACAAAAGCAACAGGAGTTATTATATGAGGCTTACATGTGGAAGCAGATCATTTGTAAATAAACACCTCTGAAGGAGCTTATCAAGGAAAAATACCCAGAAAAGCTTTGACCTTTATGCAGAAACATGAATTTAGATGTAAGGAAGGTGTTCAGAGATACATTCTCCAGTTCTAAATGTTCTACTTAACATTTGAGGAATAAAGCTGCTAGCATGCTTATGAAATTGATTCATTTTAATAAGAGTCATTTTTAAGCTGCACAGAATATTCTTGAAAGGAAGGCTTTTTCTTTATTTTTGTGAGCCTGGGTAAAAGTTATTTTACTTTTATGATGTAGTTTACAGCTTATGGTAAGGATCCCTGGGGTCATCCTTTCTGATCCGAAATAAAGCGCTTCTCTCTTCTTAAAGATGGGCTCTTCTACACCTGAATGACTGGGAAAGTTTTTTCTCTTGCCAGTACAGTGCTACTCAGGTGTTCGAGAAGCATCTTGCTTTTAAGAGGCCAATCATGTAATTGTTTCTTTCTGACCCAAAATTCCTTGTGACATGATTAGTCCTGTGTGTACTTTCACAATGTGCAATTACAAGAGCCAGGTAACAAATTCTGCAGAAGGCACAACTCTGAGTGACAGCACTCCATGGTCTGCTTTCACACTATGGCACAAAGGCAGTGGGATGAGGAGGGAGGGGAGCAGAGCTGAGCCCTGGCTGGGTACAGGGGGAGCACAGAGAGCTCCCCAAAGGTAAGCCAGGTGTGCTGGGGCAGATCTGCAGCTTCACCCCTTGAAGAGCCTTAGCTCTAGCCACAGCAGTCTCACTGTGTGACAGTGCTGAGCCCACATTTCCCTCCAGAGGTTTCCTGTAAGGTTTATCTTTGTCCCAGCCCTCCACCATCCAGGGCTGTCTGAGCCCTTGTCACCTGTCCTGCCCGCAGTCACCGATGCCCCACGGGGTCCCAGCCAGTGGCTGTCACTCCCTCTGATGTGGCTCTGCTCCCAGTGCCCTCCTGGCCCTGCAGGGTTAGTGAGTCCTGCTGCATCCCCCCCTCCTGACACGGGAGGAACAAGGGGGTGCTGCACCTTTGGCACTGTCCCCACATCCTGCCAGCGTGAGGTCTGGGCCAAGGATGGCTGTGCAGGGCCAGGGCACAAGGACCATTCCACATGCTGGCACTGGTGGATGGGGAGGGCCCCACTCCTGCTGCCAGGGCCCCCCAAAACTGTGCTTTCCTATGTCCTCATGTGTCACCTCAGTCCCCCCCAGCAGCACCCCTTCCCTGAGAGTGCAGCTGCACGGGGTGTGCTGCTCACCACTGCCTGTCCCAGCAGCCACAGCGGGGTTCAGGTTCTCAGCTCATTTCTGCACAGCCCAGAAAGCCCCTTCTCCTCCCCACCACTCCTGGCAGGCAATAACACACCTGCAGATCGTCACTTACAGCAATGTGAAAGCACCAGCTGAGTTGAGACCAGCTGTGGGACCTCTTTGCTCTGCAGCCTTGGTCATCCTTGACGGGACACAGGGAATGGCTTCCACTGCCAGAGGCAGGGATGGATGGGAGATTGGGAATTAGGAATTGTTCCCTGGCAGGGTGGGCAGGCCCTGGCACAGGGTGCCCAGAGCAGCTGTGGCTGCCCCTGGATCCCTGGCAGTGCCCAAGGCCAGGCTGGACACTGGGGCTGGAGCAGCCTGGGACAGTGGGAGGTGTCCCTGCCATGGCAGGGGTGGCACTGGATGAGAGGCAATGTCCCTTCCAATCCAACCATTCTGCAATTCCACAATTCTGTGGTCCCTGAACTCTGTCCTGCCCTGGTTGGTTATTTCCTCCCTCCTTTAATTACCTGCATCATCCCTTTCTCTGTGTACCCAGGCTCTGCCTAGGTCTCTGGGTATTTGTGAGTGAGAACCTGGCATGAGGTGTGTGCTGCCAGCAGAGCTGTGCTGCTCCTGAGGGCCTTGCCTTGGCTTCCCATGGGATCAGGAAAAGCCAACACCCTGATGACGCCGGTGGCGTGAAAGATCCCAGAGGCAAAGGTGAATTTTCCCTGTTCCTCTGGGGCTTCCCTGCTGTGCTCTCAGCTTCAAGAGGGTGCTGTGGGGCATTTCTCATAACTTCACAGCTCACTGCTGCCGTGCTCCTTCGAGGTGTGACAACACTTCCATCTATTCCTCCCTGCAGGGCTCAGTTCCCTGCCTGGTGCCACTGCCGGGTGCCACCTGCCTGTCTGGGGACATCTGGGCTGGCTGCTCGGGGACTGGGCTGCAGAAGGTGGGTGACAGGGCTGACCCAAAAAGCTGCTGACCCAAAGGGAGCAGCCTGTGCAGAGACAGAGCTCCCCTCAGGCCTTGGGACAAGCGAGCAGGTGAATGGAAGGTGTGTTTTCCATCCAAAGCCCCCAAGGTGACACCAGCCCGGCAGCGGGCAGTGAGGCCGTACGCTGTCGCTATGGGATACGAAACATCACAATGCAGACATGCAGCTTTCTGATGGCAAAAACAGAACTTCTGATTTTTGATTCTGACATTTCCAAAAGTGACAGTGGATTGCAGGGTGACAGTGTCATCTCTACAATGACACTGCACAAACCAGCAGTCCGTCAAATTTCTCCTCTTCCATAAAAGAATGCAAAACAATAACTTATTTACATAAAGTGTGTGAGAAAGTTTGTTACAAGAATGTAAACATTAGAAGGCTTAGAAAATCTTAAAAAATCAGGGCGACAGTACACCTTTGCTGTCGTGGGGTAGCTGAGCTTGGTCAGCAGAGAGCTGAGGTGCCATGGAGTGAGCTCCCCAGGGAAAGCCCGACTGCATGCCCTGCCAGCACTGAGGGGCTCAGGCAGGATGGCATCCTCCTTCCTGGCTCTCCACTTGCCACACAACACTCAGAGGAGTCAGAGGGCTGGGAGCAGCTGGGAGCAGCATCAGGGCTGTCCCTGGTGCCCTTGCTGGTGTCTGAGGTGTGGGGCACCTGGGGAGCAGAGCAGCCCCACCACGGCTCCCTGCTGTGGCAGTGTGGGGAACCAGTGTGACCAAGGGAGCAGAGGCTGGGGGCTGGGAAATGGGATGGAGGGGGCAGTGGGGCTGTGCAGGAGGGACCTGAGGTGTGGTCCTGACTCATCCTGAGGGTACTGCTCTCCACAGACCCTGTGCCCTCTGCCCATCCATCCCTTGGGCCATCCCTGCCCTGCAGAGCTCCCAGCCTGGGTCTGCAGGCACACCCAGACCCTCTGCACCTCCCAAAGAAAGGTCCCTCAGGTTCTGCCATGACTCTTGTCCCCACAGCCCCTCCAAGCACTCAGACTTGTTCCTACCTGGTGCCACAGAGGCACTGGCTTCGCTGAGCCCAAAGCCCCTGCACCCCAAGGCTCTCGAGGGGGACCAGGAGGTGACAACACCTGGTGACAACAAGTGTCTGAAATTAGGCAAAAGGTGGGATTAATGCTGCACCATCAGTAGAGTAGATAAGAGCCTCTGACATTTTTTAAATGGGGGTGCTAGGGACATCTCAGCAGCTCTAAGATGGTTCTGCAGTTTTGTGTAAATGCCTCATCAAAGTGGTAATGTATTCTAATTATTAGCAGAGCCCTGGCTGCCTCATGAACACGTAATATTTTGTGACATGAGACATTACAATGAAAATGTATGAATAACAATTTTTCATTTAAATTACCAGCTGTATGATCAAGTTTTTTGTAGTATTATGAGGTTTGGGGTAAATACTCCATAAATATGTAAATAACTTGTGATGTTGCTGTGTTAAGTAATTGCAGGAGGACACGGCTTGTGGTACAGAGGAACCAAGACTTGAGCACTCTGGGATTCTGTTTCTTGTGGGCACATGGCTGGGGCTGCCTGATTTTTGCATCTGCTCCCCAGGGTGTGGGGTCCCACCCTTGGAGGGCACCTGAAACCCCTGCTCAGGTGCTGCACCCTTTGCAGCCGCTTTTCCCACCCAGCTGGGGATCCCTCTGTGCCACCTGGATGGCAGAGCCGTGCTGCCTGTTATGGAAATCTTCCTGGGGATCCACCATGGACTGTTTTTGTGAGATGAAATCTTCTGAAGAAACTCTTCTTGCTCCTTCCCTAGACAGCCTGGCCTTGGGGGCTGATTTCCCTCATCCACAGGAGACCCACAGAGCCCAAAGGAAAGCTGTGAGCACAAATTCAAAAATTTTTTCACATCAGCTAAAAATCAAGATGTTTTCCCTTGGAAAAAAACATTAATTTGGTTTAGCTTTTTGCTTATTTGTTTTCCTAATTTGCTTCCTAATCTTTATCCAGTTCAAACTCAGGCAGAACAGGTAAATGAGGAAGCAGGTGTGCAGATTCAAAAGCTCCCATTTCCACCATTTTTTCCCATCTGGGTTTGATCCCTGCCCATGCTGTGCCAGAGCCACTTTGGCCCTCCAAGCCCAAGGCAGGAATACAAACGCTGGGCCAGTGAGCCTGGACATCATCCACGTTTTCTGCGGCTCCAGCTGGTACTTCCATGGGGATAATGCATCACCTGGAGCTGCTGAGGTGCAGGGAGGAGCCACAGACACAGGGCTGGACATACTGACCCCCAATGGGTCCCTTCTGCCATCCCTGAGTGAGGATCTCTTCTCTTCTCTTCCAGATTGCAAGGCAAGATGTATTCTATTGCCATCTGTATGGCAGCTGTCTGGTGTCAAGTGGGCAATGCTCCTTATCTCTCTTCCTGAGTGATCATAATCAACAGGGGACATCTGCTGATAAGAGGCAATTGAATGTCACCACATGACTGATAAGAACTATAACATCCCATTGTGAGGGAGGAGCCAAGCATTCCTACCCAGATATAATCTGGAGGTTCTGACACACCAGCACAGCTCTTCTCCACTGGACTCCCCAGAGGAACAGCAGCTGCTTCTACTTCCACGGATCTGTGGATGAAGAATTCACCCCTTTCCTACAGGACTGCCCTGCTCCAACAGAACCACGCCTGACACTCCAGGAGGACTGCAGCCCCTTTTCCAACTGGACTGCTGCCAACACCCTGACCCACAGGGTGTCAGGTTGAGTTCTGACTCTGTCAGTGTTGTTCTAGTATATTGCATTGTTTTATTTTATCATTTTTTTCCTTCCCTATTAAAGAACTGTTATTTCCTGCTCCCATATTTTTTTTTTGCCTGAGAGCCCCTTATTTAAAATTCATAGCAGTTCGGAGGGGTGGGGAGGGTTTGCATTCTCCATTTCTGGGGAGACTCCTGTCTCCTTTAGCAGGCACCTGTCTTTCCAAACTAAGACATCTTCACACCTTCACATGGCTCCTGAGCCATCCAGCACTTCTGTGGCCCACCCTGGCTCTCCCTGCTCGGAGCAGTTGGTCTCTGGACACACATGCAGGGTGCCCTGGGACAGGGAGCTCCAGAATTCTCCTTGCCTGGGAACAGGAGCAATGCCCCAGGTCTGCTGGAGAGTGGGAAGCCTGGCCAGTGGTTCCTGGGATGTCCTTCTCTACCACCTGGAGAGGGAAACTGCCCTTGTGTGGACCTGTGGGAGGATGTGAAATGTGCTCTTCTGAGTCAATTTTTACAGTGGAAATACTGGAGAGGAACTTGAGAATTAAAACATGAGAGAACAAAGTGTGTCTGCACCAGGGAGAGGTGAAAACAGTCGCACTTTCATTATGAAAATGGTATTTCTGGAAGAAAACCAGCAGGAGTGCAATGTCCTGGAGTGTCTGGGGTCAGCGTGAGAGTGCTGAGAGAAGACTTCCCAGAGCAGTGATGGGCCAGAGGGGGAGAGCAGGGATTTAGAGACCCCCAACAGCACCAGCCTGCCCATCCTTACAGCGCCCTGCTGGGACCCTGCCCAGCCTCCAGGGCTGAGCCAGCCTGGCGCCTGCCCTGCCAGCCTGGGGAAGGCATCTCCCCGGGGCAGGAGCTGCACCCAGAGCCCATGCTGGGCCATGGCAGCTCCCAGATCAGAGGTCAGGGAGCTCCTGCAGTGCTGAGCAGAGCCAGGGGCTCACAGGGCGTGCCTGTGTGTGCATCCCTGTCCCAGGCAGCGGGAGGAGGGTGTGGCACTGCCTGTGCTGCCGCAGGTCCAGCAGATGCTCCTGGGGTCACCTCATGGCCCTGCTGCTGTGGCCTCTGCTGCCTGCAGGACCTGGGGGCACCCTGGGGCTGCTTCCCCACTCTGACCAAGGGTGCTGGGGGGTTCCCTGGTCCCCTGGCACCTCCCTGTGCCTGGAGTGTGACACCTGGCTGCCCCTCTGTTAGAGACACGGTCACTCTGGGCCAGGCACTGTCCCTTGTCTGGGCCCCCAGAGGTGCCCAAGGCACACTTGGCAGGGGGATCAGCTCCTGGGGAAGGGGCTGCAGGACAGGAGCAGAATGGCCCAGGGCTGTCCTCGGGCTCTCCTTGTGGGATGGGTGGCAATAGACAGGGCATGAGCTGGGACCTGCAATGCCTTCAGGGCCCAGGGCTGCCTGCAGAGGTTGGGGGACAGCGGGTGGCTCCTCTCAGCCGACAGCAGGCCATTGTCACCGGCCACAGGAGCAGATGTGGCTGTGCTGGGCAGAGCTGCTGAGCAGGTGTGGAGTGGGGGATCGGGGGGATGGCGGGGAAAGGTGGGGAGCCCTCACCTCTGCCAGCCCACACTCCCTGGCATGAACCCACAAAATGAGGCACAGCGATCCCCTGGGGCCCTGGAACCAGCTGGGCCTGGGACTGTCACCACATTTCACAGAGAAAAGCAAGGCACAAATCCTCCCAAGAATATTTCTGGGTTTCACGTTCTCTGAACCTCAGGGAAAGGAAAACCAATTCTTATCATTTGCTGTGCCTGTGTTTGTGCCAAAGGAGAAGGCAATAGGGAGATTGTTTCCCCACAGTGATGGTGTTTTGTTTCCTTGGCCTGCCAGGGCCAGGTGTGTGTGTGTGTGGGGACTGTGAGCTGACAGTCACGGGAGTCAGAGCAGTTGGGGTGCAGCTGTGTGCAGAGCAGAGTGCTTGGCAGATTCAATTTAGATGTGATGTAATATAATGTAATATAATTTAGAATAATATGGTATAATAAAGTAATTAATTAGCCTTCTGATATCAATGGAGTCAGATGCATCATCTTCTCTCCCCTTGTCGGGGCTCCCTGTGAATTGGAAAGGGGACCCCGAGGGGACAGAGGGGATGCAGGGGACAGGGGCTGTGGCAGCGATGCTGTGCCTGTGTCAGAGGCTGCACAGGGAGCACAACCAGCTCTCACCACTCCTGCCAAGTGGAGAGAGAAGGACTCAGCACTGATTAATTATTTAGATGAGAGCAATTCAAAGGGGATTAAAATATGCCTGGGAAATGGTGATTTGACAAATGTATTGAGGGGGTGACGGTGCTGTCACCAAGCCCCCTGTGTCTGGCTGATCCATGGGGGAGCTTCCTTGGGGCTGGGGAGGCTGAGGGGGGCCAGAGCCCCTTCTTCTCACTGGGAGCAGCAAACAGAATAGGTTTTCCTTTTTCTCTGCCTGAGCTCTGTAAGCAGCTCAGAGTGTGACTGGAAAAGCAATGGAGCTGGGAGAGGGAATCCCACCATCACACAGCCTCAAGAGAGGGAATATTTGATGAAACTGAGTCCTGTGAAGAGAAAGCAGAGGCTGTTACCATCACAGACACTTCAGCACAGATGCCACAGAAGAAAGAAGCTAGGCTTTGTAAAGAGCCTTTGTATTATTTCCTGCCTCTCCAGCTTCACTGAAGTGAAAATGAGGCATTTTTTTTAAAAGCCAGGGGAAAAAAAATGAAAAGAAAGGCAGGAGAACAACTTTTTGTCTCTGCTGAAAGCTTGATGCTGTGCTTTAACTCTTCCCTGAGCTCATCTGCCAAAGACAGGCTCCTTGCAGGCTCTCTGGGCTAGAGTAGAAAATGGATTTTCTTTAGCAGGCCCTGGTGAGTCACTTCTCTGAGCAGATATATCTGCTGGGCTGGGGAGGGGAGCTCTTCTCAGCCAGGCTGGGACCAGCAGCAAGTGGCTGCAGAGGGAAGACCCAAGAGCCATGGAACCCTTGGTCCCTGCAGGCCAGGGAGCAGCAGCAGCTGGCCATTCTGTGTGCCCCCTGCTCCCCTCATTCCAGGCATTATTCTGACTCCCTTTCTCGGTATGGCTGGCTCCAAAGCCTCTGCCGTGCCGAGAACTCAGCTCCTCTTGGCATTAAGAACTTTCTAAGTTTGAGCCAAGGGTCTCGTTCCCCTTGCAGCCATCACAGATGAATGAAGAGCTCCATTCTCTCCTTTGTTTTACTTCCTCCAGAGCAGGAGCACACTGGCTGTGTGCAGGGCAGGGAAGAGCAGGAGGAGGGAGCAGCCCAGCTCTGGGACACATCATGGAGAAGGCCATGTGCATCCCCACTCCTGCCTCTGCTCCCAGGGAACTGCCCTGGTACCCCTGGATAAGCTGTACCTGCACATTGACACCTGTGAAAAAATCCCTAAAATATTGCTTTCTTACCTGGGTTTTCTAGCAGGAGCCACAGGAGGCACCAGATGCTGATCCTTGCTGTGGTGGGTGAGGGAGATCACTGAAATCCTGCTGGCACGTTCTGGAATGTTGGGGAAGCCTCCACATCCTGGATCCAATCCGTTCTGGCCCATCCCCTGTGTGTTTAGGTTGTGGTGCTTCCCATGGCAGGAGATGGCAAATGCTCCCTTCTCGTGCAGGCTTGCCTGACCAGGCTGGGATAAGGATTTTCTCCTTTACCTCTGGTTGCTGAGAGACAGCCCCAGCTCTGGTGTGGTGAGACGGTGAGGCACAGCTGCCTAAAGGATTCCACTGTGACCCACAAATAATGCAGGGCACTCCATGCCGGAACTGCTACAATTCACAGGGCCAGGAGATTAAAGAATGTTTGAGGAGAAAACCCTGAAGTCCCATAAGCTTCATACATTTCTATTTGTTGTACAATATTCTACAGTTTCTACATACATATTTCTCTATATCTACATATACATATGGTACCAGGGGGAATGGCTTCACACTGACAGAGGAGAGATTTACTTTTGGTTTTACGAGGAAATTCTTCACTAGGAGAGTGGGTGAGCAAAGGTTGCCAAGAGAAGCTGTGGCAGCCCCATCCTCAAAGTGTCCAAGGCCAGCTGGGATGGGGCTGGTTACTTCAGGGGCAGGGAGCTGGAAGGTCCCTTCCAACCTGAACCATTCTATGATTCCATGACACCAACAATATTCTACATTTCCTCCTGAGGTCAGGCTGGTAATGTGAGAGGAGAAGAAATGTGTGGCTGCACTTGTCCTCCCCATGTCAGCATTCAGGGAGCACTGAGAACAGTCTGCAGCAGTTCACAGGCTGCAAATTGCTCCTAAAATCATGTTTAAGCTGTCCAGCCAGCAATGCCCTGGCCAGAAGGCAGGAGGGCCTGTGAACCTGCTGAGAAGACTGTGCCGGGTGAGTTGGCCATGCCTATTTTTCCCCTGAGATCGTTACTTTCTATGCTTGTAACTTTCAAAAGCTTCCCTGGAAATCTCCAAGGCCAGGTCAGATGGGCTCTGTAACCTGGTCTAGCTGAAGATATCCTTGCTCTTTGCAAGGGATGTGGTCCAAATGGCCTTTAAGGGTCCCTTCCAACCCAAAGTACTTTATGATTTGACAAAGAGATCTTCAAATAAACCAGAGTGTGGAGCTCCCATTCCAGACATACATCCCAATCTTGGGCAGTTCCCTGTGAATCTTCTAAATCTTAAAAATTGTACAGATGTAAATTAAACTGTCCTGAAGGCATCTGGCAGAATGCTAATGGGGAAACTGTTCTCCTTGCTTGCTTGTCAGTGACAGAGACAGACTGAAATTAACTGGTTTAAACCACCTTCCAGCCAGGGAGAGGGGACAAGGTCTCTGGGACCTTTGGGAGCTCAGAGGATGTGGCTCCTCCATCCCCTCAGTGCTTTTCTGTGGAGCAGAGCTCCTGCTGACCTCCCAGACCAACAGCCACCATGGAAGGACAGTCGTGACCCTGCAAGTGACCCTGCAGGATCGTTCAGTAGTGACCTCTGCTTTTTGCCCATCTCCCTCTCTCCAGCTGGAGCAGGGCTGAAATTATTGAAAACTGTCCCGGATTCAGCCAGGACCCTCCTGTTGTTCAATACCACCTCAGGTCATTGCCAGGATGGAGCAAGGGGCTCTCTTGGGCTCCTGAGAAGAAGGAAATGGCTTCCAGTCAAAAAACGTGGGAGGGGGGAAGCCTTTGGCCCTTGTTCATTGTCTCAGAGTCTGTGGTAAGCATTTTGGTGCATGAATCACTCTCTCTTTTGTACACTTTTTAAAAAAAAATATTGTTGCTGTTACTGGTTTTTTTCCTTATCTCATTGTTGTTTCCATTGTTCTTGTCTCAAACTATGAGAGCCTTTTGTGCCTCCATTCTCCAGCTCCATCCCCCTGCAAAGGAAAGGAGGGAAAATGGGAGGGGCAATGAGTGAGCAGGGTGTGCTGAGGAGCCACCCCATATAATCCTGAAAATGAAAGCAGTGTGCTCTCTTCACTGACAGTTCCTGCCTCACTGCAGGGATGCATTAACAGGGGAAGTTGCTGAATGGGGCCCTACACGGCGAGTGGCAGAAGGTATTGAGGGACAAGGTGCATCAGAGTTGAAGAGGCTGGAACAGCCCCCCCAGAGTATCCCCTGCTCAGCTCTGTGGTTGAGAGAGGGGTTTTAACAGAGTAATGGAATCACAGAATCACTGAATATCCTCAGCTGGAGGGACCCCCAGGACCATCCAGCCCACCCCTGTCCCTGCCCAGACCCCCAACAACCCCACCCTGTCCATCCCTGGCAGCGCTGGCCAAAGGCTCCTGGAGCTCTGGCAGCCTCGGGGCCATGCCCATTCCCTGGGCAGCCTGGGCAGTGCCAGCACCCTCTGGGGGAAGAACCTTGCCCTGAGCTCAGCCTGAGCTGCCCTGGCCCAGCCCCAGCCGTGCCCTGGGTGCTGTCCCTGCCCCAGAGCAGAGATGGGAGCTGCAGGTGCCTGTGAGGTCTGAGCTCAATCCCCTCTTCTCCAGCTGGACAAACGAAGCCCTCCTCAGCTGCTCCTCCTGTGGCTTCACCTTGAGATCTTTCACCAAAGAATCACCTGAGCTGGAAGGGACTCCTAGGGTTCTCAGAGTCCGAGTCTACTCCAGCAGACCTGTCTCCTTGGCTCCTCTGTAACAGGATCTGCACCCATCCCTGCCCAGTGGAGCTGGTGTTACTCCCACAGACTTTGCTTTTTGTCACTTGGACCCCACGAACATTTATTTGACTGCAATTTCACAGCATATGGGCAAACTCAGCTGCAGAACTAACATCTCCAGCACCGAGCTGCTGCCTGTGTGGGGACAGACAACTACATTTATATGGAAGCTGACCCTGAGTGATGAACTGTGGGATGAAAATTGAATTAGAAAAAAAAAAAAAAAATCAGCTTTCACTGCTGTTGTGCAAAAACCAGAGGAGCAGCAGCAATCACGAGCAGCCACATCAACCCTTCCCAAGGTACATTCCATTTCCAGAGCTCACTGTCAGCCCTGCTGTTTTGTGTCAATGAGACCTGAGCACTTCTCTGGGGTTAAGCACAGGCTGAAGAGCTGTGTGGAATGGCACACGCAGCAGGGGGAGCTCAGATCCTGCAGCCTCATGTCACAGACCCCGTTATGTGTTTTATGGACATGGACAGGCTCATGTTTCCTGTGCCTCTGCTCCATGCCAGAGCTGAGAAAACTGATCCTGTGGCAAGGATGCTCTTGGCCAGCCTTCAGAGACCACGAGGCAGCGTGGAAGTCATATCTGCAGAGACAGATGGGGGTTTAAAATTGAACTGCAACATAAAATTCTGCTGTGAGCTGTCATGTCTGTGGTCTTTTATCATGACATCTCTCTGTCAAATGCATTGCTATTGTTTAATATCAATCACATCAATGAATACAAGTTTTATATCCATTTATGCAAAATTTCAATTTCTGCTTACATTGCCTGGTTGTTAGAAATCACATTACTTACATTTTTCAATAGCAGCCTTCCTTTTTCCTGTAGGAGAACTATCAATAGCTTGATGTATTTTTATGTGGATCACTTTCTCAGTGAAAACATTTGTAAATCTTTATTCCCATAGTCTATCCACTTCAGAGTGCTGCAGTCATAAACTACTGTGGCGAGGATGAACTTGGCTTGATCCTGCAGGGGCAAGCATGTGGCTGTAATTACCTCCCACCCTGCAAACCTCCTTAGGTCAGGAAGAGGAGAGCAACAATGGGGTGGGAGAAAGAGTGAAAAAGTGGGAAGTGAGGGGCTGCTTCTGTTTAAGTTGTTGTTGTTGTTCTTTTTCTTCTTCTTCTTGACCATTGTTACTATTTTCAGTATTGGTTGTTTGCATTTTATGTTCCCTGGAATTGTTCTGGGTGCTTCTTCTGTGGACTTGATGCAAGACAGACATGCAGATCCTCTGTGTGCCCATGGCCCTTCTCCAAGGACGGCCCAGGTTTCCCTGTGCATGGATGGTCTGTCAAGAGTGAATTCTACTGAGTGCCCCAGAGGCTGCTCTATGTCAAATATGCCTTGTTGTCCTCCTGAAACAGCCTAACTGTGCCAGAGCTCTGGGAGGGGGAGAGAAAAACATTTGGGATCCCCAGGAGCTGCAGTTCATGCCTATTCATCAGCAGGGCTCTTACCAGAATGGTGATCCTGGGTTTAGTCTGATTAGTGAGACATGCAGAGCCATTTGTTATCTGCTCCTCCAGCCATGTGGGCAGAGCACAGACCATGCAAAATGTGCCCGGGCTCTGTAACGAGATGATAATTAAGCAATAATATGCAACCAGGGCTGTCAAAGGGTGAGACCAGAGCAAAACAAGGCAGCTGCTGCCAGGAGGCGAGTCTGGGCAAGGGAGAAGGATTTTTTCTCTCAGCAGCCTTTATTTCATGGATTTCAGTAGGATGGTTAACAAAGAGCAAAGCCAAGCCATGTGTTCACACAATCAACAGCTCCACTTCACCTGCTGATCCCTGAAAGGGAAACAGGAAGACCATGAGCAGCAAACTATGGGGAAATGCAGGAAGACTTGGGGAAGGCAAAGCTCCTGCCTGTCCAGGGTTTTCTGCAGGCTGGGAGACAGGGGAGGCACTGCTGTACCTGGGCTGGGAGGCTGCAGCACTGGGAATTTGCTGAAACTGCTGCTCTTTGTCCTCATGCTGGGTCTTATGACCTGGCTACATCAAAGTGTGGGTTGCTCACACAGACCCAGCTGTCTCAGAGTTGGACCTCTTCCCTTACTGCTTCATACTCGACATTACTTGGCACCCTGCAAATTTTGTCTAACAGGAAAACTGTTCTCCTCTCCAACCCACCTCCATCATCTCCATCCCATTTCCATGTCCATGTCCATGTCCATGTCCATCTCATCATCTTCCTTCCCCACAGTTCCAGTGTTTAGGGCTGTCCTTTACAAAATTCCCTCCATCACACTCTCATTTGCTGAAAATTCCCTGCCTGTTTGGAGATCTGCTACTTCTGTCCAGCACTCAGCATATTTACAAATGGGCTTTACCAGCATTGGCTGGACCTGGTTTTAATCCAAATCTGTAAAGCCTGATTGTGCCTGGGCTCTTTATCCTATCAGCCACATGGGTGCTCTCCCCTGCAAATGAGAACAGATTTTCTGGGCACGGGCCGTGTTCCATAACATTGTTCTGACTGGCCTTGATAATATTCCTAGCCTTTAATTCTTTATTAATTCAATTCTGTATCAGCTTGCTACTTTTCTGCCAAGGACTGATATCGCTGGAGAATGTTACCCTGCAAGTTCAGCCTTGACACATTAATTTGCACTGAGAAACCCCATGTTTTTCTTCAGTTACCCAGTGACATACTGAATTTGACCCTTTTTCCCCTTTTTGTCAGCAGCCAAGGGTGTAAATGCTCATGTTCTTATGTTCTTGCTGGGGTGTTAACCAATGTTCCTGGGGATCTATCTCCCTGGAACGCTTTCTCTCGTTGCATGGACTGTGGATATGCTACTGGATCTCAGCTTTCCTTGAGGAACGTTAGAGACAATTCGCAACACACCGTGTGTGCGTTTGTGTTCAGCTGTGGATTGCACTTCAAGCCATGAGAAGCTGCCTCTCTCCTCCTCTGCCCTCAGTGTGGGAGTGTGCCTGGCTGGAAGGTGGCACTGTGGCATTGCCTGCACTTCTCCAGGGCCAGCTCTTCCCCCTCTGCCCTGCCTGCATCCCTCCCCAAACCGCTGCCCTTGGGAAATGGCACACGTCCTCTCTCCAGATTCCCCATCTTCCCATCACCATGGATTTTGTTATATTAATGCAACAGGGATTTTTTCTTCCATTTCAATCTTCCTGGATCTCTGTGCTGTCCCTGCAGCCTCTCTCCATATTACAATGTTCACACCCTTGGTTTCTTTTTTCTCTTTGGCACTTGTCCTTGCAGGTGCTGAGGAAGCCCAGGTGGGACCGAGGCCGCCCAGGCTCTCCTGCTGGCAGTGCTGAGCCCAGCAGTGAGCTGGGCTGAGCGAGTGGAGCCGATCCTCCTGGCACCCTAATTACATTGTGAAGACACTGGGAAGTTTCTGTTGTTAAATATTTAATGCTGTAAGAGGAATAAGAGCTTGAATGTGAATTTTCTGGTGAATGTCTTACTCACCTGTGGAAGTGCTTAGAGCGTCCCCTCTCCTTTCAGACAGTGACTATGAATATTCATCCCTTCCCTCCAGGGCCTGCCTCCTTTGTGAGGCTGCCAGGAGCTACACGCTGGGAGCTCAGATAAGCAAGGAGACTATGGGGCATTGAGCAGGACAGGAGATGTGCTGAGAATGATTGTCACGGGGAGATGATGTGACAGTAACTGAGAGCCCCTGTTTCAGGGGTGTCAGTGTGTGCCTTCCAGGGACACCCCAGTGTCAATCTGGTTGGTTCACCCGGAGCAGGAACGGGGCTGTGCAGTGGCAGCGTGGGCTCAGGGGGTGCAGGGGGGCCATGCTCAGCCCATGCTGAAGATAATGATCATTTACAGTGCCTGCTCAGTCCCAGGGCAGCATCACCTCCAGCTGCTGTGGTACTACAGATCCTTTGGGCTCTGCAGTGAGAGGAGAGGGGCATGAACAGGCAGGGCTGGGCAACTCCCTTCCATCTCTTCTGGTGGGTTCCTTGGGAAAGAAATCTGTGATTTTGTTTAATGGCAGCTCCAAAGACTGTGAAATTGGCTTGCACCAAATGGAAACAGAGCCCTTGGGCTGTGTTTGCATGAGGAGTGGAACCTGGGGTTGGTGTGGAAGGACACTGCCACAGGTGCTGGTGTGGTTCAATGTGGCCAGGGAAATGCCAAAGCTTTATGAATTTAATTTATAACCCTGATTTTTGTTCTCTCTGGCATTAGTCCTGCTTCAGCCAGGGGAGCACCCACAGGATGTTTCTGCTGTGAAAGGAAATGAGGAAGAGCTTTGCAGCCTGGCAGGGAATGGGACTGTGCTCAGCAGCTGTGGGCACTGGGCACTTCCCACATCAGACTGGGCTCACCCTGTAAGAGCCTAAATGAGGGATGTGGGACTCCAGGCACCTCTTCAAAATGCAGTTTATTCCATCCAAGACATTGCAGCAGTCCAGGGTCGTGGGTGACAGAGCTGTGCCTACAGCTGTCAGCTCCAGCTGCAGGCAGGCCTGGAGACCCTTTGGTTTTGTTACAATGCATTATGTACTTTTCTTTGCTGAGCCTCTTAATACAGTAGAACCAATCTATGCCTTGACCATTATCTATAGCCTATCATAACTGCTGTCATTACCATATTCATGTTACTGTTCTCCAATCACTCAAAGTCAGTACATTACAGTTTAAGCTAGAAGTTGTTATTCAGTTTTCTTGCCGTGGAAAATTCTGAGACCTTTTTTCTACTTGCCACATTTGCTGACTTGTTTGCCTGTGCTATCTTCATGCTTGGTTAAAACATCTTCTTGTTTGGGGTGGGTTTTTCCTTTGCTCTAACGTATAAAATCTCCTTCTAACTAACATACCCTTTGCCTCCTTGGTTATCCAGTAAGACTGGCTCAGCAGTTCTTTTCTTCTATATCAAAACTTGCTTCCATCTCTATTCCTCCATCAGACTCCACATTCAAAAATCTTTCTGCTAAGCATACATATCTGTGAGACTTTCTTGTCAAACTTTCATCCTTCCCAACATCACCCTGCTCAACAAGGAGAGGAGAAATGAGATGAGTCTCAGGATGGTCCTCAAACAAACTGACAGGCACTCCACTTGCACCATGTCCCTGTCTACAGTGGAGAGGAGTCATTCCCAGCTGTGAACATTGGGAGCGATGCCCTCTTTAAAAGAGCCATTGCTGCGTTGCCAGCTATCCCTTGAGAGAGTCCAGCAGGACAAATATCCACTGCTTCCTCTGTGATCAGAGGAGACAATGAGATGAATTTTTGAAATTACAAATTTTGTCCACAGTAGGAATTTCCTGATTCTCTAATCAGAGATACAAAATCACTGGAAAACTTTCAGAAACCACTCAACTTGTGATTTTCTTGAGTTTTCTCTTTGCAGTGACAACATTTCAAGGAAACTGTAGGTTTCCTTCTTCTGGTTGTTTTTCTTGCAAAAATGTAAGTTTATTTCACTGAGAAAAGGTTTTGATAGCACAACCTGAATCACCTTTAATTTATCCCAGACAGCAGCTTGTCCCAGCTGGGATGGCAGCTTTGACAGCCAGCCCTTACTGACACAGTCAGCACTGCTCTGCACCTCTGTGGCTGGGTTAGGGCAGATTTGGGACAGAGCCACACTGGCCTAGCCAGCCCAGCTGCACTGATCTCTAGGCAGGTTTGCTCTTTTCTGCTCTTGATCCCTGTGTGAAATCCTCCAGCACTGACACCCAGACACGGGTACCTGGGGGCTAAAGGGTGGCTGGTTGGTCCTTCGGGTCAGTGCTCTCACAGACAAAAGAACAGAAAAGGAAATAAAGGGATTTATCTTCCTGCTGGCCCAGCAGGACTGTGGAAAGCCTATTGTCACCCCATCTGTCATCTCTTGGGAAGTGACTGTGCCTGCTTGGGTGTGCTTTGTTCAGCATCAGCTGAAGGAAGTGCTGTGCCTTGGGGCTCCCCCTCCTCCCCTCCACCATCCTTTGCCTTTAGGAACGCTCCCAAACACTGCTGTGTGACCTCCATACCCCATGGCTGCAGGTACTGTGACACCCCTCCTGCAGCCTTTGCAGGGAGGCGCCCAGCACCACCACAGGGCAGCAGTGCCTTGCTCCAGCTGGACCCAGTGAGGAGGTGCCTTCCTCCAGGCTCTCTTTGCACCAGTGGTCCAGAGTGGGGCACCCCTGGCTCAGCTCACACCAGGAAACCATTTACACCCAGCTGCACAGGCAATGGACTGGGATGTGTCCCTGCCCCTGACCAGAGCCCTGCTGGGGGCTCCTCACAGCACCACACAGCCTTCAGGTGATGAGAACAGTTCCCTTCTGGGCTGACACAGACTGCCAGAGCTTCTGGATGGACAGACATAGAGAACTCCACTGAGCTGGAAAAGACAGAGGAATTAGGGTGTCTGAGCAGGGAGGACCTCAGAGCCAGCAAGCAAAGGTCTGGCGACCTTTTGGGACGCAGTGAGGCAGTGACAGGCGGGCAGGGCTGTGACTTCAGCAATTGCTTTTGTTTTCCTGTTCCTCAGCCAGCACAGCCCAGCCCTGCCTGGGGAGTGTGTGTGAGTGGAGCTGTCTGCACACACTCCAAACGGGCTGGGGGAGCTGCCAAGGAGCAGAAAGCCTCGGGAGCCCACTGGCTGCATGGAGGCACTGCTTCCTGGGCAGCAGCTCCAGCTCTGAGCAGGACAGGATTTCACCTGAAGCTGCACAGCTATGCCAGCAGCCTTTGCTTCTCAGGCCCTGGGTGACAAGTGTGCTCCAAGGACACATCTGTCAGAACTGGCAGGACCTTTTCACATGGGGTGAAGGTGGAGAGGGGAGTTTCTGAGGCCACTCTCCAGGAGTCTGCTTTCATACAATCACGTATGCCCCGCTTTCATACAATCACAGAATCACCAAATATCTTGAGTTGTGTCCTAGGGTGACATTAGGATGCTTGTATCCCCATTCATGTGTGCTGTTTATGCTGGATATTATGTTCTGTGCCTTCAAGACTGGCTCTGAAGAGGGAATGTTTTGTTTTGGCTCCTTATCAGCCGCTCCCCCACGGCCGGTGGGACACACAGACAGGGCAGTACACAGCGCTGCTTCTGCTTTTTGCTTGGCTTTTGGCCTTGCTCTTGCTCCTGCTTTGCTCTTGCTTTCTGCTTCTGCTCATTAGTTAGTTTAGCTAAGCACTCCAAATTTCTTCCTGGACTATTTCTCCTTTCCTGTTTTGGACTGACTCGACCCTGCTCTGGCTGGGCCCTGGGCACACCCAGAGTTTGCACCTTGTGGCTGCAGCAGCTGCCCCAGGGCTGGAGGGACTGATACCAGAGCGACCACCCCAGGAGAGACTTTCTGCATTTGCCATCTTTGTCAGAGCAGTGACAGAGTGCTGTCACCTGGTATTGTTCATTTTGTGTGCTGGGGGTGCTGTGCTGTTCAATAAACAGGTTCTTTGCACTGCTCTCTGAGGAATCCTTCCTGAACTGGTTGGGGGGAGGGGCTATGTGGGTTTGCTTTCTGGAGGGGCCCCCTTTGGAGGTTTTCTCCCAGATTTGCCCTAAACCAGGATAAGTTGGAAGGGACCCACAGGATCATCCATCCCAGCTCCTGTCCCTGCACAGACCCCCCCAACAATCCCACCTTGGGTGTCCCTGGAAGCACTGACCAAAGGCTCCTGGAGCTCTGGCAGTTCGGGGCTGTGCCCACTCCCTGAGGAGTCTCTGGCTTTGCTGGTGATGAATGGCACACACAGAGAGGGGAATCTCCCTGCACCAACTTTGAGCAGGCAGAGCTGTCTGGTGGATGGTGATGCTCTGGATGTGGTGCTGGATGACTCCATCTGAGAGTGAATGCAGCAGAGATGACACTCTGACTCAAGGTTAGATTTGATTTATTGTTCTCAGGACCCTTTAGCACAGCAAAGCTTTTTGAGTTCACTGCAACAAACACTCTTTGTTTTACTACCTATATAAATCACCTGAGTGTGCAGAAATGTAGGAACAGAAAACGTTAGTGTGGAATAAACAATCGCTAACCAGTGAGGCAAAAGAATCAATATTCATAAGATAAAGCACCAGTGTAAAGTGAACGATGATAATAAAGAGGAAATGAAACAAATCAAGGGGTGAGACTCCCAGAATCTTACTGCCTGAACCAACTGTGCCTGAAGAGTTGCTGTGGCCTGTGGATCTTACTGAAGGGCAATGGCCAATGGCCCTGGACACAGTCTGGGCTCAGGATGGCTCCTTGGCTCAATCTAATCCCTCTCAGATATGCAGAAGAGTGAACTTCAACTGCATGTAACTGGCAGGGTTGGGGGCATGAAGGGGAGATCAAGGGAATGAGTGGGAATGGGAATCTTGGGAAGATGCTCCTGGTGATGCAGTGCAGGATGAGCCTGATGGTGACAGCAGTGTCATCTGCAGGGGAGAGAGCAAGGGAAAGGGTCTACGGAGTTTTTCAGCACATGAGCAGCTCCCATAGGAGGCAGGAAGAGGACAGAGACATTGCTGGTACCTCTCTGCCACTGGCATTCAGCTGCAGGGACACAAGGAGAAGGAGGGCAGTTTCTCTGCCTGGCCTGCTGTTACATGGCCAGGAGTCCTGGGCCCTCTTGGAATCTGCTTCTGGAACCCACCTGCAGCTGAGGCATCTTCCTGCACCTTCTCCAGAGCCTGGGGACTGGTGCTGGGCACCACAGGGACTTTGGGGAAGGCACAAAGCAAGAAGTTCTCTGTGCACAAGAACTGTCTGGGAAACCATGGCTGTCAGCTAATGAGTTGGCTGGGAATCAGGCTTGGATAAATCTGGGCAGCATTATGCAAATACTAGGATGCTGAGGGCTGGGTGTGTGTGTCTGAAGGCAGAAGGTGCAGACTGACTGGAGTCATCCAGGGCCACCAGCCTCTGGGGAGGAAACACCTCCAAGTGGGACTGGGCCCCTCCCTTCTGGCTGTTTCCTTCCAAGGGTAAAGTGTGAGACGACGAGAGGAAGCTGTTGCTGAAGGAGCATCAAGTTTCATGGAAAGGCATCTCACAGGTCCTCTGTGATGCCTGGTTTTTGGATCTCCAGTGGCTGGAAACCCTTGGTGTGATCTGAGAACCTCCTGCTGCCCACGGGGCCTCAGGATCTGGCCCATGTCACCCAAGGCTACACCTGCAGTGCAGCATCCTTGCTGCCACCTCAAGCACTGCATGGAGGGCAGCAGGGACAGAGGGCAAGGAATCTCACTCTTTGCAGACTCCCCAAAGAGCCTCTGTTGCACCCCATGCCTGTCCTCCCCTGCCTTCCCCAGCAGCCCTGCAGAGCCTGCAGTGCCCAGCCCCAGGCAGGCTTTGTGCAGCCTCAGGGACATCCCAGAGCTTGTCTGTGACACTGGGGACAGTGCGCTGCCACAGCAGGGGGCTCTGGTAAAGGTGGGTATCTCTGTACCTGGCCGAGGGGCTGGGGACCTGTCCAGGGAGCCACCCAGAGAACTGAGAAGGACAGTGGCCAAGAGAAATGGGCAGAGATGCTGAAGAGAGCAGCTGAGCTGCACAAACAAGCATAGATAACTGACAAAGCATGTGCCAGATAAATCACTAGAAACCTCCTACCTGGCACACTTGGAGATCTCTATAAACCACCTAACCCAGCAAACTCTTTTGAGGAAAAACTCGAAAACTTTGATCATTGTTGCCATGGTGATGCAATTGGGAATAAGTGTGGCAGAGTATTTTTTATCATCAGCCTTTGTAATAAACAAATAACCTTCAGTATACTCCAAAAAAAAAAAGGGATAGAACTGGGCTCGGGCCATCTAATCATCAGACCCAGAGGCTGCAACTAATACATCAAGGAAAGAGGAAGATTGTAAATTCCACCAGAGGTTGTGTGGTTAAACCAAGTGCAGGCATGGGAGACAGCTGGAGCTGGTGGGGAGTGAATTAACGCCAGCTCTGGTCACTGTCAGTGCTCAGGCTCTGCTTCATGGTGACAGGCAGCTCATCTCCCAGAGCCTTCCAGGAAGCACAGCAGGCATGGGATGGCTGCCTTGGGGGTGCTGCCCCTGGAGAGAGGCTCTTCTGCCCTGGGTGACATCAGCCACGGGTTTGACTCCAGCAGAAACATGAGCAGCCCCCTCCCTGTCCTGCCAGAGGTCACAATCACTGCACTGATGAAGTTTGTTACTGCCCACACATGGTGGAGCAGACTTAACCTCTTGTGTGTGTCCTTTTTAAAGAAGTCATTTCCCCAAAGTCTGGGTATAAGCTCAGAGGTGGCTTTTGTGGCTCTAAGGACTTGCAGGGTCCTAGTTATGGCAGCTTTAGCTTTGGAGAAATCCAGCAAAGTTTGACAATTTCGAGCTTGCCAGGGTGAGTAGCCACAAATGGAGGCTATTTTCCATGGGAAAAAGATGTCATTTCCTCAGGGTCTGGGTATCAGCACAGAGGTGGCCTTTGGGGCTCTAAGGACTTGCACGGCCCTAGTTTCTGGCAGCTTTAGTTTTTGAGAAATCCAGCAAAGTTTGCAAATTTCTAGCTTGGCATCCCATTGTCTGTGGTCCTTGTGGTCCTGTGGTCCTTGTGCATCTCTGTGATCCCAGGCAATAAGAAAATTCCTGGATTCTGCAAGCTGTGAACCCCAAACAGCAATTGCTCATGCAAAAAAGCTGCACATCTGCTAAAGAAGCCTCTCACTTATGTTTCTGCTCCATACTGCATTAAGAGGATGAGCATAGAGCTTGCAACCCCCTCCCTGCAGGCTGGTACTCAATAGTGATGGCACTCACTGTTCATGGGTGCACTGTGGGTTACCTGTGCTGCTTCCCTGTCAGGAGATGGTGGCTGTACTGCTGGTGAACAGATCCTCGGGACAACAGGAGTGTGGTGAGGAGCAGCCTGGTTTCTCCACTCCATCCCAGGCTGTGGATGTCACCTGCACCTGGCACATGAGAGTACTGGGGGGGAAGGTGCCTTTCCATGTCCCTGGGGTCAGGGGTGAGGCAGCCCGAGGCTGCTCAGTGCTCTCAAGAACGAGATCAGACACAGAGCATATCCAGGGAGAAAATAAAGCCCTGGTAAAGCTGGTAATCCAGCAGATTTGTGGGAACACTGCCTCCAGGGAATGCTCGTGCCATGTGAGTCTCTGGATTTGTCTTGGAGACATGGTTCCTGTGGCCTCCATCTCTCAGGTGTGCCCATGCTCCAGAGTGGCATCTGGACTGACAAGGAAGCAGAGCTGGGAGCTCACAGACAGAAGGGATGTTCTGCTCTGAGTCACCTCTACCCCAAGTGTAGCCATCTCCTGCAGTTCCTCTGCCTCTGACTGCTGGCATGCACATAATAAAAAATACTCAGCAGAATTTATCTGTGAGCATGAAACACTTGCTAGCCCCAATCCTGAGAGTCTCATCTACTCTTCCAGCAAAGCCCTGTCCTCTGCAGTGTGAGGTCTGATCCCACAGGTCACTGGTGTCACACAGGTGGTGACTGTGCAGAACACGCTGACACTGAATTTCCATCACAAAGCACCTACCCATGACCCATGTTCCTCTTTAATTCAAAACTCCTTTGGCTTTGAACAACTCCAGAGCTCTGGTGCTTCCATCCTGCCAAAGCATCCCAGCAGCTCAGGTTTATCCGGGGAAATCGAGCCTCTCTCAGCTTAATTCATGGCTGTGAATGCAGCACTGCCCTGCCTGACTCTGCCTGGGGATGGTGCAGGGGATGATGCTCCGAGAGCCTCCCATCCTCTCTCACCCTGGTGCTCCCAGCACAATGCTCTGCTTCAAAGCCAAACTGCACTGCATCCTTGCATCCTGTTGGTGTCATTCCACCATAATCCTGTCAAACGACTCCTGCTTCTTCACTGACACTCATGGTCTGTGCAGGTCCCTCAGCTCTGTCCTGCTTCTTTGGAGAAGAGGGAAATCTGGTGTGGCAATTTCTGAGTGTGAAGCACAGCCCCACTCCACACACACCATGTCTCCTGCTCAGTCCCCTCACCAGGATTTCCTGCTCTCTCTGGGCTGGCACAGCCTGACATGGTTTTGTGAAGGTTTGGCTGCTCATGAACAAGTGTCAGCATCTCCTGCTGTGCAGGAGCCTGTGCAAACACCGTATGTGTGTGCTAGGGTTGCAATCTCAGAAAGCAGGAAATGAGACAAACTCTTTGTGCTGCTCACCCCTCTGCTCTGCTCTGTGGAGGATTTAAAGTCCCTGCTCTTAACCAAGGGCAGGGGGGAAAGGAAGAGAGGTTGCATTTTAGGTGTGCATTAAACAAAAATCACAGAGAGGTGGCTGCAAGAGACATGATAGTTTGAGCAGCAGGAGAACTCAGTTTTACAGCTTGGAGCTCATTCTAAAAGTAATGATGTTCTGAGAGTTAATTGTCTGGAAGCTTGGGCTGAGTGGTGGTTTGAAATTCCTGAGTTTGAGTATCTCAGCTCTAGTCCTGGGGCAAGTACAGGGGACAAAAAGAAGTGTGTGTCACTCAGGGAAGCATTTTGCCCACATAAGGGATCAGGTGTGAAAATTCCCAGAAAACTGCACCTGCTCAGCAAAGGTCACTCTCTTACCTATTCCTTGTAACAGGGCAGAACCTCATTAGAATCAAGGACTCGTTTAGGTTGGAAAAGCCCTGTAAGGCTGTTGAGCCCAACTGCTAATCCAACATCACCATGGTCACCACATGGTGTCCCAGGGCTGCCATCACTGAGATACAGAACAGGGCCACAAATCTGCCACGTTTGTGACTCCAACACTGAAGCAAGGACCTCTGGCCACCAAGAAGGAGACAGGTGACAGGGAAGAGCCAATGTTTGAGGGCCTGGTGCCATGAGCAGATCCTGCAGCTCAGGCCACCCAGAAAAAGTGGAGAACAGTGTGGGCACCACCAGAGCAAAACATAATGGCCTTGAAAAGCCCCTTTGATGACTGCAGTGTGTGTGCAGGTGCACAGGCAGGTCCCTGGCATCTCCTGCCATGGATTTAACCCCTGCTGGACAATTCCTGCAGTGCCCTCTCACCTGTGGGAAATAAATCCTTGCTTTTGCCTAAAAAAGTCTTACACAGAGCAGATCACACCCACTGATTGGGAGCTGAAGTGCAAGCCATCAAAGACCTGTTGCAAAGGGTATATTTTCCTCAGTATCCAAACACCAAATCTCCCAACTCTCTCTGGTGCTTTCCAAAGCAGCTTCTCCTTATTAGAGTTGTGAAGAAGACTATCAATTTTTTTAATATTCCCTGTTATGGGAATGATTTTCTGCTCCTAGCAGTGCTTCTAGATGAGCAATGCAACTTTTGTACCATTGTTTTCCAGGTTCATCAACCCTTTTTCTAACCTCTAGGACGTTATATAGCTTTCCCTTTTGGAAGCATGGACCTGTTTCAATAAAAGTAAGCTATCACTGTGTTGTGGTTTGACACAGCCAAACACCAGGCACCCACAAAAGCCATTTATTCACCCTCTTGCTACAGCTGGGCAGAGGAGAGGGAAAAGAAATTAACAGAGGGCTCATAAGTTGAGATAAGGACTGGGAGACAAACACTCTAGGGGCAAAACAAGTTCAAATGGAAAGGTATAAAGCAAATTTATTATTAACAGAGTCAGAGGAGGATCATGAGAAGTAAAATAAGCCTTTAAATGACCTTTTCCCCCTCCAGCCCCTCCCTCTTTCCCACCCACAGCACAGGGAGACAAGGCAAGGGGGTTTGGGTCAGTTCATCCCTCGAGATCTTCTGTTCACACAGGGAGAGAGAGCAGTCTTTGCTCTGCTGTGCCCTGGGGTCCCTCCTGTGCACAGGAGTCAGTTCTCTGACCTTCTCCAGCGTGGCTCTGATCTCAGCAGCAGCAGGCTTGCCAAACTTGCTGCACAGCGAGTCCCCCCGGGCAAACAGCCTTCCCAAAGCTGCAGCGGCTCTGCTCACTCGTGCACGGGGTGCAGCCCCCAAGGATGGGCTGCTCTGCTTTGGAACAAGGGCTCTCTCTGTCTCTGTCTCTGGGAGCAGGGCCCTCTCTCTGCAGTTGGCTCTGCCACTGCATCACAGCTTTCTCAGGCATCCACCTGCTCCGCTGTGGACACTTCTCTCATGGGCTGGGAGTGGATTCCTGCATCCCTCGTGGGCTTCATGCATGACAAGGGAGAGAGCCTGCTTCACCACAGCCCTCAGCATGGCCTGCAGAGGAACCAACACAACTATAATGTGACACTAATATCTTGATAACCTCTGACCCAGTTGGTCACAGCATGGTGCCAGTAATGCCAAAGTTGTGGATGGCCCATCCATTTTAGAGTTGGATTTAGTGATCTTTGTGTGCCCATTCTAACTCAGTACTCTGTGATTCCCCTGCAGGAATTGTTTATTGGAAGGAGAGCAGAACACAAAGCACTTCCCAAGCTGGAATGGGATCTCAGGACCTGCAGGCTGGGAGAGGTTGCGTGTCCAGGCCATGCCCCAGCTCACCTCTCTCCCTGCGAGGGTGACCCCCAGCACAAGTTCTGGGTCGTAATTCATAATCCCAGACTGGGCACCTCAGTCAGCCCCCCAAAATGCTTTGCTGGCCAAGTTTGCTCAGTTCCTGTGTCAGATTCCTTCTTCCTCTGAGGTGAAGAGAGCCTGCTGAGCAGAAAAATGCTAAAATTGCCTGCTCTCAGCATCTACACCAAAGTCCCCCTGTGTTCATCCCTGCGTTCCTCTCTCTGTTCATCTCGGTTTTTCCTTCCAACCATCACTGAGCCCTTTGGGAGGGATGAAGGAACAAGCCCTTGTGAGTTAAATGATAACGTGCACATTCTGAATCCCATTGTGGAGAGCAGTGGGCAACCAGCTGAACTCTTCTGAATGACTCATGAAAACCAGTCAAAAACCCTTTTAGGAAATGACCCAGTTAAAGAAATCAGAATCTGCTCACAGACAATTTGCAAACCAAAGAATGAGTCCATGGAACCTGTTTCTCAGGGCCTGACTCATCCTCTCTAGTATCCTTTTTTTCCTTTGAGCAGTTAAAAAAATTTGTATGAAATTGCTAGCGTATTTTATAGCTATTACTCACCGGCTCAGCATGATTAAATGCAACCTATAATACACATAAAGAGGGCAAAATTTCCAAAAAATGTCAAACTGGCTCAGGAGCTAAATTTCCCAGGAGCCTGAAGTGTTGGAAATGCTGAGGACTGCAACACATCATTTTGAGGCTCTGTGCCACCTCGGAGTGCTTCTCGTCAGCTCTCAGGGCTGCTGAGGGTTGCTTACACTCCCCAGCCCTCTTCAGGTTTTGCCAGCTACAAGGAAAAGTCTCTTTTAACTTAAAATTCTCTTTTAGGATGAAACCTTTAAATTCAGGTAGCCTCAGTGGATAGACTCATCCTTTAGCTGGCTCCAGTGCTGACAGAAGGACTCATCAGGTGCTTGATGTTGAAGGACTGCTCTGCCCCAGGACAGGCTTATCCTGGAGGAGGCTCCTACCTCCAAGGCAGGACCTGCTTGGAGGCAAAAGTTACAGAATCACAGAATGTCCTGAGTTGAAAGGGTCCCACCAGGATCCCCCAGCCCAGCTCCTGTCCCTGCCCAGACCCCCCCGCAACCTCTGGTGAGGTCTGATCTCAGTCTTCTCAGCTCAGCTGCTCCTCATATGGTTCCCCTCAAGGCCCTCTGCCATTCTCCTGTCCCTCCTTTGGACACTGTCTAATGGCTTTATGTCTTTCTTCTATTGCAGAGCAGAGCAGGACAGTTACTCTCATGAGATCTTGGTTTTCCTCCCAAAACCAGGTGTTCTGGTTTGGGCTGCAGTACAGCTGATGTTCTTCCCAGTGGCTGGAATGGGACTGTGTTGGTCTCCAGGTCCTTTTGAGCCCAGGGGGAGGGGGAAGGGAGAGGATAGGTGAGCCACCAACCAGGTGGGAGAGGGCAAGTCTCAGGGGACAATGACACTCAGACAGGCCAGTGGCCCAGGGCTGAGAGGCATCTTTTGAACTTCTGCCAATCACAGGACGGAATGTTAAGCTTGATGGACATCACTTAGGAAGAGGCAAGGGGAGGGGAAGGGAGAAGGTATTGCCACACCTGGGAAAGGACTGGGAAGTCTAAAACAGGAAATTGCAACACACTGCAGCAAACCTCGACACAAAGGTCAGGAATTACATCTCTGGGAAGAGAAGGTGACTGGGAAGGGATGAACCTCACCACAGTCTCAGAAGAGCCTCTTGGAACTCAGCCGGTGGATCAAAGGCAATGAATCTGAGCCAGAGCTCAGGGCATGGGACAAACACAGCTCTACTGAACTGCTTCTTCCTGGGCAGATCCAGCTTCAGGCCTGCTGAAGGATCAGCAGCTTTGAGGTTTTACCCCTGTATGTGTCAGGAGAGGTTCTAAGAGGTGTGATGGAGACAGAGAGAGCCCTTACATCCTGTTGGCACCCACCTGCCCCTCCTGCTGTGGGACATGAGGCGGCATCCAGGCTGCTTCCTTCCATGTGTCCAGCACAGGGAAATCCAACCTTTTGGCCAGAGCAAATCTTCACCTGATTTGTAAAATGGAGCAAGATTAAAGATAAAACAATCTGCCTCTGAGAAATTTCTGAGCAACACATTGTACCAAAGGAAAGCAAACCAAGGAAGGAACCGGGGAGGGAAAGGATTTCTGATCCCCTTCAGGGCTGGATCTCAGGGAGCTTGAGCAGCCAGCAGGAAAGACTTGAACAGGGCTTCACCCTGGCCCTGCAACCTGGGGGTGTTTGCAAAGAAGGGGTGAGTCAGCAGCTCCTGTTCCCTCAGCAAGAGTCATCCTGGCTTTTAATAGCTCCCCGTTAGCTCAGGGAGATGGAGCAGCTGACCATGAAACAGCAGCAAGGACATCTGAGGTGGCCTAAAAATGTAACGTGTGAATGATATGTTTTTAAATAGAGTACACAAAGGGAAAGAGACAACTTGGGATAAATCCAGAGCTGAAAATCCACTTTGGGGGAGTGCGTGAGTGTGAGGTGAAGACCGAATTATCACATTGCTCTCAAGTGAGAGGCAAGGATTGAGCTGTCCGACCTAGAGCCATTCCTGGGAAAGGAGTGAAAAATTTTCAAATAAAAGACACTTTGAGTGGGAAAGGCTCATGATTCTCTGTACACACCAGGGTTTCAGCTGTGGGAATGTTCTGGGATCTCAGCTGTCCACCTGTATCAAACCTCAATGTGTTACAAGAAAAATCACAAATCCTTTCCAAAGTAGATGTCACATTTAGTACTTCTCCTGTCTCAGGATGTCAGCTGCCACAGCAAAGGAATGAGCCTAGCCTGAGATGATTTCTTCCTCAGAAATTCACACCTGGCATTTTTATTACCTTACCTCTTTGGTGGCAATAACCTAATTGCTTAATATTGTTTTCCTGAAAAACCTCCATGCTTTGGGTTCAAGCTATAATTTAGACATGACTGTAATTTCCACCCCCTCTTCCTTCCTCTTCTGGAAAACAGATATTATACCCCTGCCTCAGCCCCTTCTCACCCTCCCATGTTCCTATGGCTCCCTCAAAAGTGATGCAAACAGTTCAGAAGCAACTTCAGCTGGATCCGTGAGTACACTGGGGGAGTCTGCAGGTGCTGGGATCTGAGTACCTCGTTCTGGTTCAGCCATCTCTAACTCATCCCTTCTCACACCTGGCCTGTCTCATCTCTTTGTAGAACGTGTCCTCACACAGCTTGTTGCAATTATTTCTTTATTCTGAGCACTGAAGGATGCGCTCAATGCTTCAGCCTCATCTGTGTCATCTGTTATTTGCTGTCACGGTCCCACCGGGCCAGGCTTCCCTTTGTCATCCCCAGCTTTGAAGGTATTTCTGGAGCTTTTTTCCCTGTGCGCTTTCTGCTCCTCGCCAGGCTGGCGTGTGCTGGGAGTGCTGTTTCTGTTGCAGAGTGATTGTGCAGCCGCTCTCCACTCCGCACTCACGTGTCCTCACTCCCATTCACTTCATTCCCAAGCCCTGAAGAGCTTGTAAAGCAGCCGTAATGGTTTTTATTCTTCTTTTTCCCTCTGCATCAGAATGGTTTGCTCTTAAAGGAAGATGTTTTGCACTGCAAACAAGGGACAGAGACCTAGGGAGATGCCACTGCTGTAGGACACCCCCGAGGCGTCCCTGGGGGACGGGGCCTCTGTTTGAGTCTTCCAGAGAGGGGGGTAAGGGAGCAGGCAAAATCCGAACTGCACCGTGGGCTTCTCTCATCTGCACTCCCCTCCCTGCCTTTTGTTTTGATAATCTCACCTTTTGTCCGCAGCCATCTGGGAATGAATTTCCTGCCAGGGTAATTAACACCTATGGCACTAGTGTCTTTTGCCACACCATTTTTTGGCTGTTTCAGCCTGGTACAGACACTGGTGGTAGGTGCTGTTAGGGTGAGGAATGGCAGGCTGGCAGGACACGATGGCTCTGGTGGCAGTGAAGCAGCACTGAGGGTCCTGTGGCCCCATGTCTGTGTCTGTCACACAGAGATCAGGGGTCTGCAGGCTCACAGGAAACACGGGTTGATCTCACCTGAATGGGGGATGAGCAGAGCAGCAGCTCCTTGGATTGCAGTTCAGGGTATTTGTACAATTTTATTTATCTATTTTGTGCAATTTTATCTATTATGTGTTTGATTGGGTTCCTCAGTCCACGACAAAACTTAGGGTGGGCATCCCTGAAGTGATATTGAAAACATACTGAGAGGCGTGTGTGAAGGTCAGCTAAGATTGTGAGATTTTAGATTGAGAGAGGGGCTGGAGACATGCCAGCTTCAAAGGAACGTGGATAGTGAGGAACCATTAGAAATTTTGTTTCATGCCAAAATGCAGCTTCATAGAAGAGTAGGAGAGAGCTCCAGGAGAGCTGGGGAACTGCTGGGTACCTGCTGTCCTGGAGTGCCCAACATCTGGTAAAAGTTGAGGTGTCTTAGCTGAGCTGCCCGGGTCAGATGTGGAGCCAGAGGTACAAGACCTTTAAAACAGGAACATAAACCCATTTCTGCCTTAAAAAGAGACTTCCTGGGGTCTTCAGCTGGGTTCTCCTGACTTGGACTCAGGTCAGGCTTGGCATAGGAATGCTCTGAAATCATTCAGCTGCTTTGTGTCCTTGGACTGAAGAAGTTATTTTTCCTGGGCCAAGTTTGAATCCAAAATCTGCTTGGCCAGGACGCTTTAATAGCTGGTGATCTTTCAGCTGCTCTGCCAAAAAAGAGACACAGGAAATAGGTGTTGGTTTTCAGGGGCTGAAAATACAATGCAAGGTTGCTTTTTGCTTGCCTGTGTAAGCCCAGTGTGGGGGTCAGTGGGTTAATTTCTGATTTGCAGCAATTTAAATGTTGATAATCCAGCCCTCAGTGAACAGATTCAAATTTTGTTCTCATCTTTAGAAGCCATCCAGCTCCTGCTTTGAGACCCTGGTGATGCTTTTGGCACACTCCTGCCTGGCTACGTTATAAAAACAGAAGAGGTGTTCAAAGAACAGCATCATTCATTCCTTTGGAGGCAGCTTCCGTGTCCTGAGTTGTCCTAAATAACTCCTTGTGAAGATAAAGTGACATAAATTCAGTGCAACAAACTGACTCAGGACATAGATTTGGTTCTTCAAAGATGAAGTCCTGCTCTAGAGCTGGAATCTGGTGCAGTGAGAGGAGGTGGTGGGGAGGCACCTCTGGAGGGCTCTGCTCTAACATCTGCTGTGGCAGGACTGTCACCAGCACTAGGACAAGCCAGCTGTGCCTTTCAACAGCCAAATATGGAAAAGCTCCAAGGATACAGAACTCCCACCTCTCTGTGAGCTGTTCCCAGGCTGCACCACCATCCAGGCACATATTTTGATTCCTTGTGTGGAGTTTGAACTTCTCAAGCCGTTACACATCGGTGTTGCCCCATGTCCTCACTGCCCTTTGTGCTAGCTGTTCTGGCTGGGAAGTTTGGCTCTGTGATCTTCAGGACTCCTAGAAGCTGCAGGTTCCTCTGATATCTCCATGGATCCACTTTCCCCCCTGGTTAGACAAGCCTGGCTCCTTCAATCCCTATCCTCAAGACTTGTGTCTCTGACCGCGATGGCACCTAACAGACCTTCTCAGGTTTCTCCAAACTCCTTTAGGACCAAGGATCTGAGTTCTGAGGGGAGTGTGGAATCACAGAACCACAGCACCTTGAAGGTTGGAAAAGTCCTCTGAGATCACTGATTCCAACCATTCCCCCAGCACTGCCAAAGCCACCACTAACTCATGCCCCCAGTGCCACATCCACATGTTTTTGAACCCTTCCAAAGCAGCTCCCCTCAGCCTTCTGGCCATGCTCCTTCTGAAGTGCACCAGCTGGGGGTTGTGCTGGTTCTATCATTGGAATCTTCACAGAAGCTGGGTTTGTTTTTTTTTTAACAGGGGCTGCTGAGAGCTTCCTCTGTGCCTGACAGAACCAATCCGTGAGTTGTTTTGGATATTGACACTTTTAGTTAAACCACTATGTTATAAATGAATTGACTCCGCAGCCAAATTAAAAAAAAATTGACAAAGATTTCTTAATTACAAATTGAAAAAAAAATCCACCACAGCCAAGACAGTGTCAACTCCAGAATTTGGCACTGGATGAACCTGGATCCGACTGACAGAGTGCCAGCGTTTCCCCGGAGGTTCACCCCGATTGCTTCGTACTGCCCGCTTATATACTCTATATTCTCCCTGAGGCCTGCATAACACAGGATGTCCTTTGTGTTGGTTCATATGTAGAGTTTGAACATAGGGATGCAAAGATTCACTCCCGGTGCTTCCACAGTCCTTGGTCCTTCCTGGATGTTCTTTTCACATGGATGGCTGAGTCCATACGATGCAAAAGGCGTGCCTCGATGTCTGTATGGCTGTCTTTCACATGCATTCGGGTGCTGCCGGTGTTTCGGGAAGCCCGATGTAATCAGCTCCTGGCTGGCCTTCATGAATGTTTGAGAGAATCGACATTCAAGGCCCGGGAGGCTCCTTTCATAAGCTAAAGACTTGATATTTATCTTTAGCGTGTTCCAGGAACTGCTTGAATAGAAATGAGACCCTGCTCCCGGCCGCAGTGTTCAAGGACATGTGGTGGAGCAATGTAATATTTTATACATACATATATTTACTAACAGCATGAATTAATTACTCATATATAACAACTAGAAAGCTGAACACGCCGCTGTGAACCCACGTGTTAAAACGGAAGAATCCCGGGAGTTCTCTGTTTCTCTCGTGGCTGGCAAAGAGGTACCGAGGCCGGCCCCGCGCCAGGCAGGCCAGGCCGGGCAGCCCCTGCCGCGGGGCCGGGCCCCTTCCCAGGGCGCCCACCGGGCCCCATCGGTGCGGGGCAGGGACAGGGGAGGCCGCGGGGCTGTGCCTGCTGACATCTTGCTGCTGTGAGCCCTGCCACTGGTGTGAACAAGTTCACAGGCTAATACTGCTGGAGTTGTTAAGGTCAGTTTGAAACTGTAACAAGTTGTGTTATTCAAATTGTTGTTAAACCTTTAAGTTACCCCTTTCCGTCTTACCCTGTGTTTGTATCCTTCTTCCGTCATACTCTGTGTTTGTACCCCTTTCCGTCTCACCCCGGAGTTGTTTCCCTTTCCCTCGGGAACCACTTCCCCTGCTCCCAGAAGGACTTGCACCCAGGCTGAATTTAATGAGAGGCTGACGGAACTATATGAACACTCTGAAAAGCTATGAGCCAACATTCTCTTCCTAAAGACTCCCGTGAGGACAGAAGCCCCAGCTCTGCCGAGAGAGACAAAGGTGCACTCCTCCTCAGGTGCACTCCTCCTCCTCCTAAAGCTGCACTCCTCCTCCTCCTCAGCTCCTGTGGGAGCACTGGTGGTGTGCACAACTCCTCAGGTTCCCCACCCAGAGCTGTTTTTAATAAAGGCCTTCTTAAAGGAGCTGCTCTCCTGGCCCTGCTTTCTACACCTCCAGGCCAGGCCGAGCTGGGTGCGCTGGGCCCCAGGAGCAGCCGGGTCTGGGCTGGCTGGGCCGAGATTCTGCTGCTCTTGAGGTTCACCTGCACCCACCAGGCAGGGGGAGGAGAAGCCATCAGCCCCTGGTGTGCTGCTGCTGCGTTCTGGCCTGGCTGCCGAGATCCGAACTGCTTTTTGCCTCCTGAGCATCTGCAAGCCTAGGTGAGATGTTAACTCTTTCACCTCACAAATAAAACCATACAAGCCTTGAGTCCCCCCTTGTGTGAGAGAAGAGGAGAAAGTAAGAACGCATAAAAGAACAACATAAAAACACCAAGGTCAGTAAAAAAAGAGTCAAGTCCCAGATGGGAGGGATGAAGAGATGCCTTAATTTTGAGGCTAAAATCCTCTTACAAAGCTATAGAGAAGAATGTAATTAATACACCAAACTCTTTTCCCCTATAATTCATGAAAGTATAAAGAGATGAAGAGTTCAAATTGTAGATATGAGCAAAAGCCTCCATGCTAAAGTAAGCAAATGTTGAAGTAGCTGTGATCCCATGAGGAGTTTAAACAAAAAGAAAAAAGAGTAATAAAGACCCTCTGCCCCAAAGAGAAAAAAAAAGACCTCTGTCCTCAGAAATGGATGAAGAGAACCTTTGCTCTTAAACAGCTCATCTTTAAAATTGTACCACATAAATTAACATAGCTCATAAACACAGCTGTAAAAAAAGCTCTGAAAAATAGGAGGGACTTCATGATCACAGATTTTCCAGGCAACTACTATAGGTGGAAATTAAAAGCCACGAAAGAATAATTTTCTTATAGAAAAGTCTCCATAAATTAACAAAAAAGACTCCTCTCCCTAAGTAAACTAAAGAAAGACTATTCTAAAAGTGATAAATGGGCTAAATTGTTTCTGTACATTGTAAGTGAGAAAGAAAATGTTGTAGAGGGGAAAAGAAATGTTCTAAAGGTTTTATTCTAATTCTGACTGTCCTTTCTTTTAGTTACTGTTAATAAAGCTTTCTTTATACCCTTTTAAAATTTTGAGCCTACTTTGCCTTCCTCTTAATCCTGTCTCACAACAAGAAATAAGTCAATATATTCTAGTAAGTGCGCTAGTGTTTAGCCAGCGCTACCCCACCACGTTAATTAGTACATTAGCTGAAAAATCTCAAATTAGCAAACCTAAACCACTACACGGGTTTATATTTTTTGCAGTTAGAGCTCAGTGTTACCTTAATATTCAACCTTGTGTCTGCTGTAACCCCTGAGTCCTCTCCAACACCGGCAGGCTTGATTTTGATGGAAAATGAATGGATTGGTTGGACCTGATATGAAATATTAAGTCTCCATTCAAGGTGACATTTCATAAATTACATTCCAACCAAATCAAGGAGCACTGAAATGTTTTTTTTTTTTTTCAGTAAAGGTGTTTACTCCTATCAGGAAACACAACTGGATTGGCATTCTTGGAGTAAAAGGCAGGAAGACCAAGGAGCACAGTGAGGCTGTGATTTTGGCTCCATAAATGCACAAGAGCCTGGAAGCTGTGGCTGCTGGGTGTGCAGTGCAGGTGCTTTCACCTGGGCCCAGTGTCTGCAAAGCCCAAATGTGGCTCCACGTGACCCCTAGCAGGACACACACTTGCAGGAAATTTGGTTATGGGTTCAGGCCTAGCTAATGAATGAAAACAGGGGACATGTCCCTGCGCTCTCAGGGGTGTTTCTGTTCCGCTCTCCAGCATTTCCTGGGCTCTTGGCTGTTGTGGGCTGGTCTTGGCCTGGCAGGCTGTGAGTCTGGATCCCATGGTGCCAGCCCACAAGCACTCACACTGACCCCAACATATATTTGGCCCATTATTACTCTTTACTATTCCCACCAGACTGGTATTTTCTTTTCTGAAAAAACATAACTTGATAGTGTTGTCATTAAATCACTTTTGAAAATTAAATAAAGAAATTTAAAAAGGGCAAAATAACAGCACACAGATTTGTCCTTCCCATCACCCTGCAATCCAGCTCTGAGAAATGCTCTGGATGCCTCTGTATGCTGAGGGCTTCCACTGAGGGCTCCTCTGCCTCACCTTTTCTCCTGCAGTGTCCCCCAGATTGCCTGAATGTGAACATGAATGTGGCTGAGGTTTTTGTGGCAACAGCTTTTGTACAGTTCTGGTCTGCCAGCTTTTCCTCCAAGTACTGGTTTACTTCCCATGGTCAGAGGACCCTTAGTGCCTCTGCAGCTCAGCCAGGGGGTCAGCCTGGCTCTGTTCTCTCCCACAACTGCAGTCCCTGCCTTGCCCTGGGCCGCAGTGTGGGCAGGATGTGCTGGGTATGGGGCTGTTGGCCCTGTGCTGGTGCTGCTTTTGGTGCTCTCCTGCTTTGAAGTCCTTTGTCACTGTCTCGGTTTCGAAAGACAGGTGCCTGCTAAAGGAGACAGGAGCCTCCCCTGAAATGGAGAATGCAAACCCTCCACACCCCCTTGAATTGCTGTGAATTTTAAATAAGGGGCTCTCAGGCAAAAATATGGGAGCAGGAAATAACAGTTCTTTAATAGGGAAGGGAAAAAATAAAAGGATAAAATACAACAATGCAATACACCAGAACAACACTGACAGTCAGAACACAACCTGACACCCTGTGCGTCAGGGTGTTGGTAGCAGTCCAGTTGGAAAAGGGGCTGCAGTCCTCCTGGAGTGTCAGGCGTGGTTCTGTTGGAGCAGGGCAGTCCTGTAGGAAAGGGGTGAATTCTTCCTCCGCAGATCCGTGGAAGTAGAAGCAGCTGCTGTTCCTCTGGGGAGTCCAGTGGAGAAGAGCTCTGCTGGTGTGTCAGAATCTCCAGATTATATCTGGGTAGGAATGCTTGGCTCCTCCCTCTGGGCGGAGCATCTCACAATGGGATGTTATAGTTCTTATCAGTCATGTGGTGACATTCAATAGCCCCTTATCAGCAGATGTTCCCTGCTGAGGGAGCCTGATTATGATCACTCAGGAAGAGAGATAAGGAGCATTGCCCACTTGACACCAGACAACTGCCATACAGATGGCAATAGAATACATCTTGCCTTGCAATCTGGAACAGTCACACAGGTTCTCCTGCCCTCTGATTGAGTTCAATCTGGGCACAAGGTGGGCAGTCACAGAGCTTTTAGAAGGGTTTTGTGAAGACTGAGCACTGAGGAGTCCTGAACACTCTCTGGTCTGATAGCTAATTAATCTGCAGCAAAAACTGTGTCATACTTCAGTTGTCCTGGGCTGGTTCCAGGGTCACCCCACGGGGTCCTATGTGTGTGTGCCTTCCAAACTAAAGAGCCCTTTGCTCTTCACCTTTTACCTGACGAGCTCGGTGTGCTCAGCTGCTCTAGTTTTAGTTTCCCAGCACTTCAAAATTGACCTGAGCTTTCCTATGGACACTTGCAATTTTTTTAATCAATCTTTTGAATGCTTGGGGTGTAGACCTGAGCATGGCCTGTCCTTTTGCCTCAGCAGGGCTGGCTGCACAGCCTGCAGGGTGCTTGTGCCAGTGCTCATCAGGCCAAGCTGCTAGGCGGACCCTGCTCTTCAGCATTGGGAGATCTCTGGATCATCCCTGGCGTATGTGGCATAATGCAAAACAGGGGCCTCTTCACCTTCCAACACTGGCAGACCTTCTAGAAGCTGGCCTGCAATCAGAGTGCACCTGCCTGGAAAACCTGGAGCCCCCAGCACACATCCCACAGGCAGTGGGATGCAGCCTTTGCTCAACCTCACAGGGACACCTCACATTCACCAACTCCCACCCAAAAACTGAAAGCAATACAAGCAGAGTCTCATTTGTAGTGGTGTTATCACAGCACCCACAGGTGTCTTCAACACACCTGGTCACCCTGATACCTGTCCTTAAAGCCAATGTCTTCAGAAAGTACCAGCCCACTTCTGGTAAAGAGCCCTGAGCTGAGAAATGTGGGTGGAGGGACATGGAGGACATCTCAGGCGCCCAGAAGTTCAACAAGCAAATGGGCAAAGTGAGCAGATTAGCAAAGTGCACTGGCTTGGCAGGGAGCTGCGGTGACTGTTGGCCCTGGTGGGGACAGGGATGCGGCACACCCACGCCGAGGGTCAGCAGCAGCAGCCAGTGCTTCTTGGTGTGTGCCCCTTATACAGGGGCTTTGAATCTCCTGCTCTTACAAAGGTGAGTGGGCAAAGATCTTAATTAACTCTGCCCAGCTCCCTGGCCAGTGCTATGGGTGCATTCCTGGTTCCAAGGGATTGCCTGGGGTCCCCTTGTCGGAGCTGGAATCCAGCCTGTCCCTAACACACCCAGGGCTTGATTACTTCAATTCACTACCGAACTCAGCCTGTCGAGTTGATATTTGTTATGTCAAATTATTTGTGCAGCTACAGACCAGCTATAGCTGTCACAGGCTATTAACAATTGCTTTAACTGAGGCTATTAATGAGGCCTAGGACAGGAGCCAAGTACAGGAGCCAGCAATGGGTTTGATTATCCTGACTCCAACACTGAGCTGATGTCTGACACTCCTGGGCAGCTGAGTTATCCTGATCCTGAGATCCACCTCTGCCTCCTGAGCAGAGATTGCAGATTTCTCCCACCTGCAGGAGCCTGTACCAGGCAACTTTGCTGTGCAATTCTCACAACAAGAATTGTTGTGTCCATGTCTTGGTTCTCCATCTGTCCTCATCCTTCAGCCAGGACATCATCAAAGACTGTCAGGGTGGAGCCACCTTAACATATTTGAGCAGGTCACTTGAGTCACCTGAGACTGTCACCTGCAGCCCCAGAGCTCTTTGTTAAGCACCTCCCATTCTCACTGCAGGGCTGGAGGAGCCCTGCTCCTGGGGAAACACAATCCATATTGGATTGTCCACTCCAATGTAGTTTGCACAGGGCCTTGCTGCCCCAGCTGAAGTGGTGCCGTGCGTTGTAGCTGCTCCTGGGGCTGGCAGATCCTGTGTGAGGAGTGAGAGTGCCCCTGAGGGAGGCCTTTTCTCTCCTAAACCCCTTCAACCAGGCATGTATTGCCAGTGGGGCAGCCTTGGATCAACCACCTTCAAACTCGGCTCTCTGTCCTGAGATCTGGGCGGTGGTGCTGGTGGAGATGCCCATTGAAGGAAACCTGGAAGGTTCTACAGACACTCCTTCATGTGACTGTGTGACATGTGACTCCTTTGTGTGACACAGTGAAGGTGCAGAGAGAGTCAGGGAGGCTGTAGAACAAGGTGGTCCTTGTCTCTCTGGTTTCTCAGATCTGGGATATTTGGCTTTTTTCTATTGGGCCTTCTGGCTTTTTCCTTTCCTGGTGACCCTGACCAAAGGTCAGAAGCTTTTGATTAGGGGAATGCTTTGTTGAAGCAGGACTTGGAGCTCTCTCCAAGCTCTGCTCAGGCAATGAGATCGTTTGCATCAGGGCAGAAGGGAAGAGCAGACATCAGCACCATTTGCTGGCAGTGCTGCCTGGGGTTGTACTGTCAGCAGCACAGCCCCCTCCCCAAGTGCTCTGTGTGACATCAGGGCTGGGATGGCAGCTGCCACTCCAGTGCTGTGCTGGAACTCTCCAGGCCCAGCTGAGAGAGCTTCTCAGGTCCAGATGAGTTGTGGCTGTGAGGGTGAGGATGGTACCTCCCCCCTTGACATCAGGGGACAAGGAGATCTTTGATTAAGGAGCTGCAATTATCTCTAATCCAGGTTACTCTGGGCCATCACATCAGTCAGTTTAGTGAAATACAAGGTACATAGCTGAGGGTGAGGGCTGGGAGGTGATGGGAGGGGCTGTAAGCGATAACCCAAGTGTAGAAAGGGCTGAGTAACCACACCAGGTTGAATCCCAACTCTATTCATGCTCTCCTCTACCAAAACCCGTGAGCAGAGTATGGAAGTAATCCCTAAACACACACACACACACACACATGTTCTGCACCAGGGGCTGTGGCAGAGCACAGGGCAAAGGTGGCGTGTCCTTCCTCTGGCATCTTCCACCTGGGCATAACTGAGGGTGAGAGATGTCAGATTGGATTTATCTCACTTAACATTAGACTCTTCCTCTTAATGTCTGCAAGTGAGCTGGCTCTGGCAGGGCATGTTCCACTTGATATTAAAAGTCTCTTTTAGAATGAGAAACACATTTCTTTCTCTCTACCCACTACAAAGGAAGGCTGTGGCTCAGTTCTACGTGCTTATATTCAGTAGATGAATTAATCAAGTCTGAGAACAAAAAGGGTAGATAAACTATTTGCATAGCTGAGGAAGTATAAAAGCTTGCTTACAGCTTTGATTCACTGCAGGACATTGCTGAGACCTGGGACAAGGACAAGGATGTTCTCTGACAGGATTTCAAGTCCCATCCACTTTGTATCCATCTGCTACTACCCCATCTCCAATGCCAATGATTAACACAGCAGAATGATTTTCAGTACTTTCAGAGAACAGAATATATTTTAAGAAATAAACAACCAGAACTGCATCTTCAGAGTTTCCTCTGGTACCTGGACAAAAACACCACCATCTGGAGATCTCCCCTCAGGGAGGAGCCCCTTTAAAGTTGCTGATCCCTCCTCTGAGGGGCAGTGGGGTTGGGATGACAGGAAATCTCAGTTCCAGCCCAGCAGTGTCAGTGCAACTGCTTGAATTCAGGCTTGGTGAGGAACTTCTGTGAGGGGTCAGGGGAAATCCCAAAGGATTTGAGCACAGTGTAATGGGACACATGTCAGGAAAGAGAAGGATGTATCATGTTAAGCTCAATTGTGCTTGGTACAAGTCCAAGGATGACCTTGGGGCTGTGCCAAGTTTAGCTGACCATAAACTGGGTGAAAAACAGCACAGCAAGGGAGAGCAGAGTGGAAGTGGTGGAAAGATCCTCTGAATATTGAAATCTGTCATGGCTTGATACTGGCCAAGTACCAGGCACCCATGAAAGCCACTCACTCACCCTCTCCTACTACAGCTGGAGAGGGAAAACAATTAACAAAGGGCTCATAAGTTGAGATAAGGACTGGGAGACAAACACTCTAGGGGCAAAACAGGTTCAAGTGTAAAGGTATAAAGCAAATTTATTATTAACAGAGTCAGAGGAGGATAATGAGAAGTAAAATAAGCCTTTCAAAGACCTCTTTCCCCTCCGGCCCCTCCCTCTTTCCCACCCACAGCACAGGGAGACAAGGCAAGGGGGTTTGGGTCAGTTCATCCCTCGAGATCTTCTGTTCACACAGGGAGAGCAGTCTTTGCTCTGCTGTGCCCTGGGGTCCCTCCTGTGCACAGGAGTCAGTTCTCTGACCTTCTCCAGCGTGGCTCTGATCTCAGCAGCAGCAGGCTTGCCAAACTTGCTGCACAGCGAGTCCCCCCCGGGCAAACAGCCTTCCCAAAGCTGCTGCGGCTCTGCTCACTCGTGCACGGGGTGCAGCCCCCAAGGATGGGCTGCTCTGCTTTGGAACAAGGGCTCTCTCTGTCTCTGTCTCTGGGAGCAGGGCCCTCTCTCTGCATTTGGCTCTGCCACTGCATCACAGCTTTCTCAGGCATCCACCTGCTCCGCTGGGAACACTTCTCTCCCAGGCTGGGAGTGGATTTCTGCATCCCTCGTGGGCTTCATGCATGACAAGGGAGAGAGAGAGCCTGCTTCACCCCAGCCCTCAGCATGGCCTGCAGAGGGATCTCGGCTCCAGCCCTTGGAGCACTTCCTCCCCCTCTTTCTTTGCCACTGACCTTGGTGCTGCCATGCTGCTCTCCCTCACTTCCTCCTCTTCTGTGACTAGAAACAGACTGCTGCCCAGGGGCACCTCTGCCAACGAGTCCCACCAATTCAAAAATTCTTGCAGATTCTCACAGTGCCAAGAGGTCAATTTCATTTAGGTTCTGTGCCAGGGAATTGCTTGCCATGTTTTTGCCATTGGCCATATGGCCAGTGGTGCTGGCATTATTTGGTGCCTCTGCTCATGCAGGGCATGGGGAGGGGGAAGCCACTGTCACCACCCCCCTTCCTTTCTGCCCCTAGCATGGCTGGCTAGGGGTGACCATGCAGGCAAGCCTCACCACGGGCTGTGCTGAGATAGCCCCCGCAGTGGTGCGATGCTATCCCTGGGAAAAACATGCATCTCCCCCGTTTTAATTTTTGCAGAAATGCCATCGCAGAGGCGTTACCAGCCTCTCTACTTGGGCCAGCAGCATGTCCATCTTCAGGGTTGGCTCTGTTGGACAAGCTTCCAGCAGCTTCTCACAGAAGCCGCTTCTGTGGTCCTCCCCTGCTACCAAAAAACCAGGCTGTGCCAAATCAACACAAAAGCCAAACTGACCAGATTGGAGCCCTCAGCTGAGACTCCTGGGCTGTATAAATGCAGCTGAGCATGACCCCTTGGAACAATGAAATCAGAAAACTGTTGCTGGAGGATTGTGGCGTGGTGATACGAAGTGTTTGCACAAGTATGGGAAGAGAACAATGCTGGGCGGGAGAGGGATCCTCGACAGACTGCCGGGCATGTGGAGATACTGATGGCTTCAGCTAGCTGAGGCAGCTGCTGTTCTTGCAACTTTTCCTGGGAAGGGAAAATGGAATAAGCTCAGAGAACAAAGAAAGTACAGCAACTTGACAAAGCAGTTTGTTGGAAACGTAGGTTTGGAGAGTCTGGAGAAGCGCACAGAGGAAATGTTGGAGTGCACAGATTTGGGATAAGGTAAAGGAAATAACTGATGGACTTTGAGGCTGCAGAGAGTGTGAAGTGTGTGTGTGTGGGGGTATTTTTGACTTTCAAGCTAAAATGAATCTTTATTATCCTAGATCAGAGTTCAGCAACATGGTATGAAATAACTTGCAAGACTGTAGAGCAAAGAGGATGGGGCAGGTTCTAGGAGGTTCTTGGAGCATCAGGAACTGCTCTTTGGGCTGGAGGGAACACAAATGAGATGGTGGAGCTGGTGCAGGTGGCTGAGCAGGTGTTCCTCCTGTGCAGGAGGCTGTGCCCAAATCTCTGTGAGCACTCCCAGTCTTTGTTTGTGGTATCGACTGCTGCAGGTTCTGTAGCACAGTATAGCAGGAAAAATACTGGATTATTCCCATGTGGAAGTAGTACATGGGAATAACTCTTCTCTGTTAGTGTCACACCACAGCGTAAACAGGCTCAGTGACATCAGCACAAACTTGGGGACCAAACTCCCCAAAATATTGACTCCAAGGCTACAGCACTGGGACAGACAGCAGATGTAAACTGGCAGAGTTTGGAAGAGCAGTACAGAGTTCCTGCATCCTGTACTGGGAGAAACAGCAAAGACCAGCAAGAAAAGGAATTTGCATGCAGGAATGAGGATGGGTTTGTGAGGGGTTTCCCTGTCCAATGGCCCAACACAGGTGGAGCAGCTGCAGCTTCTTGTTGCCAGGTGCCAAGTGAGTCTGATCAGCATGAAACAGCAAGAGTGGAGAATTTACATACTTGCATGTATCCTGTACAGATCCCTGCAGCAGCTATGCTTAGACAGTTTCCCAGTAGCTGTCCTTGGATCTCAGATCTCTCTATTTCTGACACTGAGAAATAGGAGCTCCTGAGTTCTATTCCCCTGCTCCTGTTGCTCAGGACCCTTCACACAAAAGGGGTACTGACTTCTCATGCACTGCCTTCCATTCCCTGCCTTTTGTTCTTCCTCTAAACATCCCCAAATCACACACAGAATCACTAGGTTGGAAGAGACCTTTAAGATCATCGAGTCCAACCCAGACCTAACACCTCAACTAAACCCCGGCACTGAATGTCACATCCAGTTGTTTTTTAAACACATCCAGGGATGGTGACTCCACCACTTCCCTGGGCAGATGATTCCAGTATTCTGTAGCTGCATTTGTCTTCATGGAGAAAAGCAAGGCACAACTTCCCAAGAATATTTCTGGGATTCACATTCTCTGAACCTCAGAGAAAGAAACAACAATTCTTATTTCATTTACTGCTCCTGTGTTGTTCACAAGTGAAATGCATTGTGGAAGATTGTTTACCTGAAGGGAATTGGTAATTGGATTCTGGTCTGAGTGTTTTGATTCACTTACCAATTGAATCTGTATGTGTGTGTGTGTTTGTGTTTCTGTTTGTGTGTTGGGACTGTCAGCTGACAGTCATGAGATTCTGGGCAGTTGAGTTGAGTTGGGTGTTTGTGCAGATTCAGTTTAGATGTAGTGTAATATAATATAGAATAATAGAGTATAATAATTAGTTACCCTTCTGATATCCATGGAGTCCTCCTCGTCATTTCTCCCTGCCACGGGGCTTGCGTTGAATACTATGGTATTTTATCACCCTTTTTGTTAAAAACCTTTTCCTAACATCCAACCTAAATTTCCCTTGAGACTGTGTCCTCTCGTTCTGTCAGTTGTTGCCTGGAGAAAGAGATCAACCCCCACCTGCCTACAACCACCTTTCAGGAAGCTGTAGGGAGTGCTAAGGTCACCTGAGTCTCTTTTCTCCAGGCTGAACAATCCCAGCTCCCTCAGTTGTTCCTCACAGGGTTTGTATTCCAAGCCCCTCACCAGCCTCATTGCCTCCTCTGGAAGTGCTCCAGCGTCTCAACGTCCTTCCCAAACTGAGGGGCCAGAACTGGGCACAGCACTCCAGGCGCAGCCTCACCAGTGCCGAGTACAGGGGCAGAATGACATCCCTGGTTCTGCTGGCCACACCATTCCTGGCACAGGCCAGGAGCCATTGGCCCTTTTGGCCACCAGGGCACACTGCTGGCTCACGTCCAGCTGGCTGTCACCAGCACCCCCAGGTCCCTTTGTGCCTGGGCACTGTCCAGCCACACCGTCCAGCCTATAACACTGCAGGGGGTTATTGTGGCCAAAACGCAGGATTGGGCACTTGGATTTGTTAAACTTCATCTTATTGGATTCTGCCCATCTCTCCAACCATTCCAGGTCTCCCTGCAGAGCCCTCCTACCTTCCAGCAGATGGACACACACTCCCAGCTTAGTGTCATCTGCAGATTTACCAATGAAAGACTCAATTCCCTCATCCACCTTGTCAATAAAAATATTGAACAGAACTGGCCCCAGCACAGAGCCCTGAGAGACAACCCTGGTGCCTGGCTGCCAGCTGGATGCAGCACTGTTCACCAGCACTCTGGGCTGGCCATCCAGCCAGTTCTGAGCCCAGCACAGAGTCCTCCTGTCCAAGCTGTGGACTGCAGCTTTTTCAGGAGTGTGCTGTGGGAGACAGTGCCAAAGGCCTTGCTGGAGTCCAAATAGGCACATCCACAGCCTTTCCCTCATCCACCAGGAGGGTCACCAGGTCATAAAAGGAGACCAGGTTGGTCAAACATGACCCAACCCTCCTGAACCCCTGCTGGCTGGCTCTGATGGCCTGGCCATCCTGTAAGTGCTGTGCGATGACACTCAATATAAACTGTTCCATTACCCAGGTACCAAGGTCAGACTGACTGGCCTATAATCACCAGGATCCTCCTTCCCACCCTGCTTGTGAATGGGCCTCACAGTCATCTGGAACCTCACCAGCGAGCCAGGACTGCTGGTAAATGATGGAGAGCAGCTTCACCAGCTCATTTCCCAGCTTCTCATCACCCTGGGGTGGATCCCCTCTGGGCCCATAGATTTATGAACATCCAAGTGGCTCAGCAGTGCTCTGACAGCCTCCTCCTGGATAACAGGGGGATCATTCTGCTCCCTGACACCATCTACCAGCCCAGGAGGACAGCTGTCCTGAGGACAAGCCATCTTCTCACTAAAGACTGAGGCAAAGAAGGTGTTAAGCTCTTCTGCCTTCTCCCCATCTGCAGTTACCATAACAGACTCCCAGTAGGATGTCAGCCTTGTTGGCCTTCCACTTAATTTATACCCATAGGCATTCAACTTCATCATCATTTCAATACCCATGGCATCAAGTGCCTTGTGCAATCCTCAAATGCCTTTCTGGAATAACATTGCTCTCAGGCAGGGACCCTTCTCAGCCTGGAGTCTGGAGTGTTGCTCCTGCCTGGACTGTGAGACAGCTGGACCAGGACAGACCAGGATGGCCCATGATGGACCAGGATTGACTAGGATGGCCCATGATGGACCAGGATAGACCAGGGTGGCCCATGATGGACCAGGATGGATCAGGATGGCCCATGATGGACCAGGACAGACCAGGATGGCCCATGATGGACCAGGACAGACCAGGATGGCCCATGATGGACCAGGATGGCCCATGATGGACCAGGATGGACCATGATGGACCAGGACAGACCAGGACAGACCAGGATGGCCCATGATGGACCAGGATGGATCAGGATGGCCCATGATGGACCAGGACAGACCAGGATGGCCCATGATGGACCAGGATGGACCATGATGGCCCATGATGGACCAGGATGGACCAGGATGGCCCATGATGGACCAGGATGGCCCAGGATAGCCCAGGATGGCCCATGATGGACCAGGATGGACCAGGGTGGCTGCCAGCTGTGCTCAGCTGTGCCTGGGAGGAGCTGGGTTGGGTGCTGTGTTCTCTCTCTGCGTTACTTAGGCTCCATCCCCCTTTCTTTGTTTGTGGAGATGAGCCAACAAGAGCTGCAGAAATACAATTCTTGGGGAAAGGTGGCCTGGAACACAGCGTCTCTTAGGGAACAGCAACAATGAGGAGGACCTTGAAGAGTTATTGGATGAGAAAATTAGACACGGTGAAGAAGAAAAGGTTAAAAGCTGCAAATAATCAGTGCAGACAATATTAGTGAAAACATGTCAACATAACTGCATTTCCCTTTGTTTCAGAGACAAAGAGCTTGGGATGTTGGAGCACTTGGCAACAGCTTCTCTGGGGCTGGGGCTAAAAGCACCTCCTTGATGGGAGCTGCTGAGAATGAAGGCAAAAATTGCTTTTTTCTCAGGGGAAGGTTTGCAAGCAGGAGAAATTCAGAGAAAAATCCAGACAAACATGTTTTGCTGAGCTCTGGCTGAGGACCATCTTCCCAAACTGGAATTATTCCAGCTCATGAGAACAAAGACAAAGTTTTCTGGGACTTCACAAGTGCACTGAACATTGTCTGGCAAGTTGATGAAGATGTTGAAGAGGAGTGACACGAGTGTTTGTCCTCATTAGGGACAGGTCTTTCTGTCTTTGACTGAAAATGCTTTGCAGCCAACATCCTTCTTTCCCAAACATTAAGCACCTCCTCTTGAAAAATGGGCTGTTACTTTGACAATGGAAAAAAATATATTTACGAGTTTGTCTGGAATCATATTTGTTCTTTCACTGTCCCATAAATAATTCTAACCAAAACTACTGCTGGGTTTTCAGACCAACCTGTCCTTTTTCTGCAATGCCTCCTGTTCCGTGCTCTGGGATGATGTTAGGAAAAGCCTTCACCTGGACAGCTGGCAGGGTGGGATGGAGCCCTTTGGAATGACACTCCTCTTTGGTGATGCTCAGCAGCGCAGACTTTGTGTGCATCTGCCTTCAGAGATCACCATCTCCCTTGGAACCTGGGCAAGAACTTGTCAAGCTCTTGCTTCCCAGGAGTCTGCAGAGCTACTTGACCATAATGGTGAGGTACATGACCACCTCTTCTCTTGATCCAGGTCAATGGAGCCAGGCTGGGAGAGCTGGGGGTGCTCACCTGGAGAGGAGAAGGCTCCAGGGAGAGCTCAGAGCCCCTGGCAGGGCCTGAAGGGGCTCCAGGAGAGCTGGAGAGGGACTGGGGACAAGGGATGGGGGGACAGGACACAGGGAATGGCTCCCACTGCCAGAGGGCAGGGCTGGGTGGGAGATTGGGAATGAGGAATTGTTCCCTGGCAGGGTGGGCAGGCCCTGGCACAGGGTGCCCAGAGTAGCTGGGGCTGCCCCTGGATCCCTGGCAGTGCCCAAGGCCAGGCTGGGCATTGGGGCTGGGAGCACCCTGGGACAGTGGGAGGTGTCCCTGCCATGGCAGGGGTGGAATGAGATGGGTTTTAAGGTCCTTTCCAACCCAAACCATTCTGTGACTCTGTGATTCTGGGGTAAATTGAAGCCGTGCAAGTGAAAAGTTCCCACAAGAGACAAGTTCTGCTGGTGCAGCAAAGGAAGCAAACTCCAGCAGGACACTAATGTGACAATGAATAGCAAAAAACCTTCCAAAATTGCTTGAGTTCTTGTCCTTGCGGTCACAGGCTGCCCTGGATGTTTGCTTAAAAGGTCTCCAGGGAACCCTGGTGTCTTGTGCACCCCAGGAAATGTCCAAGGGGATGAGAATCTTCCCTGGACATTGTCAGGGAGGAGATGTCCCAAGACTCATGGAGTCTTGTTCCTGTGCCAGAGCTGAAAATTCTTACTGCTACCAGTGGCCCTCAGGTGCCCAGACCTCAGTGCTGGAAGGGCTCTCCAGTGCTGGAAGGGCTCTCCCAGGGCTGGAAGGGCTCTCCCAGGGCTGGAAGGGCTCTCCCAGGGCTGGAAGGATCTCCCAGGGCTGGAAGGCTCTCCCAGTGCTGGAAGGATCTCCCAGGGCTGGAAGGGCTCTCCCAGGGCTGGAAGGGCTCTCCCAGTGCTGGAAGGATCTCCCAGGGCTGGAAGGGCTCTCCCAGGGCTGGAAGGGCTCTCCCAGTGCTGGAAGGGCTCTCCCAGGGCTGGAAGGATCTCCCAGTGCTGGAAGGATCTCCCAGCTGGAACAGCTGCCATATTGCAAAGGGACTGCCTTGGCTACAGCCTGAGTCCAGTGCCCTGTGACTGCTGCAATATTGGGTGGATGGGAACTCAGGGTTTCTGATCTGACTTTTATTGCCTTTTATTTCAATGTTCTGTGTTCCAAACAAGAGCTCTGAGGAGAAATTGAGCTCCAGGCTGTTATTTTTATAAACTATTAGAACTTTCTGTCCATTAGCCATTCTGACATCTTCCAGCTCCCTTTCATGTCTCTCGCTGTGTTCCTTGCTGTCTTTGTCAGCTTTCCTTTCCTCACCAAAATGTTACCTACAGCCCAAGGTTGAGGATGACCCCACTCTTGATAATCTCTCTGACACATCCAAATTTATTCCCTCCCTCCTGGCTTCAGGACTTCCTCTCTCTGAAGCTGATGATGCCACAGGGGTTAAGAAAGCGAACATCTTTAATACAGACAAATAGGAAAAGGAACAGAACAGTACAAAAAAAAGGTTTCTTCAAACTGTGCCCTCAACTTTCAGCTACCTCAGGGTTTCACGGCTTATACCTTCCAAAGTGAGACATTTCACACTCCGTAGGGATTGAAACACTTTAAATGAGACTTCCCAGGCTGGTAACCCCTGGTACACTCAGTGCACCCAGATTCCAGCCCCTGGCATTTCTCTCCCCACCTCACAGCAGCTGCTCCCCTTCAAGCCTGCAGAGGCGAGCACTGACTTCTGTCCTCACTTCAACCCCAGACTAAGAGCTGGAAACCCAGAACTTGCACTCCTGGGAGCAGTGTGGCCAAAGTGCCTTTAAACCCATACACCTGTGTGAGCTGAGAGCTGTAAAAGCACACAGCTCTTGTTGGGGTTTATGTTCCAGTGCAAAGCTCATTTTGCTGTCTTCAATTAAGATTTTTATTATTTTTACCATTTGAGGTTCATTAAGGGTTTTACTGACAAAGTTTCAACGGAAGTTAATAATTTGCACAAAATAAAACCAACTTTCATAAAAGCTCTACCAAAAGCCTGAGGAATGTTCCTGCAGCTCCTCCTCTCAGAAGCCAACACCTCTGCCTGGGATTTGCAGTGCTTTGGGGGAGAACCCTCTGCTTGCACTGAAGGTCTTGTAGGAGGCAGGGCATGCTCCTGCCACCACCTTCATCTTCACTCTGCTCTTCCCTGCGCCTCAGGGCTCAGCTGGAGCTCCTCAGGATAGTTTCAGGTTTGCTCTTCCCTCCTGCCTGAGTGCCAGGCAAAAACTTCATCAGCCAGACGCAGAGTGCAATTTCTCCTAAAAGCCATGAATTTCCTGTCACGAGGACCAACAAGGATGATTCTCCTTGGACACCCTGGCATTGGGGATCCCCCTGGAAAGGGCACAAGACCAGCTGAAGTATAATGATGCCACCCCAGCCAGTTCAGCTGGTGCTCCTCAGCCCTGGGTGTCGGCAGCAGGGAGTAGCAGGTCACTCTCCTCTCACATGAAGGATATTTGAGGCCAGGTTGGAGCCCAGGTGCCCTGAGGCAGTTCATCTCTGCACGCTGAGCCTGGCCAGGTTCCCACCCATGGACAGCCCTGGCCAAGCCCTGGGTGGCCAAGGAGGAGATTTCCTTGTCCCCACATGACAGCACATTGCTTGGCACCACAAGCAGGTGGTGTCCTGCAGGACATCTGACAGAGGTGTCTGGAGGACACGTTTCCATTTCCTGCCCGGGCATGGAAACCCAGAGCTGGGTGTCTTGGGGCTCTGGTGGCAACAATGTCCTGCATCAAATCAACTTCCCTTTTGTGCTCTTTTTGTATCACAGAATCATTAGGGTTGGAAAAGACCTCCAAGATCATCAAGTGCAGCCTTTGAAGGCCAGGCCACGTCCCTGATGTTCCCCTGCCCCCAGAGGCAGATGGAGGGCGTTCTTTAGGCGTGCCTGACGCTGTGTCAGGGAAAGGCTGGTTTGTATCATGTTCTCTGCAGCACAGCAAACAGCAGCCGTGCTTAGCAAATAGATTAACACCTTTGTTTACTCATGAGACATTTATGATGAATATCAGTTGTGCTTAAAAAAACCAGACAAACAGTAAACTGAGCATGAATAACGATTTCGATGAAGTGTCGGAAGAGTCTTTCCTTCTACAAATGTACAGAATTCAAATCACCAGGAAGGAGCAGGAGGTGTTTTTATGTGCTGATTTAGCACAAACTCCAGGAGCCCCACGAGGCTGCCTGCATGTTGAGAGGAGTGACTGCTGGAAATGGCTCTGGTGATCCCAGTGATCCCTGTGACCTCTGTGTCCTCCTGGCACCACTGAGCGGGATGGCACGTGACAGAAAGGTCTGCCCATGGCCATGTTGGTGTGGTTGTGAATACATGGATGGATGTCAGCCCTCACCTTCCCCAGCAGCCCAAAGAGGGGTTGCAGCTCCAGGAGTTTAACAAGTGTTTGAAGCACTTGTCCAAACAAGCAGAGGAGTCCTGCCTGCCCCCGTGGTGCCTTGGAGTGTGAGTGACAGCCAGGACACTGAAGGATGGATTTACACAGTAAGCCCTCTTCCCTGAGGATTTTGGATCATGATAAATGCACTGTAAAACCCAACCCTCATGCTCTGGGACTCACCATACAGACACATTTGGGGTCAGAACAGAAGTTTCAGGGGGAGAAACCATTTCAGACTGAAAGGAAGAAATTTGTGGATGAAAGAAATGTTTAATGTAACCAATCCTTAAACATACAAACCAAAATTCCCTCCAGAGTCTTTCTGAGCCATTCATCACAGCACAGCAGAGAGAGGGGCCATGCAGCCCTCCCAGCCCTGTCCTCTGCTGCTGAGGGGACTCCTCCAGCCAAATGAACATGACTCTGTTCCCAGGAGAGGGACTAATCCCTCCTGTTCTTTAAAACAGTGGGACACAGAGCCTGGGAAAAACAAGTGGTTCTCAGTATATCTGCATTTCTGTTGCATCTCCCTCTTACTGCAGGATCTGATTTATACATTTGTTCCTTCTCAACCAGCACACAGTGTAAGCAACACTCAAACATGCTCCTCCAAGGATGGAGCATCCCCAGCACTCTTGTGATGCACTTTTGGATGGGACAATATTCAGATATTAAGAAACAGCTGCAGCTTCTCTGATCAGAAATGTCCACAATCCCTGTTGGTCCTCATAACAGGAAGTTCATGGCTTTTAGGAGAAATTGCACTCTGTGTCTGGCTGATGAAGTTTTTGCCTGGCACTCAGGCAGGAGGGAAGAGCAAACCTGAGACTATCCTGAGGAGCTCCAGCTGAGCCCTGAGGCGCAGGGAAGAGCAGAGGGAAGATGAAGGTGGTGGCAGGAGCATGCCCTGCCTCCTACAAGACCTTCAGTGCAAGCAGAGGGTTCTCCCCCAAAGCACTGCAAATCCCAGGCAGAGGTGTTGGCTTCTGAGAGGAGGAGCTGCAGAAACATTCCCCAGGCTTTTGGCAGAGCTTTTATAAAAGTGCATTTTATTGGTGTAACTTATAAACTTTTACTGCAACCTTGTCAGTAAAACCCTTAATGAACATCAAATGGTGAAAACGACAAAAATATGAGTTGAAGACAGCAACACTAGCTCCATATCCTGCCAGACACTCTGGTCACCTAAGGCTGAGAGCATCCCTGGGGGACAGCCAGGTCCCAGACTGTCTGGAGCAGTGTCCCCTGCCTGCCAGAGCAGCCCCTGTGCTGACAGAGCAGCCCTGCAGAGCATCTCTAGGACTCTTCCCACCTCAGTCTCCAGCAGTTACAAACTGGCTCAGCCCCGTGGCAGGAGGTGTAATAATGTCCTTTTTTAAATATGTCAGTGTTAACACTGCTAATTGGACATTCTCATTGTGCCTGTAAATTCCAATCCCAGTGGGGTTGTGCACTACAGATGTGCAAATGCAGCTTTATCATCCATTGCTTCAGCATTTCTGGGTTGTGCTCAGCATGATTTAAGTGAAGGACAGGGGTGGCTGATGGCTGCAAAGGCATCTGAGTGTGCTGGGGATTTAAGCTGCACCACTCAGACACATCACTTTGAAAAGTGGCTTCTCTGGGAAGAAAAGGGCTTTTTGGAAGGAGTTTTGCTGAGTGAATATGAAATCAGTTTGGCCATAGCTCCTTGGGAGGGAGGATATCTGTTCCTCATGTTTGTGCCTGGATCCAATCAGCACAGACCAGCATAGCCACTTAATGGGCTTCTGAGTGCTGCTAATTGAACACTCCCTCCCTGCTCATTTCCTAGGAATTGCTTCAAGAGCCAATCATTCCATCCTTGGCCAGCTGATGGATGAAGGTACCTCCTCACATTTGCCCTTGGATGTGAATCAGCCCCTGAGATACCTTATTTTTGAATGGGAAAGCTTTTGGATCTTCTCTGTGTTGTCAGAAAAAGCCAAGAAATGAGAAGCTGGCGGAAGCAGAAGGAGCTGGAAGACTCGACAGGGCTCGATTCCGACCTCTGTGTTGGCAGATGGGAGAGAAGGGGCAGTGACACTCCATGTGAGATCAGAGTATTCTGGATCTGCTTTGCAATAAAAACTTTTTTTTCCTTCATAAACATAAACATCTTCAAAATATCCAGGTGCACATCAGTGTGGTTAGAGATTTCTCACATGCAAGTATTTGTTTGCTATAAGCAAATTATCATCAGCTCTGAAAAAGGGGAAGAAAAGAGAAAGAGAGATCACAGGGCTTTTTCTAGTCTAATTTTTGAATCAGCTCCAGAAAGCATGTCTTCACTAAAATAAATTGATGCAGGATATGTTTGTGTGGCTATTGTGATACACCTGTAATTTCCCTCCTCCTGTTTATAAAAGCTTCAGAACATGATCACAGAATAAAACCAATAAAGAGCAATTCCAGCCAGTTCCCTCATTTATGGGATGAATCTCACACTGTGAATAATGAAGAGTGAATGGCTGAAGTAAATAGTTGACAATCAATCTGCCTGGCTGGGCTCGGGACATGCAATCAGACAAGGTGCAGCACAATCCTACTGGATGCAAGATCACTGTCTGGAAAGAAAAATGCAGGTTGCAATTACCCAGTGGGGGATTGCACCCTGAGGAGCACAGAGAGAGTGGGGCTGTGCTGGAAAATGAGGAACTGTAGGAGTTAACATGGGCATGATCCAGGAGAGATAAACTGCACACCAACAAATCTGGGGGACACACAGCCAGGGGAGGTCAGGGCTGCTACCAAAAAATTAATGAAAAGATAAAGATTTGAGCTTCAAAGCCAAGGCATTGCCACCTGCAGGGGATGAGCTCATGGGACACCTCAGGCAGTGGAATACATTGGTTCTCATGTGGGGGCACAAGAGCAAACCTTGGTCTCTGATGTGCCAAGGAGCCCCATGCCAGGGGAAGGTGAGTTTGATCTCTTGGGAGTTCCTGGGAAAATCAAGATCTTTGCAAAGAAACAGAAACCCACAGAAACCATCCGAATGCTCCTGAGAAGCTTTTTCCTGTCTGGAGGCAAGATATCCACTGTTCAGCCAGAAAGAGGAGATGGAATGGATCAAGCTGGGGTGAGGGGAGTGCCTTTCTTCAGCAGAGGTGGTGTTGCAGCCAGTCCACCTTGTTCCCACACTGCCTCTCTGGTGACCCCCCAGGACTTGGAGCTGCTGAACACCTCAGAACAGACACCATGGAGGTCCAGGGCTCTGGGAACAAGCCCTGGAAGTGTCCTGGACGAAGCTAGAGAACCTAGTGTAGCCCTTCAGTGGCCTTTGTGTGCCTGGGGAGGTGGGGCAGGACACGTTGCACTCCTGCCACTGTATTCCCATCAAATCCAAGAACTCCTCCCCACATCACTGCCCCTCTGAGCCTGGGAAGCAGGGACCTGGCTGCTGGGGCTGAGACACACAGGCTGGAGCTGGTGATGCTGTGTGCTAGAAGGCTGATGAGGACAGGGAGGAAAGCTGGGATGGACAGGGATAGGAAAGCAGGAGAATCACTGTCTTTGAGAAGGATAGAGGGAAGAGGGCCAGGAAAGCACAGTGGGCAGGGCCACAGTTGTTGAAGGGTTGGGAATGGGCAGGACAGGGCTCCTGGCAGATCCATCCATGGCCTAGTGCATCCAGAGGTTCCTTTGGACCAGGAAAAGGAGCAAAGGAAAAGGTCTGGAGAGAAAGTGGCTGGGGACAATCAGTCACAAGACACCAGCCAGTGCTCCCAGGATCCCTCTGTGGAGCTGCAGCCCATCTGGGAAAGCAGAACATGGGGACAAGAAAATGTGAAATGTGGGTACTCACAGGTCTTAATAAAGTGAGTATTGGCAGAGCAGTCAGCTTGGAACATGCACAGCCTTGAAGGGAAATAGAAAACCCAAATCTGAGCTGAACATTTTCATTGCTCTTCAGGGAAGCCAGCAGAGCTGTCTCTGACACGCTGAGCTCGGGTGCTGAGGGTTTGGGGGTGTACCCTGTGGTCAGCAGTGCCAGCCCTGGCTCTCAGGGTGTTCACACTGCACAGCAGGAAGGGTTAAGCCCTTCGAGCAGCATCTGCCTGGTATTGCCTTTCCCAGGAACTTTATGGATTCTTGGCGGCAAGCTAATAAACCAATCAGCAGCAATTAGCATCTTCTGAGAAATGAACTGTGGGGTGCATTCCAGGAGCAGAACATCTTGCCTGGGTGAAGTCAAGTGTGCTGGAGCCCTGAGCCAGTGGGGCTGTTCTGTGGGGTTCCCTCTGGAGCACTGTCCCCAAACCTGCAGCAGAGGAGGGGAGCCTGGACAGGCATTTCAGATTCACACAGCACTTCTGGAGCCAGCTGGCTCCTCTGCCTTCCTTTCCAGGGGGTTTTTCCTGCAATCTGGAGCCCTGCCTTGAACAAGGAACATGCACCCAATGGGCTCATCAGGTCATGGGGCTGGCCCAGATTTGATCTATTACTAAAATGGTGCTTTTTGCTTTGTGGAATGCCTAAATTTTTAATAGAAACACTTCAATCAAAGTGCAAAATCACCAGACCCAGAACTGCCCATTGACACGCTCATTTTCCTGCCATCACACCGAAATCTGCACTTTCTGTGTTCCCACATCCCAGTGGGATGGAAGCTTAGTGGGATGGAAGCTTGTCTCCAGCAGACACCATGAAACATCAGAAAAATGATGCTGTCCTACCTTCAGATTTGGGCTAAAAGATTTTCATGAGAATAAAACATTCTGGAGAAGTTTAAATGCTTTCCCTGTCAATTAAAAAAAAAAATATCCTGAGAATTTGCAGTCCACACAACCAACACACCATCCCTCATCCTCTCATCCTGGTGACTTGCCATGCCCTGCAAAACTGAGCAAGGGAAGACAGGACACCTTGGCAAAGTCTCTGCTCGCTGTGCACCAGCACTGTTCCCTCCAGAGCTCCAAATCCCACTGCAAACACAACTGTGCTCCTGTCTCTGCTGAGCTGCTCCCCCGTGCTGCTGTCAGCAGAGCTGTGCTAAGTGGGTGAGAAGAGGCCCCTGAGGATGGTGATGGGCACCATCTGGCACATGTGGGGTGACATATTGCTGCCAGACCTGCACTTCCAGCTCCATTAGCCTCAATTAGAGTGCATTGGGATTTTTAGCACAGGTTCAAGTGAGAGTGGCTGGGAATGGTGTGCTGGGCTCCTCAGTGGGGCTGCTGGCTTGGCTCAGCAGGAGCCAGTGAGAAATCCTGGGTGAGCACAGACCCCCGTGGCTGGGGAAGGAGAGTGATGCTCTCAGGGCACCCTTGGAGCTCATCATGCTGCTGTGTCAGCTGTGCATCAGCCTCTCGAGGCTTTAGGGAGACCTTAGAGCCCATTCAGTGCCTAAAGAGGCTGGAGAGGGACTTACTGGAAAGGCCTGCAGAGACAGGGCAAGGGGTAGTGGGTTTAAGCTGAGGACAGGGGATTTAATTTGGATATTAAGACGAATTTGTTCCCTGGCAGGGTGGGCAGGCCCTGGCACAGGGTGCCCAGAGCAGCTGTGGCTGCCCCTGGATCCCTGGCAGTGCCCAAGGCCAGGCTGGACCCTGGGGCTGGAGCAGCCTGGGACAGTGGGAGGTGTCCCTGCCATGGCAGGGGTGGCACTGGGTGGGCTTTAAGCCTTCCCACCCAAATCATTCCATGATTCTGTGATTCTGTACATGCTGTGCTTGAGGCACACAAAGAGCACAGGGAAGGCCACTGGGGGCTGGGGCTGAGGGAAGGTCCTGCCCAGCCCTGGCAATGGCAGCACCGCTGCAGACAACCAGATGGGAATGAGCAACTTCTGACTTGTGCATGTGGGAAATAAATGCCAGATATTTCATCCCCTGTTGCCCTGGCATGCAGGCAGCAAGCTCTGCTCACCCTGGAGCCATGTCCTGCCCCTGGCTGGAACTCCCTCATTTCCTCTCTCCACAGCTCAGAGCCCTGCAGAGCCTCCCAGAGGAAATGGGAGCCAGGGACAGGAGTGACTCTGCTCCCACTGCCCGGGAAGGTGGGACTGTGCCGTGCCCTGCCAAGGACACGCAGAGGAGTCTCCAGCAAAGGCCTCATCAAGGAAACCCTCATTAAGAATGTCCTCGTGGAAATGCAGACCTGCTGCGAGCCCTGCTTAATTCCTGCTCTGTTTAATTGCCTCTGTGGGACACTGGCAGGAAAAGAAAAGCAAACATTAAAATACTCAGTGGGATGAAGATGACAGTCGCTACCTCTGCTGTGATTATGCAGAGAGAAAGAGATCAGAGCGTGGCCACAGGCTGTGCACACCCCTACCCCAGTGGAGAAGTGTGGCTACAGGCTCGGCCCTCTTCAAATCCAACTACAAAGTTCATCTCCTGAATTGGATTTTCCCTCACTGCATTATTTCTCTGAACAAACACAAACAGGCACGGACCTGTGATGAAGGGCAGGAGTGAGTAGGCAGACATGTGCATAAAATTAGAACTAATCAAACTTTCCCTCTAAAAGAAAGAGAAAGAAAGTTATTGTGATGCTCCATGAGCACCTGGAGATGCAGGAGGTAGAAATCAAGAAGTACTTCAAAAACCTTCCTTCCTTCCTTCCTTCCTTCCTTCCTTCCTTCCTTCCTTCCTTCCTTCCTTCCTTCCTTCCTTCCTTCCTTCCTTCCTTCCTTCCTTCCTTCCTTCCTTCCTTCCTTCCTTCCTTCCTTCCTTCCTTCCTTCCTTCCTTCCTTCCTTCCTTCCTTCCTTCCTTCCTTCCTTCCTTCCTTCCTTCCTTCCTTCCTTCCTTCCTTCCTTCCTTCCTTCCTTCCTTCCTTCCTTCCTTCCTTCCTTCCTTCCTTCCTTCCTTCCTTCCTTCCTTCCTTCCTTCCTTCCTTCCTTCCTTCCTTCCTTCCTTCCTTCCTTCCTTCCTTCCTTCCTTCCTTCCTTCCTTCCTTCCTTCCTTCCTTCCTTCCTTCCTTCCTTCCTTCCTTCCTTCCTTCCTTCCTTCCTTCCTTCCTTCCTTCCTTCCTTCCTTCCTTCCTTCCTTCCTTCCTTCCTTCCTTCCTTCCTTCCTTCCTTCCTTCCTTCCTTCCTTCCTTCCTTCCTTCCTTCCTTCCTTCCTTCCTTCCTTCCTTCCTTCCTTCCTTCCTTCCTTCCTTCCTTCCTTCCTTCCTTCCTTCCTTCCTTCCTTCCTTCCTTCCTTCCTTCCTTCCTTCCTTCCTTCCTTCCTTCCTTCCTTCCTTCCTTCCTTCCTTCCTTCCTTCCTTCCTTCCTTCCTTCCTTCCTTCCTTCCTTCCTTCCTTCCTTCCTTCCTTCCTTCCTTCCTTCCTTCCTTCCTTCCTTCCTTCCTTCCTTCCTTCCTTCCTTCCTTCCTTCCTTCCTTCCTTCCTTCCTTCCTTCCTTCCTTCCTTCCTTCCTTCCTTCCTTCCTTCCTTCCTTCCTTCCTTCCTTCCTTCCTTCCTTCCTTCCTTCCTTCCTTCCTTCCTTCCTTCCTTCCTTCCTTCCTTCCTTCCTTCCTTCCTTCCTTCCTTCCTTCCTTCCTTCCTTCCTTCCTTCCTTCCTTCCTTCCTTCCTTCCTTCCTTCCTTCCTTCCTTCCTTCCTTCCTTCCTTCCTTCCTTCCTTCCTTCCTTCCTTCCTTCCTTCCTTCCTTCCTTCCTTCCTTCCTTCCTTCCTTCCTTCCTTCCTTCCTTCCTTCCTTCCTTCCTTCCTTCCTTCCTTCCTTCCTTCCTTCCTTCCTTCCTTCCTTCCTTCCTTCCTTCCTTCCTTCCTTCCTTCCTTCCTTCCTTCCTTCCTTCCTTCCTTCCTTCCTTCCTTCCTTCCTTCCTTCCTTCCTTCCTTCCTTCCTTCCTTCCTTCCTTCCTTCCTTCCTTCCTTCCTTCCTTCCTTCCTTCCTTCCTTCCTTCCTTCCTTCCTTCCTTCCTTCCTTCCTTCCTTCCTTCCTTCCTTCCTTCCTTCCTTCCTTCCTTCCTTCCTTCCTTCCGTGGCTGTCCCTGGATCCCTGGCAGTGCCCAAGACCAGGCTGGACAGGGTTTGGAGTAATCTGGGATAGTGGAATGTGTCCCTGCCATGGCAGAGGGTGGGAATGAAGCTTTAATGTTCCTTCCACCCCAAACCATTCTATGATTTAGTGATTCAATGGTTCTAAATTTCTGATGAACTGAAGACTTGGGTCAAGCCCTTCCCTGTGTGCAGCACCATGCTGAGTTGCTTCCTGGGAGTTGCCTTTGTTTCTGCATCAAAATGCTCTGAGGGGATCCTCTCACACCTCAGACATTGTCTCGGTCACAGGTTTAGCCCCAGAAATTTCAAGGAAAAATAGAGTAACTGGTGGCTTTGGTGTCTTCATGTCCCCAGTGGGCCACCCTGCCCCGGGGAGTCCAGGAGGAGGTGGCAGGAGCAGCTGGGAAGGGCTGAGGTGGAGAAGCTTTTGGAATCCTTCTGGTGTGTGACACAGATGTACTGTACACACCTGTGCAGCACTGAGAAGAAATGGCCTCTCCTGGAGGGGAAGGGTCCTCTGAGCTGCCTGGAACCATTATTGGTGCTGCTGGGCTTGGGGATGGTGGCTCATGTGCTCCCCATGTGCTGCCGCTTTCTTTAATAGCAAAACAAGGAGTGAAACAATCACATTTGATACAGTTAAAACAGAAGGGCCTTGCCTTTCATCTTGGCCAGCCAAAATGATTCTATGATCAAATGTCTGTCTGTGGTGTGCCGATGCTGCAGACAAACTTCTCACTGGGTTTGGATTAATGTGGTGCTGATGGAACATGAAGGTTACGGGTCAAAACGTATTTCGAGATCAGCAATCAGAGACCAGCCAGCACTTGTGTGGAACCTTAAACTCTCCTGAGATGCTTTATTGAAAGAAGAGTGTCTGGAGCCCTGCTAAACCCATGGAGACACCGATGTCTCCAAAATCAAAACTATTTTGATGTTTTCCAGCCTGCTTGGCTTAAGGAACAGTTTTTATGGACACATTTATCAGTCATGGCCCTGTCTGGATGGCACATCCCCATCATGTGCTCACTCTGCTCTGACCTGTCCTGATGTGGCCGTGCCCAGGGTGAGTGGTTGTTGTGGTGTTGTGAGGTCCCCAGGATGAGGTCAGATGAGAATCTGACTCCAAGTTCTCAGAAGGCTGATTTATTATATTATGATATGATATGATATTAAATGATATACTAAAACTATACTAAAGAAAGAGAAAGGAGACATCAAAGGGCTGGAAAAGAATGAGTAATAATGTGACTGACCAGAGTCCCGACACAGCTGGACTGGGATTGGTCATTAAGTAAAAACAATTCACATGCTGGGTAAACAGTTCTCCAAATCACATTCCAGAGGAGCAAAGCATGGAGAAACTGAGCCTTCTCATCTTCCCAGGAGAAGGAATCCTGGCAAAGGGATTTTTAATAAAATATCCCAATGACAAGTGAGGGGCTCAGCCAGGGGCACAGCACCCTCATAACCCCTTCTGCAGCCTCACAGACACTGCAGGGGCCCCCAGCCTACCCAAGCTGCAAACGTGGGACTGTTCATCTTCTTCCTCTCAAAGGACAGCCCCAAAGCCCTGACGTCACATCTGGCTTTCACTCACTGCACCCATGACCAGAGCTCGTGGTTGTCACTGCTGACAGAGGGAAACTGAGCACGTTGTGAAGATCCTTGGTTGTGCTGAAACTTGAAATAGTGAATGTGAGGAGGGGGAAGAGCAAATGCCCTGAGCCAGCAGCATCTGATGTGCGTGGAGGTGCTGCAGAGCTATCAGCCTGGAGAGAGGGATCCAAGGGATTTCCAGCCCTCTTGGGTGGCTCCTCAGAGACATTCTATGCCTTTGCTGCTGCTGGAGTGTGGAAAGCTGAGTGAATAATGGCGTGCTTAGATTTTTGCTCTCTTTCAAAGAGAGTTTCTGAAAAGCCCATTCCAAAAAGTCCTTCACTGATCTTCTCTGCAAGCAGTCAGGCAAGCTAGATTTGTGTAAAACAGGAAAAAATTGTGTTCCTGAATAAATATGTAAGACAAAGCCCTGAAAGTGGTTCACTCCTGTTCACAGATGTTTGATAGTCTGCACAAGGAGTTGGGCATCCAAACATTTATTTATTTTTTAAACATTCTGGTATTTACAAAGCAGTTTAATTTGAGTGATTATTCCACAAAGCCTCTCTGTACATGCCTTGGTGGCTATCTGTGACAATCCTGATTAAGAAGTGCAAGTTATGTAAGTAAAAAAAAAAAAAAAGTTAATTCAACTGGCAGCCCAAGACATAGTGCACATGGTTAAATACTTTGAATGTTAACAACAAAAACATGCCTGAAGGGGTCTGGCACATTTACCAGCCATTCACCAGCTCACAGAAATGTGAATTACTAAAAGATTATTGTTGTAATTGCTACATCAAACCTTGCTGGTTGTACAAACATGTTCTTAGCCCAGATGCTGCTCTGCTCACCAGACCTTACACTGTGCTCTAAAGCACTTTGCATTGCAGTCACAAATCAGCAGATTTGGGCAAAGATTTACCCAGGGAGGCTGCATGAAAGGTGCTCTGAATTTCCAGTCATGGCACATTAACTGTCCATGTGCAGCCCAGTGCTGGGGTCCAGCCCCACGAGCCCCAGCAGGAGCTGTCAGGTTTGTCCTCCACAGGAGGACAAACTGTCACCTCCTGGACACCCCATGCCACCCAGGCAGGTGCCCTGGTGAAGAGTTTTCAGATGAGTTTGAATGTGACAATCAGCACGAGTGATGCCTGGTCATCCCTCAGGAAACGTTAAAGGCATGAGATAAAATGTTTGCTTGAGATGAAAAGGAGCTGTTCAGAGGTGGATATCTGAGTCCACCATGTGTGTGGCTGCAGGTGAGGTGTGGAGGGAGAAGGGACCAGGAGAAGAGCCATGAGGCACTTCAGAGAGGAAGAGGAAAGATCCTCCAAAGGAAACACCATGGGAGCCAGCAACAGAGCAGAATGGAGCTGGCAGAGAGCAGACCCAGCACAAAGCTGTGCAGGAGAAGGAGGAAGGGAAGGGGTGGGAGAGGGAAGAGCATTTTGTCAGTGTCTCCCAGGAACAGAAGAGGGCTCTGTGAAGCTGCTTAATCATGTGATAGCTACAGAGCACACACTCGGCCAGCTCAGCCAGAGCAGAGCAGAGCAGAGCCGAGCAGAGCAGAGCAGAGCAGAGCAGAGCAGAGCAGAGCTGAGCAGAGCAGAGCAGAGCAGAGCTGAGCAGAGCAGAGCTGAGCAGAGCAGAGCAGAGCAGAGCAGAGCAGGCTGTTGGAGTCTCCCAAACTGACTGAGCCCAGAGCTGGGGCTGGCAGGGAAGGCACAGGGCTGAGCAAGGGTAGTAATGCTGAACGAGAAGGGCACAGCACCACAGTCAGGGACAAAGAAGATTGAGCAGCTCTTTTGGTCAAGCCAGGACTGTGAATCAAGCCAAGAGGCGTGGGAGAGCAGCAGGCTGCCAGAGGTCTGGTGTGTCCCTGGAGTGGGACACGGGAGTCTGAGGATGACAACGAGGCACCCGAGTCCACAGCAGGCAGGTTGGCTCTTGGGCAGGAGCAGAACGGAGCACAGGGAGACTGAGCAAAGAGCTAGAGAAGAAAGGGCAGGAAGAATAAGAAAATACTGAAATCAAGAAAGAAAGGTCAATGACAGCAGGGGAAAATGTGCTTTAATCCTGCAATCTGCTGTGGGGTAGTGGAGATCCTGCTCCTTCAAGCCCTGCTGCTCTCTGCTGCAGAGCAGGGCCATGCTGGTGAGGAAGGAGGGATGTATTCAGGATCTAACACCTTCTGTGCCCCATTGCACGGTCAAAAATGGTCCCAGGGAGCCCACTGGGGCAGTGGAGTACAAATGTGTCATCTTGTCTTTCAGCTGTGGAAGGAGAGAACTGAACAGTGCCAAGAGGACTTGGGTTCCCAGGAGGCCTGGGTCCTGAGCACATCCCTGGGCCCAGCACCTCTCACAGACCCTGGCTGCCAGAACTTTCCAGAAAGCTGAGCTGCTTCTGTACCTTCAAACTGTCCTCCCAGGCAGCAGCCAGAGCAGCCTGTGTGCAGCAATCCCCCTGTGCTCAGCCTCAGGAACCAGAGCTAACAGGAGGGGAGAGGAACTTGAAGGTTCTGACCATGCTCAGGGGATGGCTGATGGTTCCTGGAGTGCCTCGTGGAAAGAGGCTCTCCTGTACTCTTCGAAAAGGTTTCTTTACTATGTTTTTTTTTTTTCCATCTTCCTTTTATTTATCACTTCATCCTCCTGCCAGGGTGCTCCAGCAGGACCACACAGCTCTGCATGCAGCTCTGCCCTAACACACTCTCCATCCAGCCCTGCTGTTCCATCCAGCCAGGAGCTCTACTGTGATAAATGGGGCAGCCAGGGAATCGATTTTCTCCCCCTGCCTGCAAGGCCTGAGAGCACTGCTGTCACCAGGAGGCCTCCTCTCTGCCTGAGTGCTCAGATTAACTTATTAGGAGTTAATTAATCAGGCCCATTGATTGACTGTCACATTGCTGATGGTTAGCCCTGCTCTTGGCTGGGGAGGCTGGACTGCAGTCGCTCTTCTGGGCTGTGTGATGCCTGTCACCTCCAAGCAGCAAAGAGGAGCAGAAGAGGAAGAAGATGAAGGCTGACCTGTTTTCCAAACAACACAACAACACAGGAGTGGAATCAGAGCTCTGGTCCCCTTTGGACGGTGTGTGCATGCTGTGGGAGGGATGGGAACAGCTTCCACAGCTCCTCTCCTTCTCCGAGGAGCTGGAACATGAGGCAGGGCAGAGTCAGAAGGAGCCTTGGAATATTTCTGAGCCCAGCAGACTTGCCCTCAGTGCTGCCTGTGGGCACAGGTGCTGTTCTTGGGCACAGGAAGGTGCTGTGGCCCAGGAGGGATGCTGCCCACAATGGGTCATTTGCATGAACAAATGTCCCCAAGGCTGTGAGCAGGGGAACTTTGGGGTGCAGAGATTTCAGGGAACCAACATTGCATGTATCCATCCATGAAAATTCAAGGAAAAGCTACATAAAAAGAAAGGTGAGCTTTCAGGTGAGCTGGTATGAGATTTTGAGGTCAAAACTGGTGGATGTTTTAATGGCCCTAAGTGCCATAGGTGATCTGCACTTCAAATTCGGTCTTCAAAGCATCTGTCTCAGCTTGCAGACAAATTCTAGGAGAAAAATGCTCTAAAAGGAGTGTTTTTCCCTAAAGAGAGAGGTTTGAATAAATCCCTTTTCTTCTACCAATAACAAAATGATACCAGGGAATGAAAGTGAAAAAAAACCCAAACTGTTTATTAACAAAGCAAGATGCCCACAAAGCACAGGAGAAAAAAGAAAATTGAACCTTACACCCCAACCTCACCTCACCGCGTGCCGAGAGGCAGAGATGGTGCCTGGCCTCCTTTGTGTCGGTGAGGGGAGAAGAGCAGAGCTCACAGCAGCTGGGGACCTGTTGGATTTCTGGGGTGGGTGAGGTTGGCAGAGTTTGGTGTCCCTTCTTTTGCTGGCTCAGTCCTTCTGGGGGTTGGAGCGCCTGGAGCCACCTGCAGCTCCCCGGGCTGGAGAGAGCAAAACAAAAAACCCTGCCAGAACCATTTGCAGGTGAAAAGCCTTTGGTCCAAGGGAAGGAAAAATCCCCAGAACCCCCAGCAGGTGCTTGCCTAAAGTGGTGAGAATGAATCCAGCAAAAGCCATGAAGGTCCATTCTGTGCAGGCACTGACCATGGCAGAGGGAGCGAGAGGGAAGAGAGCCCAGCTGGGGCTGCCAGGTGCCAGGTGCCAGGTGCCAGCCTCACCCCCTGGGTCACCTTACCCAGACCACAGACATCTCTGGGCACAGAGCAGGGGATCAGGGAATGAAGGATCACCATAAAGCCACCCCAAGACAGCATCCTCATTAAACTGCAATGCTATCCAAAGCCTGCCTTCCAGCTGAGCACAGAGCTGCTGCTTCTCCTGTTTTCTGTGCCAAGGAGGGCACCAGGCTGGCAGAGGTTCACAGCTCTGCAGGGGAGGAGGTTTCTGACAGTGCAGGGCTCCTCAGCTGCACGGCAAAAGGGCTGATTCAGTGCCCAAGGCTGTGGAGCCAGGCCAGAAGGAAGTGCAATCTTTTATAAGTGAGGGTTTACCCTGCCTTGAGAAGTGGCCAGCTCCTCCCTCTGTGAACAGGGGACAGGGACTGAATGAAGGCCATTCCCTCAGTCCCAGCTTCCAGGCTGTGCCCCTGTGCATCTGTGGGCCTGAGCTGGGCTGGAGACTCATCCCAGAGCTCTGCAGGACCTGCCAAGAATTCAGTGCCACTGCCCTTGTCACATCACCTGCCCAGCGATCCAGAATTGCAGTCCTTGGCACCCTCCTTCTCCCTGCTGGGAAAGCAAGTAGGTCCAGCCAGGACCTGCTGATCCCACCACTGCTGTCAGATCGAAATGGGAAGGTTTTTAACTCCCAGGAGTCTCAGCTCGGTCCTACAAAGCATTGGCTCCAACAGGTCCTGCCACAGGGAATGGTCACACCCCTCTGCCTACAGACCTGCTCTGAATGTGCTGACAGGAGACCACCAGCCACACCTGGCCAGGGATGGGGAGACTTGGCTGGCCAAGGACAGGGAAATACTGGCATTTACAGAATGTGTGAAGTAGAGGAGATTTATCTCAGAGATAAGAGTAATTGTTCATTTCTCTATCAAGACAGACGTTATCTGAAGGGTTCCACTTTCTCTGATGCCCTAAAACTGAGTGTGCATCTGGGGCATCTACTGGGAAATTGGCCAAAGAGCTGAGATGATTTCTGCTTCCCTTCTCCCAGTCCCTGTGCCAGCCAGAGCCTTTCTGGGGATCAGCAGCAGTCAATGCTGCAATTACTCCTGATGCCCACTGTCAGCTCAGCCTCTGCTCCCCTTTGTCTCTGTCCTGGCATGCCTGTCCCATCATCCTGACTGCAGACACTGCCAGGGACACTCAGGGCTGTGATCCCAGCCCTCCTGTGCTCTGCTCCGTGGGGATCTCGTCTTTCCTTACAGAAGTTAAGGGACACTCCCTGGGACTCTCAGCACTCACTGGGTGCAGATCTTCAGTCATTTATGCCATGGAAATCTCAGAGGCATGTGGCTGGACAACTGTCTCTCATGCTCCTGGTCTCCTTTTGCCAGCAGTGCCTTTCCTTGGCTGTGGTTGCTGGGATGGGATAGACATTCCCTCTCACAGGGAGGAGGGAGCCCAAACACATTGGGGAATTTTCTAGATGGGAGAGGAAGGAAGCAGCCCCACCTCTGAAGATGCAGCATGGAAACCTCCATGTGGAGATACTGAGCTCTCAGTTTTTGGTTGAAAACACACATTTTCTTCAGCAGGCAGAGACATGTACAGAACACCACAACAGCCCTGTTTAGCTTGAAAGGAGAAATCCCAACCCTGAGCTTTGTTTGGAATGCATTTGACTGAAAATGCTCTAATCAGATTTGTGCCACACTCTCGGGGGTGGGAGGATGCCAGTGGGGAATGACATTTTACCTCATTATGTTTTCACAAGTCCAGGTATGATGAAGGTTTGCTGCTGAGCTGCTCTGGGGCTGAGTTCTCTCCTTACCTACACCTCAGTGCCTCCTGTTAGCATTTGAGGAGACCAGACCTGCTCAGAACTGCCTCACTGATGAGGCTCTAGGCCAAGGATGCACGTTTTACAAATCCTCTCTGACAGATTTCTGACCATGACAAGAGCAAGAGTCTTCTCAGCGCACAGTAAACAAACTCCCAAGCATGATTTTGGAAAAAAAAAACACCCTAAAATCAATCAGAGGACCTGCCACATGGCAGGAGCAGAAAGCAGAGGCAGCCTGGGAAGGCCTGGACTCCATCCAGCAAGGCCTGAGGTTTGCTGTGCTCCAGGATCACCCCCATGTCCCAACAGGGCTCCCTGCTGGCTCCAGCACCACCGAGGCAGCGGGGCATGTCTTCTCAGTCCAGTTCTTCTTCATCCCACTGCTCTTTTCATGTTTCCTCTGCTTCCCCAACACTCCCAGCTGGGCAACAGGGAACAAGAACTGTTGGAATTCAGGTCTAGTATCAGCACCTCCTTTTGGAAAAAAGGCCATTTCCAGATGAACCTGCAGTGGGTGTATTTTATGGGTGCAAGCACATCCTTGCACTCACTGAGCCACAGCCCTCTCACCATTCCGTGTGCTCAGAGGAGTGCATCCCACCCAGCAGCTCCCTGCTAAATGCCTGCTCCCTTGGGATCCCACCTCTCCTCACAGGATTGGCTGCAAGAAAGAAATCAGAGAATGCCAGAATGGTTTGGGTTGAGAAGATCCTCCCCCTGCCACGGGCAGGGACACCTTCCACTGTCCCCGGCTGCTCCAAGCCCTGTCCAACCTGGCCTTGGGCACTTCAGGAATCCAGGGGCAGCCACAGCTGCTCTGCTCTGCATTGACAGCCCAAGTGCAGCCAAATCCTGCCATGCTTATCCTGGAAAGCAGCCCTGGATATATCCCACATGGAGAATGTGGCAGGAACTGCATTTGTTGTCTCTCCAGCTGTGATTTGCTCAGCTGGGGATGCTCAGCTGGGGATGCCTCAGGCTTTACCTGGGTCCTGAGTTGCGCTGGTTCTGCACAGGACCATTTCCAGCATAATCATACCTTAACACCCCTGAGCTGTGCTGGCTTCTGAGCTATCCCTGCACATCCCCAAGGGCCTTGTAGCCCATTTTCCTTTGGACACAGCAGCTGCTGAGCAGAACAGCAGCTGGGCTGGGCTGGTACCTTTGGCAGAGCTGCTGCTGAAGGTCTGTACCTTGTCCAGGTGCATTCACGGGGCTCTTTAGCCACAGAGATGCTGCCATGCCTGCTCCAGGTGCTGCTCCAGTCCTGTCTCCATGTGTTTCCCTCCCTGCTGCACACAGAACCAGCAGCTTGTGGCAGCCCACTGTTTCCAGCCTGTGGAGGAGAAGGAGGCTGTGGTGTGTGCCTGGCACCTCCAGGCCTGTGTTGGTCCCAGGAGAGCAGGCTGGGATAACCTGCCTGACACCCCAGAAAAATGTGATCCCTGAAATGATCCCTGATGCTCCTGAAATCCCAGAATGACCTGGTCTGGAGTGACCACAGGAGGGCTGTGGTGCAGCTGCCTTCAGACACCAGCAATGGAATCAGACCACTGAGGGCTTCCTCTGGGTGAGTCTTTAACGCCTCCAGGAACAGAGATGCTGCAGCCCATTTCTGTGCTGGACTGGGAGAAAACTCCCCTCACAGCCATTCTGAACCTCTCCTGTTCCAGTTTGTATCCAGGCTCTTTGCTGTGGCCTGGCTCTGTCTCCCCAGGGAGAAGGCACCATCCAGCTGCTGGGCATGCCCCCAGAGCCTCCCCTTCTCCAGGCTGAACAGTTCCTGGCTCTCTCCTCACCATGCACCATGCTCCAGCCCATGACTATCTTGATGACCCTCTCCTGAGCCCTCCAGTTCATCAATATCCACTGCTGGGGGGGCTGAAACTGGGCACAGTGCTCCAGGAGTGGTCTCAAAGGTGCTGGGTACAAACCCCTTGCATGCTTTGCTGCAGTGCTGCTGCAGGAAAGCCCAGGGTGCTGCTGGCCTTCCCTGCCACACCCCCGAGGGAGAGCAGGGTGAACTAAGGAATGGGCTTAGCCCAGACTCAGTGCAAATATCAACATCTCAGCCTGTCAGGGAATTCTCTGGGACATGGACTGGACCCTTTCTGCCCAGACAGGACAGTGAGAGCCAGTCTATAAACCTCCCCAGGAGTCAGGGACGTGGGATGGGGTCACACTGTGCTTTCCTGCAGGGAATTCTGCTTTGCAGTCCGTGCCACAGCACTTGGTTATTGCCAGCACATAAATCTGACTGTGCAGCTTGGTGAGGCTCTGCCACAGAGATGGGGAATTGTTCCTGTGACAGATGGACTGACAACTCCACTCCTGGAGAAAAAACTTTGTGCAGCTTGGAGCTAAGGCTGTAAACACATAAACCTTACATAAAAGGAGAGTGATTAGAACAGTGTGGATGAGGAGGATGAGGATCCCATGGGAGAAGGAGCATGGAGGGAGCTGAAGGGAGGCAGGGTGACAAACTGGGCTGTTTTCTCCCTCTCTGGCTCCTGCTGTCACATAGGGAGTATGGTCAGGTTAGAAAAGGTGGTCAATCATCCCATGGTCTTCCATGTCTGTGCAGGAACTGCAGCCAGGCTTTGCTTCCCTTTGGATAACTCATGGAATGTGGTGGGAAGCAGTTCCTGTGGCCCAGGTGGGAGCTTCCCCCTGGTCACCTGCAAGTGAGAGAAAGCAGGGCCCAGATGTAAAGGGGACAAGGCAGGAAAGTGTTTCCAAAAGACTCTGAGGGTGATATCCTCCACTCCAAAGAAGATCAAGGATTATTTCTCCATTTCCCTGAGTTTTTGAGCTTGTTTTATTGCCAGCTGTGCCCTGCTGAGTGTGGCCAGAGCAGTCCCAGGCTTTGACCCTGCAGACAGCAAAGCAAGAGCTCCATGGGGGTGAGCTGGAGCACAGCAAAGCTCCCAAGTGGAGATGCCAGCTCTGGTCCCTGTCACTCTCCCAAAGCAGGGCTGGGCTCACCCTGCCCTACCCATGCTGCTCTGGCCATTCTCAGAATGCACAGAATCACAAACTCATGGGATGGGATGGGTTGGGTTGGCAGGGACCTTAAAGCCCATCCAGTTCCCCTGCCATGGCAGGGACACCTCCCACTGTCCCAGGCTGCTCCCAGCCCCAGTGTCCAGCCTGGTCTTGGGCACTGCCAGGGATCCAGGGGCAGCCCCAGCTGCTCTGGGCACCCTGTGCCAGGGCCTGCCACCCTGCCAGGAACAATTCCTTATTCCCAATCTCCCATCCATCCCTGCCCTCTGGCAGTGGGAGCCATTCCCTGTGTCCTGTCCCTCCATCCCTTGTCCCCAGTCCCTCTCCAGCTCTCCTGGAGCCCCTTCAGGCCCTGCAAGAGGCTCTGAGGTGTCCCTGGAGCCTTCTCCTCTCCAGGTGAGCACCCCCACTCAGCTGCAGAGGGGCTCCAGCCCTGGGAGCAGCTTTGAGCTCCCCACAAAGCAGAGCTGCCCTCTGGGTGCTCACACCCGGCAGAAATTTCCTGTTAAAACAGCATTTTAATAGAAAACAAGGTGCTAACTCCAGACACTTACTACGGAGGCATCTGCTGAGCTTGGGAACTTTGGATTTTCTCTGAGAGAAATAAAAATATGGGTCTTTTAAGCCAAAAGCCTAAGGGACTATCACTTTCCCAGAGGGACACCTCCGCAGGGATGACATCCAAGGCAAGGAAATGAGATCTCAGCATCCCCTGACCTCCTCCAGTGCTTTTCTTCTTGGGACAATGAGGTAACTATGCCTCCTGGGTGAGCCATTATTCCCCCAGAAGCTGCTTCTCCAGGGCTGCCCAAGCAGTCCCTGTCCTGGCACATCTCCAGGGATGTGGCTGCTTCCAGCTCTCCTTGCAATAGGGCTCCAATTAAAACACCAGGGGCACAAAGCCGAGGCTTGGTGGGAAGGATGAGCAGATGGACCACGTGGCTGTGCCCAGATCTTCCAGGGCACCTTGTCATCCTGCCAGCTCTTCAGGGATATCTGAATCCACTCCCCTCTTTGGACAAAGCCCATTCCCTGCAGACTTAGCTGGTGGTGACTTTCAACAGGGCCAGCAGCCTGAGCACCCCAGAGTGATGGGCCCATGTCCTCCAGCACTTCTCCAGCCACTTCCTGCAGAGCAGGAGCTCTCTGCAGTTCACTGAGTCTTTTGCTAAACATCTTTGACATTTGATTTGAGGAATAAAGGTCAGGCTCCTCTGAGAATGGGAATGTGAGTTTAGTGAACAAAACCTGTCAGAGTCTGGACGGCTGTGCTCCTTTTCAAGGGTGGTGGAGGCTGGAGAGCTGTGGGAGCTGTGCTGCCCTGATCCCATGGAGCTGTGCTGCCTGATTCTGGGAGCTGTGCTGCCATGATCCCATGGAGCTGAGCTGCCCTGATCCCATGGAGCTGTGCTGCCTGATCCTGGGAGCTGTGCTGCCCTGATCCCATGGAGCTGTGCTGCCCTGATCCCATGGAGCTGTGCTGCCCTGATCCCATGGAGCTGTGCTGCCTGATCCTGGGAGCTGTGCTACCCTGATCCCATGGAGCTGTGCTGCCCTGATCCCATGGAGCTGTGCTGCCCTGATCCTGGGAGCTGTGCTGCCTGATTCTGGGAGCTGTGCTGCCATGATCCCATGGAGCTGAGCTGCCCTGATCCCATGGAGCTGTGCTGCCCTGATCCCATGGAGCTGTGCTGCCTGATCCTGGGAGCTGTGCTGCCCTGATCCCATGGAGCTGTGCTGCCCTGATCCTGGGAGCTGTGCTGCCTGATCCCATGGAGCTGTGCTGCCCTGATCCTGGGAGCTGTGCTGCCCTGATCCTATGGAGCTGTGCTGCCCTGATCCCATGGAGCTGTGCTGCCCTGATCCCATGGAGCTGTGCTGCCCTGATCCTGGGAGCTGTGCTGCCCTGATCCTATGGAGCTGTGCTGCCCTGATCCCATGGAGCTGTGCTGCCCTGATCCCATGGAGCTGTGCTGCCCTGATCCTGGGAGCTGTGCTGCCCTGATCCTGGGAGCTGTGCTGCCCTGATCCTGGGAGCTGTGCTGCCCTGATCCTATGGAGCTGTGCTGCCATGATCCCATGGAGCTGTGCTGCCATGATCCTATGGAGCTGTGCTGCTCTGATCCTGGGAGCTGTGCTGCCCTGATCCTATGGAGCTGTGCTCCCTGATCCCATGGAGCTGTGCTGCCCTGATCCCATGGAGCTGTGCTGCCCTGATCCTGGGAGCTGTGCTGCCCTGATCCCATGGAGCTGTGCTGCCTGATCCTGGGAGCTGTGCTGCCCTGATCCTGGCACAGTCTCAGGCCAGGACTGTCTTGCCTCTTTTCAGACCTTTTTCCTCCTTTTAGCTGGGAGTGCTTTGTCAACTCTGCAGATCCCCCTATGAATCCATCTCCTGTCCCATTCCTGGAGCTGCTCTGGTTTCTCTCCCTCTCCTATGGACACAAGCCTTGTGTTTGTGTGCAATAAAGTGCATCCCACTGCAATTTTATGCTTTTACACTCGCAGCACACCCAGAGAACACAGCTCTTCTCACATGAAAAACCACAAATACCTGTGAAGCCACGACAAGTTCCATATTTGCCGCGCAATTATCTCATTTATAGATGTGAATGTTCTCTGGCCACAAAATCCTTAAACATTCAATACCTCTTGAAATGAAACAATTTCTCTTGAGCTAATTTAGGAGCCATCACAACTGTCAGCTTTCCAAAGCTGGAAATCACTGCTAATGCATATTCCCTCCTCTGCTTTGCTTTCTTCAATAAGGGTAAGTTCTTCTGTGTTTACATCTGCAAGACAGCAGCCAGTCAGCTCTCTGTGGCCTGAGCATTCAGTTTTCTTCTCTTTACTTGTGGGATTGCATTTAGAACTCTACTCTGGAAGCACCCTGACGCTCAAATTCAAGTGCTTCCAATGCTGAAAGCACCAAAACTAAGGCTGTGCTCAGCTCCAGCCTCTTGAGCAGGATCATTACAATGCAGTATTTAATTACAATGATCATACACTGTTTTTTCCACAGAATCCCTAGCTCATTCCATGCCTGGGTAGTCATTCAATATTTTCCTTAATCCTCCCCATCCAATGTGTGCTGCAGGCTTTATTTGCTGTGCACCATCCTAAGCCTCTGTTGACTACAGAATTATTTATTTCCTCTGGGGGTTCCTCTCTCTTTCCTCGGGGCTCTGGATGCTTCTCAAGTGTGAACAAATTTATTTCCACAAAGCACTTGTGCAACAACCTTGCACTCTCTCCCTCGAGAGCTGAGGCAGAGAGAGGAGCACCAGAGTGTGAGAGCCTGGGTGTGGATGCTCTCATCCCATCCCACGCCATTCCTGGAGCTTGATTTTCCAAGGACTTTGCATTTCTTTACATTTCTTTACATTCCTCCTGTTCAAAGCACAGCTCCTGTTGGCTTCACTTCCAAGTGCTCAGCACTGCTGCAAACCCAACCCCGGAGCTCCCACTGGGACCTGGCAAGGAGAAAGGCATAATTAGGCTCAGCTCTGCATTCTGGCAGAAATGCAAGGGTAGGAAGGAGCCCACATGAGAGTGCACTTTTTTCTCATGCAATCCCTCACTTTGTTCCATAAAGGTTTCAGATCTTCCCAGGGAATGAGGGATCCTGGTTGGTTACACAAGCCCTGGAGTGAAGCACTGCACAGAGCCTGAAGGAGGACATCACTGTGCAATTAGCACCACTGAAAGCCCCACAGCACCCCTTGCTCTATCCCCTCACCATCCTGCTCTCATCCCCCCTCCACCTTCAGAAACTTCCTCAGCTCCCCTGGGAATGGCTTGGTCCTTGTGCCAGTTCCTGTGCACTGCTCCCACCAGACCTCTCAATCCAAAGCCATCCCTCTCCCTTCCTCACACACAGGAGCATTTTCCTGGCCTGGAGTCTCCTCCAGTGTGGGTCTCAGCTGGAGCAGGGCTCTAGCATCATGGAAAATGGGATCTCCAGGAAATGGGATCCCCAGGGGATGGGATCCCCAAGGGATGACATCTCCAGGGGATGGGATCTCCAGGGGATGGGATCCCCAGGGGATGGGATCTCCAGGGGATGGGATCTCCAGAGGATGGGATCCCCAGGGGATGGGATCCCCAGGGAATGGCATCTCCAAGGGATGGGATCCCCAGGGAATGGGATCTCCAAGGGATGGGATCCCCAGGGGATGGGATCTCCAGGGAATGGGATCCCCAAGGGATGTCATCTCCAGGGAATGGGATCCCCAGGGGATGGGATCCCCAGAGACAGGTGAGCAGCTGTTTGCCCCTGTCCCTGTCATCGAAGAAGCCTGAATCTGCTTCTCTGTTTGTTTAGGAAAGGTTTCCTGCTCACCTTCCCAAAGTCACAGACAACTGCTCTGACATATTTTTCCTGTCAATGCAAAGACAACACAGTCTGTTGAAACAGCTGCCTGAGCCTGCCAAGTTCTTGGTATTACAGAGCCATTTCCAAGGGGTTGGCAGGGCAGTTGTGAATCCTGCATGGTCCAGACCAGACCTGCAGCTTGCCCCTGGAGTAGCACAGTGTGTTCCCACTTCCAAAGCTCTTACTGAGCAAATTCTCTGCAGACCATGTGGATGAACCCCTGGTATGGCAGTGAACTTTCAGGTTTTCCAAGGAGGTACCAGGGCTGCACTGCTCTGTGCTCACACTGGTATCACCTTCCCCAACTTTTCTGGACACAACCCCAAGCTAATGAATGTCACAGCTCCTGGTGCCAAGCCAGGCCAGATCAGCAGGGACTCTGAGACATGTGCAACAGGCACTGCAGGGGCTGCAGATCCTGCAGCAGAGGCTGTTGCTGCACTGCAGGAGCTGCCCTGTGCTGGCCACAGCTCCCCTGCTGCTGTGCCTGCCCTGTCCACACCTCCAGCATCCTGGTCAGGAGGCTTTTAATTGAAGCCTAGTGGTGGAAAAGAGAAGCTTTGGGTTGATCTAATTGAAGCCTTCCAGTACCTGAAGGGAGCCTACAAGGAGGACGGAGACTTTATTGGAGGGACAGCACACAGGGAATGGCTCCCAGTGCCAGAGGGCAGGGATGGGTGGGAGATTGGGAATGAGGAATTGTTCCCTGGCAGGGTGGGCAGGCCCTGGCACAGGGTGCCCAGAGCAGCTGGGGCTGCCCCTGGATCCCTGGCAGTGCCCAAGACCAGGTTGGACATTGGGGCTGGGAGCAGCCTGGGACAGTGGGAGGTGTCCCTGCCATGGCAGGGGGTAGAACAAGATGAGTTTTCAGGTGTCTTCCAACCCAAACCGGTCTGGGATTCCATTTTATGAGCGTCACAAAAAACAACCCCTGATGCTCACTGTGCAGTGTCACAATTTGTACCCAACTTTCTCTGGAGACCAGGAGGCTCAGGGAGGTCCTTAGTGCCCTCTGCAACTCCCTGAAAGGTGAGGTGGGGCTCTTCTGCCATGTCTCAAGTGGAAGGATAAGAGGAGGTGTCCTTAAATTGTACCAGGGGAGGTGCAGATTAGATTTAAGAAAACATTTTTTCCCGGACAGAGTGGTCAGGTATTGGAATAAGTTGCCCAGTGGGGTGGTGGAGTCACCATCTCTGGAAGTGTTCAAGAGGTGTCTGGATATGGCACCTGAGGCTGTGGCGTGGTGGAGCTCAGATGATGGTTGGATGAGGTGATTTTGAAGGTCTCTTCCAATCTTGTTGGTTCTGTGATTTTGTGCTTCAAACAAACCATTTGCCAAAATGCAAAGAGTCTCTTTCCCCACCTGTGAAAACTGTTTTCCGTGTCAAAGATTTCTTGAAACAAAATGAAACAGCTGAATTAGAAAATCACTATAATTTTGTAGAGAGGTTAAGTGATTCATTAAGGGATTTGTTACTGCAGGGTGGCAGAGCAAAGCTGAGCAGGAGTGATGGCTGAGGTGGGCATGACCCCTGAGCAGGCCCAGGAAATTGCTGGGTCTGTGACACGCCACGGCAGGTGCTGGGGAGCTGCAGCCACATTGTGTGTTCTGGGCAGCAAATCAAGAAATGCTCCAGCAAAACGACCCAGCACAGGAAATGCTCCCAGGCTCTGTGCTTCATCCTTGCAATAGGAAATGATTCTCAGCTCAAGAATGTTCTCAGTTTAGGAACCAATCCTACAGCAAGAGATTGGGGTTAGTGCAGAGCTCATGTGCTCATCAGAGGAGAAGCAAAGCTTGCCTTCACTGCTGCAGATAAAAAGATAGAAAGATAGAGCCTGCTGAGAAGGCAGCAGCACCTTTGAAACTCATTTAATTAGGTTAAAGGAAACAAAGGGTGTTCTTCCCAAGCAGTAAGTGAAAGATTTCATACGTGGGCTGCAGGGTCTCTCCCTCCCCAGCAGGGTCCAGGACCTGCTCAGAGAGCTGGAACACTGGCGAGTTCTTGATTGTAAAATTGACATGTGCAAGTGTGCGAGGTTGTGGAGAGCCAGGTCCTTCCAGAGCACTGCACAGGGTGCTGGACACCAGTGTGGGAACAGCAGCTCTCCCAGGGGTGTAACAGAACTTCAGTCAAGGGGCAACAAGGTCTCAGTGCTCGGATCTCCAGTGAGTCTGGGAGTCTGTCAGGAAGGTATCTGAGCCCCTGAATCATAGCCAAAGCATTGGGTGGGATTAGAGTTTCCAATGTCGTTCTGGCCGTCAAGATATCTTCATCTGAGCAGGTGTCCAGGTGCCCTGGAAGCCAAGGCAGAGACGTGAGCCTGGAGCAAACCCAGCAGCACTGGAAGCACCACCTGGCCCAGGAGCCTGAGCAGACAGCTCAGCCATGGGCTTTGGCAGCACGTATGTGCATCACGTGAGCATAGTTCATTTCTGGGGCTTGGGAGAGGAATGAACCTTTGGTTTTGTGCAGTTCATGCAGGATGTGCTGCATTGCATGGCAGAGGCACCCTGGGATCTTGGAATGACAGAATCCCAGGATGGTTTGTGTTGGAAGGGACCTTAAAGCTCATCCAGTGCCACTCCTACCATGGGCAGGGACACTCTACTATTCCAGGGTGCTCCAAGCACCATCCAACCCGGCCTTGGACAATTCCAGGGATCCAGGGGCAGCCACAGCTGCTCTGGGCACCCTGTGCCAGGGCCTCAGACCCTCATGGAGAACAATTCCTGCCCAATATCCAATCCAAATCCACCCTCCTTCAGCTTAAAGCCATTCTCCCCTTATCCAATCACGCATGGCTTCGTGAAAATCCCTCTGCAGCCTTCTTGTGAGCCCTCTCTAGGAGCAGGAATGTTGCTGCTGTCTCCAGGTCCTGTTCCACTTTGGGCACAGGGAGGCTGCTGAGGGATCTTGCAGGGCTGGCTGATTGCCAAGGCCAGCTACAGGCACAGGGAAAACAAATATGGAGCTTTCCAAACACTTGATAAATTCAAAGGAAGAATAAAACAAAGCTAGCAAATGTTTAGTACCTAAAGCCAGGTCAGGCTGTTTGCCCAGGAGAGTAAATGTGGTGGCCCTGCTTGCTGATGGACTGATTTGATAATGCTGGAATTAGTTAAATGCTGCTAATAGAGAATGGAAACAGCACAACAAGGTCACCAAAGTGTCAGAGGGCAGCATCTGGCAGAGCATTCTCCTGAGGGATCAGCCACGTTCCTGGGCCAAGTGTAATGTGCAGGCTGTTGGTGTCACATGGAGGCTGCAGTGACAGGCCAGAGCTGGACCCTGAGCAGGCTGCACCCTGAGCAGGCTGGACCTGCCCTCTGGGATAGCAGCACTGCAGGGCAGGCACTGCAGCCCCTCAGGACAGCTCTCAAAGCACCCAGCAAAATGATGTCCAGTGCTGGTAGTGTGCACTCCCTACTCAGCTTTTAGGATGTCACGGAATCACAGGATCACCAGGTTGGAAGAGAACTTCAAGATCACCAAGTCCAAGCATCAACCCAGAGCTACCAGAATCACTCCCAAATCATGTTCCCAGGAGCCACACTGCGACACCTCTTGAACACTTCCAAAGATGGTGACTCCACCACCTCCCTGAGTGACTTATTCCAATTCCCTACAACAAATCTGAACCTCCCTTGGTTCAACTTAAGGCCATTTCCTCTCACCCTTCCACTTGCAGCATGTAACAAAAGACTGATCCCAGAAGAGGATGGTTGCCAAACCCCCTGGTATCTTGGCATGCTTTAAAACAACCTGATAATGATGACTTGGAACACCCTGATTATGAAGATACGAATCTGGGAACCACATGGAGAACATCAATGTGTGTGAGATGCTGGACATCAGTCCAGAGCAGAGCTGCTCCCTGATGACCTGGAGCAGGGATGCACTCCTGCTGCTTGGATTCTGCACTGCTATTCCCAGCCATGCTCTTTCTCACAAAGTCGGACAGTCAAGGTGGAGAATTTAAGACCTATAGCTCAAAAACAAGCTGGACAAAATGGGTGTGGGAAGCTGGGACAACCTAAGCAGTGATCCCGAGGATAAGAAATGGGAGCAAAAATTGGCTTTTCAGGCTTTCCCTCTTTCCCCCAAATTGCCAGGATCTTATTTTGGAAGTGGCCAGCTGCAGCTGTCAGATGTCTGCTTCAGGCAGGGAGTACTAAATAAGGGATGGGAGCCGTCTCCAGAAGTGTGGGAAGTTACTCAGAATGAACCATTTGCTGCAGAGAGCCCCCAGGACCCTGAGAACACCCCTGGCCCTTGAGCCATTCACTCCCACGATGCTGAGGGTACCTTCCAGGGAGCTTCCCAGGCCAAGGTCAGGAGCTCACAGCCTGCACACCGTGGCTGACTCTCTTGAGGGTTGGTCGAGTGTCCCCGTGGTACCCGACTCCAGCCAAGTGATGCCCCTGCAGGTGGGACTGCAGGCTGGCTGCCCTGGTGTGCAGAGCTCCTGCACCCTGCTGTGCTCCCTGCTTTAGTGGGGCTGCACCCACAGGTCCCTGGATTTGTCTCTAGTGGGGTTCTCTGGTTACATCACTCTTTTTGTGCTCTGTGGCTGGTCCTCCTCTTTTTAAACATTGTATAACTGAAGGACTGATGATGCCAAGAGCATTGCTGGTGGGTGAAGGAGACAGCAGGAATTTTGCAAGGCAGTGAGGTGGCACCATCAGGTGAAACTCACCCACGGCAGAGCCTCCTCGGAGCTCTGCGCTCCCAGCACGGTGACGAGGTGCCACACGTGCCCGCTGCCACAGCCCACTCCTCATGCCATCTGTGCCCGTGGGAGCACGGCTCCCTCAGCCCTGCCAGCCCTGGACACAGACCCTGCCAAGGGCAGCTGCCACTGCCATGGCATTGCCCGGGAGCCCCAGCACTCTGAGATCTCAGGAAGCAGCCAGCAAGAGAAGGGCAGAGCCAGGCAGGGCCACGCAGCATCTGCCATGTGCAGTGTGGGCTCTGCCGCCCCTGCGCTCCTCATGGGCTGCACTCCAAGGCAGGGAGGGCTGGGGATGAATCACTGCTGCTCCGGGGGTGGGCTTGGGCACGAGGCAGCAGCACCCAGTCCCTCCCGGGCTGGGCACAGGCTCAGGGGGTTGCTGTCCCATACCCTGTATTGAAACACAGGGTCCTGCTGTTCACCCCTGGGGGCTGCCTAAGCTGGGGCTTTGTGCTGCTGAGGGACCACTGAGCATCAGAGATGCTGCCAGACCTGCCCAGGGCTTTGGTTTGGGTCCAGGACACCAACAGGGAGCACTGTGAGGCCAGGCTTGGCTCAGGGACCTTGGGAATGTGTGCACGGCAGGGACTGACTTGGAGAGCGTTCAGAGGTGTGAGCGGCATTTAGGAATAAAACAATTACTGGATTAAAACAATCAAGGAAATGGGCTGAAATGAGCTTTAAAAAGCTGAAGTGTTGGTAAATTCCCTGCAGAGCTGGGGGGTGGTGGTGCCTCCTTTTGTGCTCTGCCTCCACTAAGCACAGAATAGGCAGAAGCTTTTTTGTCCTGCTGGCCACCAAGTGCTGAAGAATTCCCTCCTCCTCTCACCGTAGTGGCCAGGCTGAGTCTGCAGTAAACCAGACAAACATGAGATTGAAATGGATCCCAAACAGCTCTGTCAGAGTGGGTTTAGCAGCTCAGAGAGAAGTGTTGTGGAGTGAAGCTGAGGGACGTGCCAGCAGACGTGCACCATGTCCTGAGTGTTTGTCCAGGGTTTGTCCTGTCCCAGGAGGGGACACGGACAGGGCTGCCTGCCCTGCTCCCTGGAGCCCCCCCTCCCCTCCAGGGACAGCCCTGGCACTGAGGGCTTTGTCATCAAGACAGTGCCAGTGGGGATTGCCTGGATGTGAGCAGTGTCCTGGACAAAAGGCTGAGAGAGGGCAAAGGGAGCAGGTGTGGAGCCCTGGGGACCATCAGGGGCTGCCAGCAGCCCTGAGAAGGACAGTGAGGAGAGGAGGAGGGAAAGGCAGGGAGCTGGGCCACTGCAGGAGCTGAGGATGGACAGGGAGCGAATCAGGAGGAGACCATTTGTGATAGTGGCATGGTAGGGATGAGAAGGGGGTGGTGGGGAGATGACTCAAGAGGTGTGGGAGGTGGGAGGGCTGAGATAAAGTCAGTTTGTGACCCATCCGGCTGGCAGAAAGGGGCAGAGATTGATTTCTCCTGAGAGGTTCTTGCTGAAACTTGCTTAGCACTGACTGAAACCCCCACTTCAAAATGCAGGAGATAAATTTTCCTTCCTTAACTCTTCAGAAATGAAGCAAACCCTCCAGTGATGGATGGTGCCTGCTGTGCCTGTTTGCTGGTTGGTTTCTACATTGTCTATCCCAAGTCCTGGCTGGGGCACCACCAAGATGGGACTTTTTGACTGTGCCAACACCTTCATGTAGGCAAGGGTGGAAGCTTTGGGAGCAGAACTTTGGAGATGGGGGCAGGGATGAAGAGCAAGGCTGGCAGACAGCCTGCTGCTCCACAAAGTGTGGGAAAAGCAGTTAAAAAAAATTAAGGGCGCTGTGGAGTTGAGTGCCCTTCAGAGGAGCCCCATGCAGGGCTAGGAGCACCTGCAAGGCACGGGGAGGTCTCACTGCTAAACACTCACTGGGTTTCCTTGGTTTGCAAACAATTTCTGTTCTGCCTGAGGCAGGTTAGTGGTGCAGGAATCCCCTTCCCTGCTCCAAACCGGTGTCTTCTGCCATCAGGTGGGCACTGAGGTGGCTCATCCCCCACATCCATCCAGCTCCATCCCCCTGGGGGCCAGGCCTGGGGGCACAGACAGCTCTGGCTTGATAGGGCCAAGCAAACAGGAAGGTTGGGGGTCTGCCAGCACAGCCTGGTGCTCATGGGGTACCTGGGGACATGTGCTGCTCTGGGCCACCCTGCAGAAATTGTGACAAGTGCCAAGTGTCCCCATGGCTGCTCACATCCATTTTAATGGCTTTCTTAGTGCCTGGAATTCCCAAGGCGCATAAGCCAGTCAAGAATTTCCTGCCAAAACATCCTTCATTAGAAAAGTGCTGGCTGGGAACCAGAATGCGTCATAATAGTTTTAACAAATTAATGATAATGATTAAAAAATTCTCATAATCATGGTGCATCTTGGGTCCAGGGTGGGACTCCTCATGCAGGCTCATGAGGACAGCTGTGCTGGAGAGAAACGTTTCAAAATATGTGAGATCTTAGATCTGAGTCTCCCTTGCATCAGAGGCAGCTTTTTGAAGAATACCATCTGGAATTCCTATTGGGAAACTGCCTGGTTTTAAGGTTTTTGCCTTTTTTTATTAAATTTTTACTCTCAAAAACTTCCCACAGGTCCCTTCTGCTTTTTGGAGTGATTCCAAAACAGCACTTTTGGGGGTTGCAGAGTCTTCTGGACAGTCCTTCCCCTGGGGCATCCCCATGTGCTGCAGGGGCTGCGCCAGGGTCCTGGCCCAGCTGGGGTGAAACCCTCTGGGACAGAGACAGCAGGAAAGGCAGGCACGTGGAGCAGCTGAGTGTGAAGGTGTGGAGGGCAGGGCTGAGTTTTCATTTTCCGCAGCTGCTTTGCTGGGACACCAGTTCAGATACTGGTCCATCTGGGGTTCTGCAAACCCTCCCAGCCTCCATCACACAGAGGCAGAGCTGACTGGAAACCCCCAAGCCTTTGGAGGGATCCCTGGCATTGGGTGCAGCAGCTGTTGCAAATCCTGATTCTGAGTCCTGCTCTCCACATTGATTTGTTGTGTATCCTGAGGAGCTGCCAATAACAGCAATTTGTCAGAAATAAGTGATTTACTGCCACTCAAAGAATCACCATCCAAGGCAGTAGTAAAAGTGGCTTTAATATGAATTTGTAAAAGTTTGATTTAACAAAGTTCAGTGACAAGGTTCACCCTATTACTCCATGGGTGAAACACACAGGAAAATCGAGTTAGAATCAAGCTGGAATGATTGACACAGCAGTTGAGCACCTGGCTGACTCCTAATCAGACTGCATAACATGGGGAAAGGATATGTGAGACTCTTTGTACCCACAACTTCCTTTGCTCCTTGATACGAATGAGAAAAGCCATGGCTGTCCATGTGTGATCTGTGTTCCAAGCTCACATGATGGAATCTCACTGGGTCACTCGGTTCCTTTGGGGGTTTCCTAAAGGAGTTCTTGGCCCAGCTCGGGCCATTTGCTCCTCTGGAGCCTGCTCCAAACTCTGCATGTTGGGCTGAGGAGGCTGGGTGCACCCTCACGTCTGTGCTAGAGCTGTTGGAATTGCACAAGGACACTGGTTAAACGGGCATCCCTGTGGGGAAAGCTTCAGCAGGAAATTCTTCTCTGAGCTCTGAACCCTTCCCTGTCCAGCTCCATCTCTGGACACCCAGGCTCTGCAGAGCATCATTTCTGAGAGGATGCAAATTCTCAGGTGTTTACCCTCATCCTCTGGCTCTCCTTTTGGTTCCTGTTCTGCTGCTGAGATTTAGAGCCCCTCTCTCCATCCCAGCAATCCGTGCTGGCTGCAGCTCCTCCCTGGCTGCTTCCCCCCTCAGCTCCAGTGTGCAGCTCACGTCCCTGGTTTAAATCTCCCTTTAAGCACACACCTGTTTTCTATTGCTGTTGCGGCAGGATTTTAACTGTGTATGTATTACATGTCTTTAAAATTTATGCAACTCATTTTTTTATGTGCACAGCTCCGCGATAAGCCGTGAAAGGTACACTATAAAAATGTGTAATTGCACTGTAATTTTTTTTCCCCCCCAACACATGGCAAAAACGTATTTTTTTTTCAAGGGAAATATGTGCTGGGGGAAGGGAGGAAGAAGAGGGGGAAGGAGCACCAATCGATTTGGCAGAGGCAGAGTGCAGGGCTGTCCTGCTCTGCATTCAGCTGGGTGCTGCAGGAGGAGGGGGAGGTGGAGGCTCTTGGATGTGTGGAGCAGCTCCAGGAGCTGACACTCAAACCTGCTGAGCCCCTTGTTAGTGCCCTGCTGCTGGCAGAAAACCACTCACCACCTTTCCTTTCCCATGGAGCAGGCACAGACAAGCAGTCGGTGCAGGGGTTAATTGGGACACAGAGCAGCAGCTCCACATGCTGCTGTTCCCCTGCCTGGAGGGTGAGGGTTCAGGAGTGCTCTGCTGGGGCTCTTCAGGCACACTCCAACCTGCCATGGAGCATGGAGTGTCTGCTGGAGGAGCATTTGTTGTTGAGGGCTGCAGAGGCCATGGGAAGTTCCCTGTTGATCTCTCCTGACCAGTCCATGAAGTGGTTAGCTCTGTCAGGAGGAGTCCATGATAGTGGGAAATGCCATTCCAGGTGAGGATGCTGCTGCAGAGCAGCATCAACAGTTGTTCTCCCAGGCAACAAGGGAAAATGGCCTCGGCTTGTGTCAGGGAATGTTCAGGCTGGATATTAGAGAATATTTCTCCCCTGAAAGAGTGGCCAGGCACTGGCACAGGCTGCCCAGGGCAGAGGTGAAGTCACCATCCCTGCAGGTGTTTGTAGAAGGAGGTGTGGCACTTCCCAGTATGCTTTAGTGGCCATGGTGGGATCTGGTCAAAGGTTTGACTTAATGATCTTGGAGGTCTTTTCCAGCCTCAATGACTCCATGATTTTATGAGATTGGCAGGATCGGCCTGGCTGATCTTCATTCCCATGCCCCCAAGGGAAAGCAGGGGAGCTCAGGGGGTCCCATCACAGGGTGGGCAGCACTCAGCACAGCAGGCATGTCACATCCTTGTCCTGCAGTGGCACTGGGGGAACAAAATCTCCATAGCAGAATTATAAATTTCTCAGGTGAAGTGCAGCTCCAAGCAGAGCTGGGTGAACTGACATCTCTTCCTTCCTTCCTTGTGTGCCCCAAGCACAGAATTTCCTCGGGGCTGGCTGTCAGATCCATGGGCATCTTTCAGCAGGGCAGGGGGAGGTCAATCATTAACAGAGCGTTTTGCTGACTGCTCCCAGCAGATGGTCCCAGCAATTTGCACTTCTCTGCCTGCTTTAACACATTGAATTACAAACCAAACATAACCCTTCTAAACAAACAAACACCAGCAGCCAAACAGACTCTGAGGAAAGGCTGAAATGGCCCTGCAAGGGGCACCTGCTGGGCCCCTCTCAGCGAGGGGCTTGAGCTCCCTGCTGCTGCTCCTCCACAGCGCCAGGGCTGTGTGCCGGCTGGGCCGGTCTGGGCTCCCAGCTCAGGGAAAACTGAGCAGCTTTCCACGGAATAACAGCTCTTGGGAGGGAGACTGTCACTCACAGATGCTGCAGTCACAGAAGCTCCAGTGTTGGCATTTTAGGAGTTCTCCCTTTGTTTTTTTTTTCTCCTAAGGAATTTTAACCTCTATGTGTAGCTGGGAGACAACAATGACTGGATATTTCAGAGAGGCAAAAGAAGTTGTCACAGCTCGGGGAAGGGATGCAGCTGGTTACTCTCTCTTTACCTGAGGTTTCCTGTGGAGGGCAGAGATTCTGTGAGATTTTTGGACTGGAAGAACAGGCCCCTGACTCTCTTGCGCTCTTGGTATTAGGAGGGAAAAGTGGCTGCAGTTGCTGTGGGGAGAATTGGTCACCACTGCAGGGCTCTGTCTCCTGCTGCCTTCTACCGTGAGCGGAGCCCTGCTCACAAGAGTGGCCGCTGCACTGGGACCTTAATAACATCCTACTTCATTTAAAAAAGGGACTTTTCACCATCTGCTCAGGCGCCTCAGGGGAAGAGCCCGGGGATCCCAAGCCCACCTCTCCCTGTCATGCTGGGAGCCAGCCTGACGCTGCCCTGCGCCTGCACTGCTCCGAGTTTTCACCACACCGTAGTCCTGCACTACCACCCTGCCAGGACGCCCCACCGTCCCAGCTACAGCTGCGGAGTTTGTTACATCCTGTCTGCCCCCTGGGGATGTTTTTGCTCCCTCCTGCCTTTCAGCTCTTCCGAGAGTGCTGCCGGGCCCCGGGAGCGGCCGCCCCTTTCTCCGGCCCTGCCCGGCCCGGCCGCCAGCGCCGCCGCTCCCCGAGCCCGCGCCACAGCGCCCCCTGCAGGCGGGGCGGAGCCATCGCCCCGCCCGGCCCGGAGCCAGCAGCGCCCCTGCCGGCCGTGCCCGGAACTGCACCAAAGGGGAAATGGCTGCGGCGGGCGAGGCTGGCGCTGAGTCTCTGCTCCGGTTGTTGTTCATGGCACAGCTGTTGTCTGTTTGCCTTGGTGTGCTTGCTAGTAAAGAGCTGCTGTTCCTTCCCCCAAATCTTTGCCCAAAAGCCCCTTAATTTCAAAGTTAAAGTAATTCCGAGGGAAGGGCGTGATAGTCTCCATTCCAAGGGACGTTCCTGCCTATCTGCCTATCCTACCTGTCTTTCAAACCAAGACCTCCAGATATGCCTGAAGATGGATGAGGAACCTGTTGACCCTTCAGAGATTCTGCCCTGGTCTGTGATCCCAGGGACGTTCTCACCCACCCCCCCCCCCCCCCAGTGCCCCCATTACCCCATCTGTTTAGGCAGGTAAAAGATGAGAGTCACCAAAGGGACCTGCTGAGCATCCATCCCCGTGGTTATCCCCTCCCAAGGCCTGCCCAGAGCGGGCTGCTCTTGTGACACCTGCCCACCCCTGGCCCCAGAGCTGGGTTGCATCACTTCCCCACTGTGTCCCAGTGTGCCTTGGACACTTCCAGGGATCCAGGGGCAGCCACAGCTTCTCTGGGCAACCTGTGTCAGGGGTCCCCACTCTCACAGGGAACAACCTCCTCCCAATATCCAAACTATAACTATTCTCTTAAAGCCATTCCCCATTGTCCTATCACCAGTGTTATCCTTTCTGCATGCAGAACATCACAGACATTTCCCCTTCTTTTGTCCAAACTAACTCACACAACCCAATCAGCAGCTTTTTTCCTGCCCCACTGTTCCCCTAAGCCATCCTCACATTTCACAGGAGCTGTACAGTGAGCAGAAAAACTCCTCATGCCCTTCCAGGAAGATTTCCTTGATGATGTGCATCCCTTGAGAGAGGTTGTAAAAACTTCTGAAGAGGCAAGGCCAGCTTGGAGACAGAGATGTTTTATTTTCTCCCTGCTCCAGTCCCTAACAGGGACTTCCCTGCTTCTCTCTCGTGTTTCACTCTCTGCTGTAAAACCTCCACTAGCAAGATGCAGTTTGAGAGGGATGGTCCCTGTATGGTTTGTACCTACAATAAATGAGCTGTGTCTTCCCTATTTGTGGAATAAACACAACCCAACAAACAACTTCTGGAAGCAGGAATTTCCCCCAAGTAATTGCAGCAATATGGTGAGCAATAACATGCCTCAGTTAAAAAAAAAAAAAAAAGCAACCAACCTTAAAGCCATTAGTCAATTTTAGCTGCATGAAATTTTGGCCATACAGCTCTTCACTGCTGGTAATAGAGCTGTGATTGCCTGCTACTGTCTCCATGTGCAGCAGATTGCTTCTTCAGGAAGAGGTGTAATGGACATTTTAATATCTATTGTGTGGCACAGGCAAATAACTTGCAGAGGTTGGAACTGTCCTGACAGCTGTGATCAACAACAAAAGGCAGTGCTTGCCTGACCAAATATCTGCACTGCTGCTGTAACATCTCTGCCACGTTAATATTCCTCTCCTGATTTCTCATCGGATCCAGGCTGCACCCTGGGACATGGTGGTCACACACCAACAGGCAATTGCTGCTGTTTCCACACTGGAAACTGAGCCCTCTCATAAAATGCAAAGGAAAAACATCCTCTGGGAGCTGCCACAGCCATGGGATATGCAAGTCAGGGCTGGCTCCGAGTGGAAAGGAGCTGGGATGTGATGTGGGGAAAGGTTCAGGCCCTGGCATCCAGGCCTGGCTTGGTCTCTCTGAGCTCCTCCACCCACAGGTGTGTCTGTGCTGTGGGAGCAGCCCCACCTCGGTGTCTGTGTCACACAAAACCTCAGTCAGAACTTGCTGCAGGGCCATCCTGCTGACAAAGAGCCCCAGGACATATCCCTTGAACCAGAGCCCCTCCTCTCATCCAGCTGTTACCAGCTGCTCCCCTGCAGTGATTTTGGGAAGCAGAGCCCTTGCTCAGCTCTTGGGATGGGCTTGGTGGAGCCAGCCCTAGGTGGTGTCACATCCATCCCCTGGGGTGGTGTGAGCACTGCTGGGCAAACCCCTTGGGGTTTGTCTGCCTGGCCACTGGACAAGGTTAAGGAAAATGATCAGACATTCAGCAAAGTGCACGGCTGGGTGTTTGATTTCCAAACTGGAGTGACAGAGAGCCAAGGCATATGATTCCCAGCTTGCCTTTGTGGCTAACTCCTGCCCACCAACTGAGGGCAAAGCAGCATCCCCTGCTCAGACTGCAGCTCACCAAAGAGGCAGGAGTCTGAGTTCAGCTGGGAGTTGTTTGCATCCTTTTTATGCAACAGGAGCACAGACCCTGATTAGTGACACCAGCGAAGGTCTGAGGGCACCCTCAGCAGGTTTGCAGGTGACAGCAGCTGAGTGGTGCAGTGACCCACCTGGGACCACCCAGAGGGATCCCAATGAGCTCGAGGAGTGGCCCATGGGAGGCTCATGTTGTTTAACAAGACCAGGTGTCAGTGCTTTTTAAGATCCAATCACTAAAATCACAAGGGAGATGCCTCTGCCCAAATTAGGGTGCAAATAAGACTGTGTGCCAAAGCCAATAGTATGGATTTATTTTGAACAGTAAATGTGAGGTAGAGGGACAGAAAGGGAAAAGAGAGGAGGCAGGGGAGAGAGAGACACAAAGAAAGAGAAAAAAATATCCTTCTATAGATTCTGATAATGTCCTGTTGGTCTTCCTCCAGTCTTCTCAGTGCTCGCAGACTGTATCCATTGAGAGATGAGAGGAAAAAGTCTCACAAACAAAAAATCTGTTCGGTTTATATCCACTCAGGTTCAAGTAGAAATGCAGAAGTTCCTCCCCTGGGGCAGGGAGTTTCACCCTGGGTGATGTCATGTTATGGATCGTGGGACACCTGGGTGATGTACTGTGCTGGATCCTGGATGATGCAATGGAGTGGGTCACTCTTCAGGAGTCTTTGAAGCCCTCTAAGATGTTGCAGCTGTCCCTTAGGTCAGTGTGGTTGGATCCATCATGGCCCGGCAGAGGTGAAAATCTTCATCCCACCTGTGAATGTCCCGGCACTCCGGAGGGCAGTGCTCACAGCTGAGTTTCCTCCTCTAGGAAGGACTCATCCCACCTTGCCTCTTATCAGCCACTTCCCTTATCTGGGAGCCCAGTTTGCAGGCTCAGGTGTGCCTGCCCTCTGCACCTGTGCAGAGCCCCAGGGATGGTTTGAGCCCTTGCACCGACAGCGTGGCTTTGAGTGCTCCAGTTGCTGCAATGGGACAGCCTCGAGTCATCAATCACAGCCCAGCTGTCCTGGTTTGGGGAAAATTTGGGAGAAAACCTCCAAAGGTTTCCTCTAGAAAGCAGATTCAAGCAGCCCCTCCCCCAACAGGTTCGGGAAAAGATTTCCTTGGAGAAAAGTGGAAAAAAATCTGTTTATTTAACAGGCAAAGCATTCACCAGCACAAAAAAATGGGCAATATTAAACAATAAAACTTCTTGCTGCTCTGAAGATATGACAAACTCATAAAGTCCCTCCGTGGGCTGTAGCTCAGCTCACTCAGTCTCTTATCAGTCTCTTATCAGTCCCTCTGGGGCTGGAAATGCTGCGGCCCAGGCCCGGCCCGGTGGGCCACAGGTGCGAGCTGCCAGTGCTCTGCTGGGTGTTCAGTCCAGAGCAGGTTCAAATAGTTCTAATGAAAAAGAGAAACTACAGTCCAGAGAGCTTCTCTGCCTCAGCAAGCTAAAAACTAACTACAAGCAAAGGAGAGCTCTGTCCTGCCGTCTCTCAGTGCCGCAGACAACATGGTCCAGGAGCAGGAACGTGGAGGAGTGAGTGCAGTGTCTGAAAACAACCTGTGCGATTCTTCTCTCCCCCCTTCACTCTCAGAACCAGTCATAAAGGTGCAGAACTTATTTCTGATGTAAAGAGATGAATTCAGCACGATGCAGTCACCCCAGGAGAGCAGCCCAGTCTGTCTCAGTGCTGCAGCTGGGTGGGGTAGCCCCCAGGATCAATCCAAGCTGGGGATGAAGGGATGGAGCAGCCCTGCCTAGAGGGACTTAGGAGGTGGATGAGAGGCTGGACATGCCCTGGCTGTGTGTGCTGGGACCCCAAATCCCTGTGCCCTGGGCTCTTCCCCCAGCGTGGGCAGCAGGGGAGGGGGCACTCTGCCCTGTGCCCTGCTCAGGTGAGACCTCACCTGCAGAGCTACCTGCAGCCCTAAGGCCCTGCACAGGAAGGAGCTGGGTGCTGGAGTGAGTCCAGGAGAGGCACCAGGATGATCAGAGGGATGGAGCAGCTCTGCTGCGAAGAAAGGCTGAGAGAGTTGGGATAGCTTAGCCTGGAAAAGAGAAGCTTTGGGGTCGCCTAATTGTGGCCTTCAGTGCCTAAAAGGGCTAAAAGGAAAGGTGGAGAGGGACTATTTACAAGAGCATGGAGGGACAGGACAAAGGGGAATGGCTTCAAACTGGAAGGGAGGAAGTTTGGATCAGATATTGGGCAGGAATTGTTTCCTGGCAGGGTGGGCAGGCCCTGGCACAGGGTGCCCAGAGCAGCTGGGGCTGCCCCTGGATCCCTGGCAGTGCCCAAGGCCAGGTTGGACACTGGGGCTTGGAGTGACCTGGAATAGTTGGTGTCCCTGCCCATGGCAGGGGGTAGAATGAGGTGGGCTTTAAGGTTCCTTCCCACCCAAACCGTTCCATGATTCTATGATTCTGATCTCTGGAATTTCTCATAATTCCTGCCTCGTCTCAGTCTTTGTTTAAGAAAATACTGTGGCACTCATTATCCTCTGCTGGAAATATTGCAGCCTTCTCTGGACACCTGTCCTCCAGAAATGCCTCGTTCATTGTAAGTGAGCCCTTTCCATTCAAAATGCATCCTGCCACCTGAGATCTTCGTTACCTAAGGCTCCCTGTGGCAGTGGGGCTGTGCTGGGGCTGCCTGGGCACCACCAGGGACAGCCCATTTACAACAGGACTGACATGGGAACAGGCACTGAGGCAGGGAATGCTCCCATCCAGCTGTGTCAACTGGGCTTCTCTGGGAAATGTCACCTCTGCTATTTAAGGCCTTTTTTTGGATCACTGCATTATTCTCAAGCCTGTCACCACGCTTTATAAATCACATAAGCGGAGTTTCTTACGCAAACATCCCCCCGTGCCTCTAACTTTGCTGTTTCCAGATCACCCCTGGCATTCTGCACACAGGACACACCTCCAGGGTGGCACAGAGATGGGAACAGGGTGCATGGCCTCTGCAGCCACCCCATCCTGCCCAGACAGGTGTCACTTAGGGTCTCTTGTCACCATGCCTTAGGGACAGCGAAAATGAAGGTGACATGGCTCCAAGCATTTCAGAAGGCATAGAAGTGAGATTTATTAGAAACGACACACTTTTTATAGACAGGATCATTCAGCTAAGACCTCTGGTTGGTCTTCAGCAACACCTCTCACACCACTGGTTAATTAGGAACAACACCTTCTTGTAAACATCTCACCATAAACATCACATTTCACACGCAGCATGTTCTCAAACAACAGGTGCAGAGAGTGAGACAAGAATTGTCTCTGAGCTTTCTCACAGCTTCTGCAGGATGATGCCTGGAAAAGCTGTCTGCTTTTATCTGTCTATCTGCAGGCAGCCAGCACACCACAGTCCCTCTCATGGTGTGTCTGAGGACAATGGTGATGCTGAGCCAGCCCCTCCTGCACCCCCTGGCCGTGCTGGCTGGCAGGGACAGACCAGAGCAGGGCTGGGCCCACAGCAGCCAGGGTTCTGCTTGTACCAGTCCCTTGCTGGTGTGTGTGTCTGATGGCCCCATCCTGCTGGACCTTGTGTCACCCTGGATCACCATCCATCCCTGTCTGGGCCAGTTCTGTTTCCTCCTGGAGGAAGCTCCAGGAAGGCTCGTGAAGCTCACCCAGATCTACTCCTGCTCAGTTATTTGGTCCATCCCTGTCAAAAATTTGCTCCCATGGAGCACAAACCTCTGCTGGGGGTCATCCCTCAGTCTTCAGCCACTCCTCTAGAGCTGCCAGAGCAGCCTCTCCTGCTCTCTGCACTGCCATTGCTGCTGCAGGAGTTGGAGGTGAGGAGCCTCACACTCACAGTTCCTCTCCATCAGCCCTGCTCAATGAGACAGCCACAGGCTCCTCACTGCCAGGTCTGGCCCTCTGAGGCACTCCAGATTTTGAGGCAGAACTTTTCATAGCTGGAAGAGAATCTCTCTGGGAGCTTTAGGGTGATGAGAACTGATAAGTGTGGGATTAGTAATTAGGGTTAGGAGGCAAGTACTGAGAAGAACTTTGTACACTGTGCTGGAGCTCAGCTCCTGTGTTCCACCACCTACTGAGAGCCTGAGGTGGCTTCCTCTTCTTGTGTGAGTTGCACAAGGAAAGCAGAGTTATAAATGAACACATGAATCATAAAACCACAGAATGGTTTGGGTTGGAAGGATCCTAAAGCCCATCCAGTGCCACCCCAGCCATGGCAGGGACACCTCCCACTGTTCCAGCTGCTCCCAGCCCCAGTGTCCAGCCTGGCCTTGGGCACTGTCAGGGATCCAGGGGCAGCCACAGCTGCTCTGGGCACCCTGTGCCAGGGCCTGCCCACCCTCCCAGGAAGGAATTTCTGTGTTCACAACCATTACACCAGCAACTGATAAGAATTCTTTTGAAATGTCTGTCTCCAAGGACCAGAAATTCAATCCCAGGTGCAGTAAATATGCATCTTGTGCTTGTGCTCCGTGCCATTAAGGAATGGAAAAAACAACAGAAGCCGATATGGAAATGTGGCAATGGTGCATTAGTACAACATTTCAGGACTGTGGAGAAAATAACACGTTTCTCAAAGAGCTGGTTGAGTTTTATATACTTTCCACTGAAATCAGTCTGGTTTACAAATAAACATTTTGTGAAGACAGCGTTGTGTTTTTTACTAACAGATGTGAAAAATTACATTCTCTGCTGCTCAGAATGATGCCCTGCTCTCCAAAGAGAGGCATCCTGAACTGGTCCAAGTGGAGCTGTAGATGCCAGGCCACAGACTCCATGGGGTGCCTGGGGCTCTGTAGGACGTGTTAGGCTTGCTGGAGGTGTTCACTCATCATGGCAAAGCTTTTGCCGTGATGCTCTATTGCCTTATCCCTCCTCAGTACAACAGGCACATTCCCAGGAGAATCCACTACAAATTCTCTAATTCACCACTCAGATGCTTTGAGCTGAAAGGGAGGAAATTTAGATCAGATATTGGGAATGAGGAATTGTTCCCTGGCAGGGTGGGCAGGCCCTGGCACAGGGTGCCCAGAGCAGCTGGGGCTGCCCCTGGATCCCTGGCAGTGCCCAAGGCCAGGCTGGACACTGGGGCTGGGAGCAGCCTGGGACAGTGGGAGGTGTCCCTGCCATGGCAGGGGTGGGATGGGATGGGCTTCAAGGCCCCTTCCCACCCAAACCATCCTAGGATTCTGCAGTTCTATGAATGCTCTGTTTCCTCATGGGATTTGGGGCTGGGAATAACACTTGTGGCCCACCTCTGTTTCAGTCACGATCAGCTCCACTTGGGCCATTCCTAACAGGCCTTTTCCCGCTGTGATCTTAAAGCTGCTCAGGGAAAGGGCTGTTCTGACCTTTGCAAAGACTCTGTGTCCATTCCTTGCCTTCCAGACAGCTGGATTTTCCTGACATCCGACCTGCAAAGGTACTTTTAACCCCATAGCTTCTGGTCCCATCTGCTGTGGGGAACAAACTTTGCTTTCCTTTCCTTCACAAAGATTTCTTCATCTCCTCCTTGGCCTGTGCTCTGTCCTGCCTAAACCCTCCAGTCTTGCCTGTTGGGACCAGTTTCCCTGATCTCAGGCAATTCTTCCCACTCTCTTTTGAGCACTCTCCATATGACCCTTTGCTTTCTCAAAACAGGGAAAATTTATTCCAGCTGCTGCCTTAGCAGTGGAAAGCAGGAGGAAGAGTGTATTTCTTTACAAGTGATAGCCCTGTACGTGATCCCATGATGAAATGAACTTTTTTTTTTCACTCTGCTTTGTCCTCTTTACTCATTTTCTCCCAGAGAGACCTCCAAGCAACCTTCTTGTCAGCAGTGGAAACCTCACTCATCTTCCTCACCCCATCCTGCTTTTTTAAAATCAAATTTTCTTTAATTCAATGAGAGATTTGGAATTTGAATCCCGTCCTTCCACCTACACTTGATATCTCAAAACTTGGTATTACCTAATAAATGAAATAAGCCTGCTATTTCCTCTATCATCTGGGTCATTAATGAGAACTTGTAATAGTGCTGGAGTCAGGAGAGACCCCCAAGGAACTCTTTCCTTCCCTGGAATTAATGAAACTTTTAATTAGAAACGGTGGCCATGGTAGAAAGTTTCCAACTTCCTGGTGGTTTGAGAAACAGGAGGCCCTTTTTTAGCTGTTTTTCAAACCCATGGAGTTCATCCTGAGGGTGCCTGAATGATGGATTGATGGTGAGAAGGAAGGACCAGAGGCATTCACTGTGAACAAGGCACAAGTAATTTAAACCCCTGCATTAATTAAGCATTATCCCTGAAGAGACCTGGGCCCTGCCAGCTTTTTTGGGCACTACCTGCAGATTTTGCATTAAACTGCTGTTCTTGAATTTTGGGTGTAAAGAGTATGTCTAGGACAGAGTTTTCCTTTTTCCTTGCCTTTTCCCCCCTTTTTTCCTACTTTTTCCCTCCTTTTTTTCTCCCTTCCCTTTCCCCTTCTTTTCTATTTCTTTTGTTTTTTCCCTGACTGTTCCTGTGCTTGGGACCCCATGTGCTCATGAAAGGTGGTGCTGTGCTTTTTTACCTCCATTAACACCAGTTTGAAAATCCCCCTCTGCCTGACCCTGGCTGCAGATCAGTGTCTGTTTGGTGCCCTCAGTGCAGAGGTGCCCTCCTGCCTTCCCAGCAGCTTCTTCACCATCCTGTGTGCAGCCCATTGCCCTTGGCTCGGGGTTTGGGAGGCATCTCCAGGCTCAGCTGTGCAGTAAGCTGGATGCATTTATTTGGGAGCCTTTTTCAAGGGCCTTCATTCTCTGCAGTGGGTGCAGGAGCTCTGGCTGCTCTCCCAGGGGGAGGGGGAGCTCTGGCCACCCTGTGGGAGTGATGACCACGGGGTGATGGAGAATCATCCCTGCATCCTCCCTCTGGAGTCAGGGCATGTACCCTGCTCCAGGGCCTCTGCCAATCACCCTAGGCTGGGGCAGAGGAGGAAGATCACCACCCTCACCACAAGCTCCAGCCTTTGGAAAGCTTTCCCTGGCAGTGCCTGGAATTTACTCTCCTGACTTTGTCCCTAGCACGGACAAGGGCAGCAGAGAGCCTGCCTGGCTTAAGTCTGTGTCTCCTAGGAACAAACTAATTTTCCTGCAGTTTTTCTGAGATAAGGCAGCAACGTTGATTGTAATGAGGTGATGGTTCCCAGCATTAATCCTGTGAGAGCGTGTCACTGTCCAGGGCAAAAACCCACTGAGCCTGGAGAAAGGGTGCAGCCACTGTCTGAGAGGAGCTGGTCCAGGTGGTGCTGCTAACGAGGCAGTCAGGCTGGGGGCACAGGCAGGACGTGGCTTTTGTGGACCCTGTCAAGTTCTAATTGTACCAGTTAATTGCTGAGTGTAGCCTTGTGTAAGGTTAAACAGACAACAGGTGATGAACATCAGGGGTTTGTGCTGGGTCACAGCCATGCAGATGTGTCTGCAAATGCACAGCAGCTCCTTGCTGTGAATTATACAGCACTGCACAGGCAATGAAATCTGAGTCCCAGCCGTGAGCAGCAGGGGCATATGGATAGGCTTATCCATGGGAAAAGTCCTGTTCACGTGAGACAAGTGCCCAGGTCAACTTAGTGGAACAATTTAAAGGCAAAAAGCTGGGTTTTCAGTGAATCCAGTCTAGGTGTGTATTTCCAGCAGTGAACTCCCAGTAATGCACAGGTAACCTCTGGGACTCAGCAGTTGGTTGGCCACTTCCCAGTGTTTGAGCAGCCAGCGGGCAGCGGACACAGGGCACCTCCAGTCAGGGCCTGGGACATTCCCAGCCAAGGGCAGCTCTCAAAGGTGAGGATGGTGATGGTGTCCAGCTCCAAAGAGCTGCGTGGGGCTCTCAAATGCTGTGGCAAAGCTCCCAAGGGGGGAAAAGTGGCACCAGAGCTTCACCCTTGAGCAGAAAGCAGCAGCCACTCCACTCTGCATTTGGCCCAGAGATAAGAACTAGCTTTGGTTCCATTGGAGTCTCTGGGAGCTGAAACACCTCCTAGTTCCCAGTCCTGCCTGATGCCAACTCCAGCTCCCTTCCCTCCCAGGACAGGAGAGCCATTGAGTGTGATTTCAGATTTTTTCAGTGTGATGTTTCAGAATATGAGATTTATTTTTTCTATGTCATAGTGGTACACAGAAGGCAATGACAATGGGAATGGTCATGGGCAGCCCCAGCCCAGTCGGTACAGACACGCACCACAGGACAGACAGGCTTTGTCATGGCGCCATCCCCCTAAAGCACCTTGAAATAACACACCCAGAGGGGCAGCCCCAGAGCAGGGAGCAGCAAAAGGAGGGAAGCTGAGCTCAGGAGAGGAGAACCAGTCTGCAGCCCAGCTCCAGCATAGATACAAAGACTCTTGTGCCCCACAGCAGGCTGTCACAGAACCATAAACCCCCAGAATGGTTTGGGCTGGGAGTGACATTAGATCCCACCCAGTGCCACCCCTGCCATGGCAGGGACCCCTCCCATTGTCCCAGGCTGCTCCAAACCCTGTCCAGCCTGGCCTTGGGCACTGCCAGGGATCCAGGGGCAGCCCCAGCTGCTCTGGGCACCCTGTGCCAGGGCCTGCCCACCCTCACAGGGAGGAATTTCTGATCCAAACCCTCCTCTCTTGTCAGGACCGACCCACCCCTCCCCTCGGCCTTTCAGGACTTTCCCCTGGTGTTTGTGTCACATCGCTCAGCAGCCCCTGCCCACAGCTGTCCTGGCACACTCAGTGAGGCTCAGCCTCTGCTCCCTGGGGGCCACCACAGCCTGGCCTGGCCAGGGTGCTCCAGGGGATGGCAGCCCTTCCCCACAGCCTGGGACAAACATCAGCACTGCTCCAGGGGATGGCAGCCCTTCCCCACAGCCTGGGACAAACATCAGCACTGCTCCAGGCGATGGACACCCCTTCCCCACAGCCTGGGACAAACATCAGCACTGCTCCAGGGGCAGCACAGGACGCAAAGGAAGGCAGGCAGGGCTGGCTGATCCCAGCACACACCGTGTCCTGCTGGCTCCAGGCTCCAGCCTCTCTCTCCTCACAGCATCACTGCCGGGGGCTCTGCTATCCCTCCTCTATCCCTGCTAATTGGCTTCTCCCAGCCCTCTCCAGCCCCTTTCTTCCCAGCGCTCATCATGGAACGGAAAGGCAAAGCTGACTGAAGCTGACAAGACTTCTTCTTGAAAAAAAAAAAGACAGAAAGCTTGTATTGGCTCCATCAAAGCCTTTTATTAAAGCCTCATGGGGAAAGAGCTGCCCTGTCAGACAGCTTTCGGTATTGAGAAAACATGAAAGAAACCAACAGCTATAATCAGCTCAAGAAATTTATTGCATTTTTGACCCTGATATGGTCGCACACTGCTCGAGATTTCTTTGAAGGTGTTGCAGGTTTATTGATTGTGAAAAATGTCAATGTGTCACATGCCCAATTAACTTGGCACTTCTTGCAATCAATAGCCTAATTGCCTCTCTTTAGAGAGGCCATTAATTTAATTAACCCTCTCCCTCCCCCGACTTGTTTTCCCAGTTAAAATATTTTAATAAACAGATGATCCAAGGCCTGTGTTCCTTTTGTGATGGGAGAGATGAAGGAGAGAGAGATTTCTTAGAGATTCAACATCATTTCCAAGGGCCTCTGGAGCTCTGTATCAGCTTAGTGGGAACAAGAGAGCAGCAGAGGCTGAAGGTGCCTTTTTCCCTTGCCTGCCTTATCCCTGCCTTTTCTCCAGTGTTGGGAGACAAATCCTCTTTAGCAGAAAAAAAGAGAGTGAGAGACCTGACCTCCCCAGGGCTGTGAATGGAGCTGAGACCAACAGCTGTGAAGGTCACATCAGGAGTGACACAGTTGCTGTCACTTCTGTGGTTTATTTTTTAGCCAGCGCACTGAAGTTTCACGGAGCTCGGTGTGCTGAGGTTGTCAGGAGTTAATCTGGGCAGTCTTGCTGTGGTTTTGTTTTTATAAGTACTTAACAAATGGCACTGGCATGATTAGGCTGGGTTTAAAAACTGGCTAACTGCTAGATCTGGGATGGAATCATTGGCTCTCCATCAGCCTTTAGCACAGTCACTCCTAATTGGGTCCCACAGGTATCTCCCCAGGCTGCCGAGCTGCTCGGCATCTTTAGCAGTGATCTGGAAGAAAACAGAAAATCATTACTGATAAAGTTTGAAGATGACACTGAGAGACTCCTGGAGCAGTAAATAATGGCAAGAGTGCAGTAATCAGGTGGTGGTGTTTATATCACTTAGCAAATTGGAGGTGATAAAAAAGCCCCTGGTTGAACGCAGCTAAATGCCAGGCCGTAAACATGGGGAGCCAGAAATACTCATTGTGCTTGCAGGGTGGGGGAGAGGAGGTGGTGGGAGCGATGTCTCTGGAAAGAGCACGAGTTTGTGGGGGAAATCCATCAGGATTACGAGCTTCTCCTTTGCTGCCGTGATTAAAAGTGGAGGTACAATATGCAGAGGTAGGCCAGCTTGAAGTTTAATTTCAAACAATGACATAAAAAAGAAGCAGTGAAAAATAACCTGAAGGTAACTGTTCTTGAACACTTATTTTCCTCCTTTATTCCCCCCCACCATTTATCTTTGACTAGCCAAGGCAATGGTTAGTTTTCCAAAATCTGATACTTTGATAGTATTATTTGGGAGGATGGAGAGACTGGAAATCAAACCTCATCTGGGAACCATTCCCATTCCCTTTATGGGCAGCTGTGTTTAAATCTGAGATCAAAGATATGAAGTGCAAGGCAGCAGAACTGTTTCAGCGGGGGCTGCTGTCCTTGGGGACCAGAGGCGTGGGCAGAGGCATCCACAAACCCCTTGATCTCAGCCTGTGGAGGGGAAGCCCTCAGAAAGGGGGATTAAGAGGGAGCAAACAACCCCCTACCCCTCCTGTCAGCCACGGAGCCCTGGAGAGAGATGCTGCAGGGAGATGCCATCTCCTCTCTGCCCAGCACACGTGAATCCCTTTATCCAGTGAATCCCAGCTGCTGTATTTATGTTGATGCTGCAGACCCTCACCCAGCAGACCTGGGCTCACCCTTTGCCCCCTTTCTGGCTCTGGTGTGTCCGTGTCCAGCTCGGGCTCTCGCCCTCCAGGGTGGTGTGAGCCCTGCCAAAGCTGCCCTTCCTCTTCCCTTCCCATCAGTGCCAGCAGCTTCCTGGGCTCTCTGATTTTCCTGCACCTTGCCCGTCTCAGCCCCATCCTGGGAGGCCTCTGCTCCCCACGGGACAGAACTCTTGAGTGAGGCTAGTGCTGGCAATGTGCTGCTCTGGCTTTGTCTGTCTCCCTCCTGCCAAAGTGCCCTGGGAAGCCAGGGATGCTCTGCAGGTGCCAGAGCTGAGGATTTTGGGCATTCAGGGCTTTGCACTCCTGGACCATGGCAAAGATGATCTGGTCAATCACGTGCCCTGCTCTAAACCCTCCCAGCTGGCACTGTGGCCCCAGACAGTGGCTCCCATCACTGTGTGACTGTCCCTGTGATGGCAGGACAATCCCATGGCACTGCTCAAACAGAAGGCTGGGGGCTCTGACTGTTCATTTGCAGCCCCTTTTTGGAGGGACACACTAGCAAGGGTAGGGACAGGGGCAAGGCTGTGGGGCTGCAGCATCCCCTGGCTCCAGGGCACTCATGGGCTTGCTCCTGGCCACGGCAGAAGTCATGAGCTGCTTCTCACAGGAGCTGTGGGCAAAGGGAGGGGCAGGAGAGGGTGGTGGAGCATCATCCTGGCAAGGCATGGGATGTGTGGATGAAAACATGGGAGAAGCTGCTGAAGGAAGCTCCTGAAGCATGTGGCTGAGGATGACTTCATCAGCAGATGGAGGAAAGACAGGAGCAGAGCAGCTGAGAAGCAATTAATGCTTCATCATTCCCAAGGCTTCCCCTAAACTAACAGGCCATGAACAAATGGCACCTTTTATAATCAACCGAGTGCCTGTAGGGACTGTCCCCAAGCGCCTCCAAAGGCTCCTACCTGCCTGATCTGTCTCAAACAGATGCAATTATTTTGCTGGTCCCTTGAGTGGTCTCTTAGGACAGATTTCTTTGGACTGGCAAAGGCAAAACTGTAAAGACTTTACTGCCAGTCCTTGCATCTCAGAGCAGCATCTGCTCATAAGAAACCCACAGCACATCTTGAGGAGCTGCTGCTGTCTGGGCTCTGCTCTCATACGTGCACTGAGCTCCAAGGCAGCTCCTGGGCCCTGGCATGGCTCCTTCCTGGGAGGGAGGGAGGGAGGGGTGCTCTCCCCTCTGTGCACCTCAGCCATGACACGAAGAGCCCAGCAGGAGAACAGAGCAGCAGAGATGCTGGAAGGAGACCTTCAGCTGTGCTCCAGCCAACCTCTGTGACCGTCTGTGCTCCCCCCAGGCAGTGCTGACTGTGCAGAGCCCAAACCCAGGCAGGCTCCAGCTGTGCCTGTGCTGCAGCCTGAGGTGAGTCAGCTCAGCCCAGGGTCACCAGAGGTGGCATCACCTCTGTGCTGCTGCAGGGTCAGGGGCACCAGAAGCCCTGGAGAAGAGTGGGGGGATGGCACTGCCAGAAGGGAAGCAGTCAGAGGAGCCTGTCTGCACCCAGTCAAGAGGAGAAGGCTTGGCCATGGTGCAGAAACCTGATGTGGTTTCTTGGTGTCAAGAAGAGCTTTGTGAACGCCCACAGCACGTAGAGAAGCTGGGGCTGGGCAGAGCTGATGTGACCTTGCTGATCCAGAGAGAGTAAATGAGCTGCAGAAATCTCTGCCTCCATGCAGGTTTGGGGATGATGCAGCAGCAGCAGCAGGGGAAATCTGGAACTCCTGACGAGGAGCCTTGCTTCCCAGGCCTTCCCTCCTGCCTTTGCTCAAGAACTGGGTTTTCTCAGAAGACACCAGCTCTCTGATTTCCAAGGATTAACACTCCTGAAGCCTTCTGCAGAGCTAGCAGGCATCATGTGTTCTGTGCATGGCTGCTCCCAGCAGTGACTCATCGTCCCTGCCCACCTGGGGCTGCTGGAAAATCTCACAGAAAGGTCTGGGGAGCCTTTTGGAGCCAAAGTTAGCTCTGTGTGTGTGTGTGTGTGTGAGATCTGCTCACCACAGACCCACCACATCCCTCTGCTTCCTGAGAGCAGGGAAGGAGGGCGATACCTGAGCTCAGGTGGTCAGTCAACCTCAGGGCTCTGTGGCTTTCTCCAGAAACCCCTCGCAGTGTTTGCTTTGTGGGAGCCACGTTGTGTTTCTCCTCCTGCTGGGAGAAGGGTTGGCCTGTCCCTTGCCAGGTGTTGCTGTGGCAGGGAGGGCTCTGTGCTGGCACACGGGGACAGCAGGGCTAGCAGAGTGCCCGACCCTTGGAGCATCCAAACCACTTGGTCTGCCAAAGTACCAGACTAAAGAAATGAAGTATGCTCCTGCTGGGCCAGTTTGGGCCCCCAGGAGGGAGGAGAACCGTGGAGGGAGGACAGCAAGAGCTGTGCTGTCCCCATCCCTTGGCACAGAGATGTGCCTGTCACTGCCCATCCCCTGCCTCAGCCCCCTCCTACCCAAACACTTCAGGGAATTCCCCACCTCACTGGGGTTGAGCAGGGCTATGGGAAGGGGTACTGGTTGTTAACATTTTGGACGGGCCACGAGTGCACATGGAGAAGGGCAGGATGTGAGAAGCACTGCGGACTAAGCTGCCCTGTGGGGATGGACACGTTTGCCATGCCTGGATGAGCTCTTCCCTCTGGCTTCCAGAAAACAGCTCATTACCTTCAAGCAGGCCCTGGCTTCAAGTCAGCATCTCTTAGGCAGAAGGCTTTAATTGAACACATGTGGTGTGGGTGAATCCCACCCAATCCTCAGTAAATGAGTTCCAAATCTCCCTGTTAAGACCTCGGTGCCCTCTGCTCAGCGCAGGGTGGCACCACTTTGTATCTCCTTAGATCTGGGCTGGTTTGAAGAGCTCAGAGCTATTGGATTTCTGCTCCCTGAGCACAGCTGCAGATAATGATCCAGTCACTCTTGACCTTCTCCATGATAAATGAAGCAGAGTGAGAGTCTGCCACCCATTTTCCTGAAACCCTCCTCGGGTTTATTGGTGTGATCCTGGCTCGGGACTCGCTATTTCCGTAGTGATGAACTCAGAGCCACACACTCTGCCCTTTCCTCAAGAATTTGGAGTAGTTATTTCATCTCTTTGACGTGATGTGCTGAAATCACTCGGAGCTTGTTGCTTGCCCCATCTTCTCCCTAATGTGTGGCTCCCAAAGATGGAACCCCCCGCTCCTATCAGGGGGGTGGAACTCCCTCACCCCCTGATATTCTCAGTTGGAATTGCTAATTCCAAGGTGAATCTTTTCACATCTGACCACTTTCACAGGCTCACTACAAAACTTTTGGGGTTGCTGTGTTTACCCAGCCCTTCTGCTCACTGTGCTGGCTGTGTGCTTTGGCAAGGACGGTGTGCAAGGCCAGCTTGAAAAAGACTTGGAGCAATCTGGTCTGCTGGAAGGTGTTCCTGCCCATAGCAGGGGGTGGAATGAGATTTTTAAGGTCCTTTCTGACCCAGAACATCCCGTCATTCTAGGAGTCTATGTTACTCTCTTTTCCAGATTTATTGTAAAAGGTTAAGCTGTAGGGCTAAGAGGCACTCTCATTTTCAGCCCTTTAGAACCCCCCCTGCCCTGTGATGCCTTTTGTGCACATTTACATTTTGAGACCTCGCTCAGGAGTCAGGGTGAAGATCAGTGTGTTCTTCCTCTGTTCATTTCAGGAACGTGGAGGAACTGTGGCTCCAAGGCATCTTCTGGTAACACTGTGGGACATGAAGGGATGACCTGAGCGCATCCTGCTCTGACAGCATCTTCTGCTCTGTGCTGGACTCCTGTCCCATGTGTCTGCTGAGGGGGAAAAGTCATTTGGGAGCACAAGGCAATGGGAAGCGTTTGATCATCAGTCCTCGGTCTGTGTCTGAACATGTGCTTCTGCTTCCAAACAAACAAGTGGGAGGAAAACCTCCTAATGAAATATTCAAATTCCTCTGGGCTGAGAGCCGGGAGGGCTCTCGCCCCACTTCTCTGCTCCTCTCAGGAGCTCACCATCAAAGGTTTCTCCATCATCAGGTGCTGAGGAAGGGCCGGTGTGCTCCCTCCCTCTCTGAGGGCGCTGGGCTTGTCCCGGTCTGGAGGATAGCAGTGGCCGCAGGGGGAATTGCCTCTGGCTCTGAGACTGCTAGCCCATATTAGGGGAAGATTAAGAAACTGCAATAGGAGGGATCCAAACCCCTCTGCTGCTTCCAAAGGCAGCCTCCCTTCTGCAGAGAGCAGGGAATCCCTGCTCTGCCTCACCAGAATACCCCAGCTGTGTCAGGAGGCAAGGGGTCGATGTCAGCCTGGGTGACTCCTCTGGGCCAGGTTCCACAGGGCTTGGAGCAGCCTGGTCTGGTGGAAAATGTCCCTGCCCATGGCAGGGGGTGGAATGGGAGCAGCTCTGAGGTCCCTGCCAACCCATCCCCTTCTGGGATTCTGTGACTCGGGGATTCTCCTGGCCCTGCCCACAGCCCTGCTCCCCAGTCCCACTGCTGGCACGTGTCACATCTCATGGCCAAGGCTCTGGCAGCCTGGCACCTCTGTACAGCCAGCAGTGCAAACAGCAGGGATGCACTGAGCTCAGAAGGACAAGAGTACCCCAGCACAGCCCTGCACCAGGAGCTGCACAGGGCTCTGTGCTCGGCCAGCCTGGGCGAGGGAGAGTCCTGCCTGAGCATCCCTGAGCCAGGATGCCCCAGAGCAGACAGATCAAAACTGAGCAGGCTACAGAGAGACCCTCCAGGACATGGACACCCCTCAGGGCACAGCCAGCTCCCCACTCCTGGAAGGAATCCTGCAAAAAGCAGGGCAGTCAGCTGAGCCTGCAGCCCTTTACCCTCAAACCTTGGGAACACCTTCCTGCAGGCGATCTGCACCGAGCTGCTCAGGACTCCCGGGACAGGGAACAATGGCTGTGATCCCAAGGCAGGGCACAGTCACAGGTCTGTGTGCAAGGGATAAGATCACAAGGATCCACCTCCTTTCCCTGGGATTGCCTTGATTCTTGATTGTTGAACTTGATGGTCTTTGAGGTGTTTTCCAGCCTTAATGATTCTGTTGCTTCTATTGATTCTGTTGATTCTGTGTTTCTGTGATCTGATCTGAGAACACATCCTGGTGATGACCCAGCTCCAGGTGAGATGCTGCTTCTGCATCCCTTCCTGAGGTACCTGTGGCTCTATATGGAGCTGTTTTGGGGTAATGCCTTGGATTTTTGCCTCATTTGGACTGTCCCTGGGTCTGAATTACATGTACTTCCCTGCATCTTGGTTTGAACTTCAGTACTTGCTTTCCTTCAGGAAATGCAGGCAGACAAAGTCCCTCATGGCCAGGGTTCAGATCTTCTATGCTGAAGCTCCCAAAATATGTGAAAATTTGCCCCAAAGGTTTGCAGGGAGCACTGCAAGCATCCAAGTGGATTTTCTCGCTCAGCCTGACTGCTAGCAGAGCTTCCCCAGCAAACATGAAGGGATCAGCTGTTTTCCAGCAGCTGAGTTTGATCACAGAACCACAGAGCCACAGAACCAGAATCAGCTGAGCTGATGATGAGAGGAAATCCATCCCTGGCCAGGGCTGACCACTCCCGCAGGTGGTGGAGGAGGATCTGGTGTTACATGAGCTCAGCCTTCAGTTCAGGAAGAAGCTGAGAAGTTTGAAGCTCTTTAAGAGAGGAGGAGGGTTTCAGCAGAGTGTCAAGAGAACATGAGCTCATATCACTGCACTTATTTATAGCCCCAAGCCGGCATCTGTTGCGCCCAAGCTCGCTGCAGTCCTCAGCATTAAACATTTCATTAGCCCACAGCCCCTCTGGCAGTGCTCACACCCTCACACAGGCTGTTTAGCAGCCAATCCATCCATTTAATTTCTCATTAAACTTTAGATGTAATGAATTTTTTAGTGGTCAAGTGAATAAAGCAGTTAAAATAAAAAATGGCTGGATAGCAAAGGTTTGGCCTTTGCTATTTTCAGCCTTTAATGATGCTGTGGTGAAGCCAAGAAGTGCCTGTGCTTCTTTGCTGGGTGAGCAGGTCCCTTCTGGGGGAGGTTCTTTGGAAATACCATCCTTCCAGCATGAGCTGGAGGCTTTGATCCGAGGAGGGGAAGCCAGGGAATAGTCAGAACCATCAGCATACATTTTGAGGAGGAAAATGCTTAGAATCTTTAAAGGGCCAGCCTCCTTCTTCTTCTTCTTCTTTTTTTTTTTATTTTTTTAAGTGACTTCAGTTTTTTAAAGAAATTATGCTGAAAATAAATAGCCACCATCCACCTTCAGCAGAGCTGACATATCTTCAGATGATCAACAGCTGCTGCCTTTGATGAGCTGAAAAGGAATGTTTCTGTGAGAGGCAGGCAGGAGGGAGGCTTGGAGCCATGGGGTGCCCACGGGGCTCTCCCAGTGCCACTCTGGGGTGACCCTGCCTTTGGGTCACGGTGGCTGTGTCACTGCTGGTGCCACAGAGGCTGAGCTGGAAGGAGGGCTCCCTGCCATGGCCAGCCCTTGCTTTGGCAGGGGGCTCTGTCTGGAGCCCACTCTGGGGAGCTCTCCAAGCAGGCTGGAGCTGGGCCTGGCAGTGGCTCTGCCCTTCCTGGATCAGGAGGGGCAGCTCTGGGGATTGCTCAGCACCTCTGGCCATGAACCCTCCATGGCCTGCTCCAGTGCTGCTGCCCAGCCAGGAGAGTGGCTTTGGGGTCCAGGGCCAGAAGGAAACACATTTGTTTGTGCAGGTTCTCCCAGAGAGTGGCTCTGTGGGAGGGATGTTGGGGAAGATGAAACAGGAAAGCCTTATAAATATGATTGCCTGGCAAAAGATTTTGAGAATATGGAAACTATAAGCGAGACTGAAATGAAAGCAAGCTTTGAGATACCTTAGCTACTGAACAAATGGAAAACAATGGTGTGGCCAGCTGAAGGTAATCCCCTTTGGATGAACAACACCCTCTGCTTGCAGGCAGCTCCAAGGGGCAGAGCAGACCCTGCCAGCTGGGCAGAAGGGGCCCAGAGAGGAGTTTTAGGGTTTAAAATGTGACACAGTGTGGGGATGTAGTGATTTCTATAGGCTGTATGTAAATGCTGTAGGATTTGTATGTTGTAGTGGATTGGTTAGTGAGAATGAGAATATTCAACACAGAAGATGATTTATTGTACAGTAACGGGAACCTCGCTCTCTCTTGCTCTCACTCTTACGCTTGCTCTCTCTCTTGCTCTTAGCTCTTGCCTTTTACATTCTTACCCTCTCATCCTCCCTACCCCTCTCTTCTCTCAGTCCTGCTCCGAGCTGTGGCTGGCAGCTCCCAGCAGGGCCCTGCACCCAGGCCCTTTGCCATAAACCCCAAGTTCCACCACCTGGCCTCACAGATCTCTCGTCTCCATCCATCCTGACCGTGCCACCCCCGTCTCGCCTACAAGGGGGTGTGTGAGTGCCCCGTGCTCAGAGGGGCAGTTCAGAGCTGCCCTGCTCCCCCTGAGTGCAGCTCCTGCTCCAGGCATCTCCCCAGCCTGGCACACCTGACCTGGCTCACCTGTCTGGCACCAAGGATATCCCCAGGCAGCCAAAAGCAAAGGAGCAGCAGGAGGAAGAAGAGGCCTGGAGTTTTGGCCATAAGAAGGTGGGAGCAGATCAAGGTGTGCCAGGAACCCGGGCTGGGGGAGAGAAACACCCTGCAGAGGAGCTTGATGGACTGCTAGAGCTTGGAAAGGCTGGGGAGAAAGATGAGGGACCAGCAGAAAGAGTGGGAAACATCCCTCCTTTGGGAAAGAGCAGACGGTTCTGGGAGATGGCAAAGGAACGTGGAAGGGGGAGAGGGGAAGGTGCTGCCAGGGAGGATGGGAGATGGAAGCACATGTGGAGGCAGGAGGTGCAAATCTGCAGGAGGAGTCAGGATGAAGGAGGAGCCGCCCTGCAGAGGAGCACTGGGAGCTTGTGAGAGCAAATGAGGTGCAGGAAACACCTCCCAGTATCTCTCTTTTTGTTGTACTCCCTCAGCTGCTCTTTGCATTTGCCTTTGATGAGTCCTTTTTTTATGAATAAGAACAGGGCCTGAAGTTGTACTACCAAGGAAGAGGAAAAAAAGGTGTCTTAACAATTTTCCAGCTCCAGAGGAGAGTTTCACACCTCGCCAGCTTGGACAGGAAGGAATCAGTGTCCTGAGGACCCAGGTGTGCACATCCAGCCCTGGATGGGAGGTGACTCCCTGCTGGGAGCCAGGGCTGTGGGACTGGTTTCCTAGAAATCCCGGAGTTTTTGTATTTAGTATCATCTCTTCCATGGTTTCCCTTCAGGAGCCAGGCTAGAGGGGCACAAGCAGCAGCTCTGGGCTCCCAGAGGAGCAGTGGAACACGGATGGTGCCTCCAGAGCCAGATCCCAGCCCCTGGAATGTGGCCAATTCCAGCACTGCCACTGGTAATTCACAGCTCTTCACTCCTGTGAGCCAGGAGTCTGATAAATAAATGACTAGAGGTGGGTGAGGAATGAATTATCCATGGGCTCTGAGCAGCTGTGGAGGTGCAGAGAGGCCCCAGCTCACCTTTCCAGGCTTGGCCAGCCCAGGGCTGCCTCCCCCAGTGTCCCCAGCGCTGGGATGCACACGGGGACTCCCCTGCATCAATCACTGAGCTCCAGCCCAGCAAGCAGAAGAGAGAAAATATCAAAAGGACACTTTGACACATACTTAACATTTTATATATTTTGTATAAAATAGGAAAAAGGAGTGTTTTAAAATATTCATCTCCTGGGAAGGCAGCCAGGTGGATAAAAGGCTCCCAGTCTGCAGGGAAAGCAGGGGGAGATGGGGCTGATGTCTGTGTGCTTTGGCTGGTGAAGGACAGAGAGGAGGTGGCTGAGAGTGCCCAGGGTGTCCTGCAGGTGCTGAGGGTGAGTGGAACAGGGAGGAGGCCCCAGGCTCTCCCCACCAAAGCCAGGCACATTTGGCAGCTCAGGGGTGCCAGTGCCACCTCCCAGGATTCAGTCACAAGTCTTGTTGTGGGTGAGATTCTTGTCGGGGTGCCAGGGCCTGCAGTCCTGCTGGGAATTGTGGTTCTCAGGTTGGATTTCAGGGAGGAACATTTCTACAGCCTCTGGCCTTGGAGAGGTTTGGAATTGCTGTCACAGCACAGCTCAAAGGTTCGGACACGGGGGGACAAACAATTGTGGTTTTGGGTCTGTTTGTTTGCTGTATTTTTATCATGCTGCTGCAAAGCCAGCCCCAAAACTCAGGGCAGGGGAAAGGACTGAATGTTTGAGTTTTCATATTGGGTCCAGTGGTGCAGATACCAGAGGCTGGAGGAACTGCACCACCGATCCCCAGAAAGAGCACAGCTGAGAGCAGGTGTGTGGGAAATGGGATGTGGGAAATGGGATCAGCCCCATGCACCAGCCTGTGTCCTTTCTTCCTCCATGTGCAGCAACACCTGGCACACAGCAGAGCAGGACAAAGTCTGTCTATCTATCTATCTATCTATCTATCTATCTATCTATCTATCTATCTATCTATCTATTTCTATCTCTATCTATCTCTATCATCTATATCCACACATCTCTATCTATTTCTATACCTATTTCTGTATCTCTCAGCTGTCTGTATCTGTAAATCTGCTTGCTGTACTCCCTGTTGCAGAGCAGACATGAGGCTTTTCCCTCCCCATTCTTCCTTCTCTCAAAGGGCCAAACAGGGCCCTGGGCTGTGAGAGGTGTTGAGCTGGAAAGGTCTGGACTGGCTTTTCTTTTCCCTGTTCTCCCATCTAGTCCTAAATGTGTCTGTGGCTGGTAGAACCTGCTCCTCTCTGGGCAGGGGGCTGCAGGGTGGGCAGTGGTTCACATGTGCCCACTCCTGGCATGGACACCTGGGCTGCCTGCTCTCCTCCTTCCTTTGCTGACCAGGAACTCCAAATTCCATTCCCTTCCTGGCTGAAATGACATCCCAACCCTTTCATTCCCTTGTCATGTGTCCACAGAGGGTCACGCTGGGGACAAGGACAGAGCCTGGGGCAGGTGCCAGGCACCGGGACAGCTAAACCAGCCCCCTTAGTTAGTCAGAAGAATAACATCTCATTTTTCAAACCATTCCCATTTCCATTCCATATCTCGTTTTCCATGAAAAATGTGAAAGCACAAATACAAAACTTCCCACTGAGGTTTCTTGTTTTGACAAAAGATCAATTTTCCATCGAGCAGATATTTTAAACCAATATTTCTGTCTGCTGTACGAGGGATCAGTCACACTGTGGGGAGGGAGGGGCGTGCCATGGTGCAGTGACTGTCAGAGATGCTTGGGCTGGTGACAGAAAACATCTGGGACAGATCAGTCTGCTTTTGTGTCCAGCCCTTTTCCTTAATGCTGGAGAGATGAGTTTAATGTGGCTGATTCACCCAGGAGAGGTGCCCTGAGCAGGGTGGATGTCCTGGGACACCTGGGTTGGACTTGGTGACCTCAGAGGTGTTTTCTACCCTCAAAGATGCTGTGATTCTGTGGCTAAGGAATAGCAGCACTCCCAGGTTCCAGTGAGTGCTGCCAGCTCAGCTAGATGAGATGCATCCCCTCTTCATCCCCTCTCCATCAGCAGCTATGGTAGACCCCTGTGGCAGGAAGGAAATGATGAATCTGACTCCATGTTCTTAGAAGGCTAATTTATTATTTTATGATATATATTATATTAAAGAATGCTATACTAAACGACTCTGAACAATAGAGAAAGGATACAGGCAGAAGGCTAAAAGATACTAAAGAAAAACTCATGAGTCTCTCCTCTGAGTCTGACACAGCTTGGCCATCATTGGCCAATAAGTAAAAACAACTCACATGTTGGATAAACAATCTCCAAACCACAATCCAAAGCAGCAAAACACAGGAGAAGCAATCAGATAATTATGGTTTTCCTTTTTCTCAGAGGCTTCTCAGCTTCCCAGGAGAGAAATCCTGGGCAAGGAGATTTTTCAGGAAACATGATGGTGACAGACAGCAGCAGTGGGGCTCAGCCCTCCCCTCCTGGAGCAGGACTCACCTGCTGGGCTGGGTCCCTCCGTGTCCTGCTCCTCTGCAGGAAGGATCCTGCCAGACAATGCCCTTTCCTGACCCAGAGGTGGTGTTTTAAAAGCCTTTATTCCATTTCCAGTCCCATGAGAAGGGTGGGACCATACAGATGTTATAACTCCCACCATGACCATCAGAAGCCAATCATTTCCTAATTACAATGCACCATCAGCATTTCTTGGCCTGTCAGCTTTAGCCACACCACGCTGTAATGCCTTAAAGCCAATCATCCAAACCTGCCCCTCGTGGGTCCCACTACAGGGCACCTTTCACAGTTCCATTTCTCCAAAGTATCCAGTCTTGTTTGCAAGGCCATCCTTTGAAACTTGTTTCTGGCTCCATTTCTCTCCCAGCAATGTCTGTCCCATCCCATGGCGTTTCTAAGCCAGCATTTCTTATCTCAAGGTTTGCACACTGTGTGGGCCTTGTGTCAGGCTTTGAGAATTCCCTACAAATCCATTTCCCACAGGATGCAAGGGTTAAATGGACCCCACAGGAGACAGGAAATCACTCCTGTCCCACAGGCAGCTTGGGCAGGGGCATTTCTGACTCCCAAGGCAGGAGGAAGAACATAAGGAAGCCCCAAAAGAGCCACAGGACAGACAGCCAGACATCCAGAGAGCCAGGATCTGAATTACCTGTGGATAAAACTTCCAGCAATGAAACTTCCCAGGACTGTGCAGGGTCTGCTGCTGCTCAGGAAGCCTGGATTGGCTGAAAGGGAGCCGGACCCACTTGCAAGGGCTCTGTAGGCGGGGGAGAGCTGTTAATGAGCCTTTTCATGTCTGTTCCATCTGATCTAATTCTATTCTGTCACTTTGATTTTTCTTTCTGTGTAAAGTTAATGCAGGTTATAAATAATACCTGTCTTTAGAACTGACTGATCTTCTTTGGGGAGCTCATTTGGGGAAAAAGGCGAGGCAGAGGCACCTCAAAGCTGTGTCTAAATTGGGGTCCCACAACTGCCTGGTGCTGCTTTCCAGGCTGGGGAGAAGAAAGGGTTGAGAAGGGATTTACAAAGGCACAGGAAACCTGTGCAGCATGGCAGGTTAAAGGTCTTTTTGCCTACTCTGTCTTTCAGAGCAGCCTGAGGTACAGCTTGGGCTGTTCTTTCAGACCTTGTGTAGGAGAAGGTTTCTAACACTGTAAAGATTTTCCAGTCTCTTGGACGAGGGCAGGATATTGCTGAGGAAAAGCAGTCAATGAAATCGAAATGTAGAGGAGCTCTCAGAGAGGGAGACACTGGTGGCAGGTAGAAAGCTCTAAAAACCTTTAGAAACCTCTCCAGCTAAAGCTGGGGCCCAGATGAGTCTGTTCCCTCTAACTGTGCCGTTCTCCACCAAACTGAACTGTGCAAGGGTGAGGAATCCATGGACACAGGGAGCCAGCCCTGGGGCCAGCAGAGCCCTCAGGGCTGTGTGCCTGCGAGGGGCTGCTCCACCTCAGCCATCTGCACTCCTGATCCTTGTCTCCCCTGGTGGTTCTGACCTTTTCCTACCCAGACTCTGCCCAGTTTGGACACTGTGACAGCCTCAGGCAGAGCCAAAGCTGGCAGCTGCCCAGCACACACAGAGCAGGCTGGGCCTGGGGCTCACACCCCACAGCCCCACTAAGCAAACTCTGAGAAAAAAGCCTGAGGGTGAGGATGGCAGAAAAGGAAATGAGGGGGAATCTTGCTCTGCCAAGTCTTGCTCTGTGCACTTACTGCATGGCTGGAATTTTGGTTCTGCAGAGGAAAGCTGGGGAGCATCTGCCACATGTTCATGGGATTGCAGATCCATGGAGTGGGATGGGTGGGAAGGGACCTCAGAGCCCATGGCAGGGACACCTCCCACTGTCCCAGGCTGCTCCAGCCCCAATGTCCAGCCTGGTCTTGGGCACTGCCAGGGATCCAGGGGCAGCCACAGCTGCTCTGGGCACCTGTGCCAGGGAACAATTCCTCATTCCCAATATCTAATCGAAACCTACTCTCCTTCAGCTGTTGTCTCCTTTTCTGCTTCCACTGGCAGTTCAGCAGCACAAATCCTCTCTGTCCTCTGCTCCTCCCATTGGCCATAAAAGTATTTTGCTGATCAGCCAGGTGCTGCAAAGTCAGGGAAGAACAGACCTGGGCAGGGAAGGAGGTGCCAGCCAGGGAAGTGCTCCTGTGCACCTCTGGCTCAGTGCAAGAGAGGAAAGCAGGTACAGGGGGAGTGCTCCTGGAGCCTCCTCCTGCGGGAGCTGCTGGGCACAGGGACAGAGCTGCCTGAGTGCTGCTGGGGGTGGGGTTAGTGCTAATTGAGGGTGTTAATCAGCTCACTGGGGTTCCCTGCAGGCTCCCCTCTGTTGGCCAAAGCAGGCTGTGGGAATGGAGCCAGCTGGACAGGCTGGGGTGGGCAGGAGCCCCCAGGGAGGGACCTTGCACAGGGGGTGCAGACTAAAATGCAGAGTTTGTGCAGGGGGAGCAGCACAGGGCTGGGCTGCAAATGCTGGCAGAGGGTGTCAGGTCTCACTGATGACAGGGCCAGGAGCGTCCAGGGAAGGGGGAGATCCTGGGTGGGTGACCCTGGAGCATTCCACCTGAGGGAAGGAACAGTTTGCATTTCTAGCTCAGTGCCTGACCACACCATGAGGGCCAGGCTTGGAGCTTTACTTGACAAGACACACATTAGGTCCTTGATGTTCAATAACGTGCTAAATGAGCCTGTGGGTTTTCCCAGAATGACAGAGCAGTTCTGGCTGGAAAAGCCCTCTGAGATCACCAAGCCCAGTGTCAGCCCAGCAGCACTGCAGTGCTCACCACTGAACCGTGTCCCCAGCTGCCACATCCACGTGGCTTTTGAACACTTCCAGGGACGGTGACAACCCACTGCCCTGGGAGCCTGTGACAATACCTGCCAACCATTTCAGAGAATAAATCTTCTTTAACATACAATCTAGAGCTCCCCTGGTGCCACTTGAGGCCATTTCATCTTGTCCTTGCCAGGGAGAAGGGATTGAAGCCCACCTGACTTTTGGGGTAGGCAGCCATCCATGGGCTCAGCAGTCTTTGGGACAGGACCATCCCCAGAGCTTGCTCGAGGTCTCAGTCAGCTGATGGGAAAATAAAACTAAAACAGGGAGTGTGCTTCCTCAAGAGCTAAAAAGTCCCTGAGAACAGCAGCTACAACCCCAGGTATCACCTGAGCTCCTCAGGTCTGAGTGAAACCTGGAGGTGTGTGGGGAGCCCTGGCAGTGGGGTGGGCACTGCTGGAGCAGGGGGTCAGAGCCCCTGAGTCCCTTGGCATGGAGCAGTGCACCCCTGAGCTTGGGGCAGATGTAGGGGGTGTGAGGGGGTGGAGGGACACGGGGACAGCTCTGCCATGCCACTGGGTCTCATCCTGTGCGCTGGCTCTGGCTCAGACCCCACTCAAACCTGCGGACCCAGGTATCCCACGAGGCTCTGCCCTGCCTTCCCAGCACTGCTGCCTTTCCAGAGGAAATGCAGGGAGCCAGTGGAACTCCTGGAAAACCCCCGAAATGCCCTCGGTGCTCTGCCTTTGCTCTGAGCAGCTGAAGGAGCTCTGTGGTCTCTGCCTCCTGGCCTGTCCTCACGGTGCTGCTCTGTCCCTCCTTGCAGCTCCCTGCAGTCACTCAGGGCTCATTTGCAGCTCCCCTGGCACTGCTGAGCTCCCACGGACCTGCTGGCTGAGGCTTCGCTCCTTCTCTGCATCCTCACCAGGCTGGGCAGCTTTCATTTGCTGCCCTGCAGTTCCTGCAGCCTCTCCCCTCCCCTGCTTGGTTGCCTTTCCCTCCTCTTGGCTGTCTGCTGGGTTGGATGGGTTTTTTCCCAAACTGTCCTTGCTTTTATTTACGGGGCAATTTGCATTTTATTCTTTCCTGCACACACTTCAGAGCTTTCTCCTGCATTTATCTTTCCTCTCTGGGGTTCCTCACTTCCTTCTGTTCATCATGCACAGGGCTCTATCCTTGCAGCCCTGCTTCAGCTCATTTCCTAACACTTTTCTGTCTCCCTGCCTGTGTCTGAAGTCTGGACCACCTGGAGGCTCTCAGCAGGTGCCCTGATTTACTGCCTCAGACCTTTCCACTATTTAAATCCACACACAGCAGCTGCTCCTATTCTTAGCTCTGACCTGTGCTCCTTTATCCAGCCCTGCCACAAAAGTGGTTTGTGCTTGCATTTTATTTTTTCCTCTTTGTTTTTATTTATTTATACATTTTAAAAATTATTTTTCCATGTGGGTGAAAGAAGAACTGCTGTTCCCACTGGATTCCCACTCTGACCATAAAGAGAGCCTGGCTAAAAGGATGCCCAAACACTTCTGACTTTTTGGATTTGAAGCCTTTGACAGAGTCTCCTTTCCACATTTTCCTTAAATCTGTAAAGCAAAAATGCTCTGCTCTGCTGCCTCCTGAGCATGTGGGCAGTGTGTCTTCCCCAGCTCCTGCCTGTCAGAGTTCCTGTTTCATCCCCTGACCCTTGTCTGAAGGGCAGTTCCCAGCTGCTTCCTCAGGCTGCCAGGAGAGAGCAGAGGATGCAGTGCCAGGACACCAGGGCTGCCTGCTGGGACCAGGGAGGGTTTGGGACCCCCTTGTGCTCCCCCGAGAGAGAGGCACAATTCTGACTCAGAAAGGAGCTTTCAAAGCAAACCTCCCATCCCTGAATCTCCCTGCCTTGGAGAGGACTGTGGACAGTGGGATTCCTCTTAGGCAGCAGCAAAGAGGCAAATTTGGGAGCACACTTCCAGCCCGAGGACTCGGAGCTGGGTTCAGTTAACCCCGTGTGACTCCTGTGCCTCTGGGTCTCCATCAGCTCCACTCACTGCAGGGGAGGGAACAGCTCAGCCCCTCCAAACCCCTCCAGAGCTGAAATCTGTGATAACAAGTAACAACAACAATAATAATAATAATAGTAATAATGGATTGAACACAAGATAGAAGGATAGGGTGACTGCCCACTGAGACTGAAATGTCCCAGGTCCAGACTGCTCCATATTCTGTGTTTCAAACAAAAGGATTTTTTTTTTGGGGCTATAAATGCTTCTTATTGGAGAAATAATGTTTTTTTTCAGCACCTTTCCTCCCCCTCCCATTCTCTCCTCTCTCCCAATCCCTTCACCCTCAGTTCCCAATACTATTTTACAATATCATCACAAACCATCCTGAGTTGAAGGGACCCCCAAGGACCATCCAGTCCAGCTCCTGGCCCAATAGGAGCTCCTTTTTCAGCAGTAGGTTTAAACTGAAAATTCTGGTATAGATTCAAGTCTGTCATTTTTATCTTTTAATATTTTTTAATTTGATTTTTATAACATTTTAAATTAAGTCTTTTAACTTATGGGTTTAATTCTTTTTCCTCCCTTTCCAGCCTGTTTCCTAATGACAGGACATTTCTTTTATCAGCTTTTCCCAGCCTGTCCATCTGCCCATTTCTCTGCTATTTACTTCTCACTCCCTCCTACTTTGACACCACTCCTCCAAAACCCTTTTGAAACTGTTTCACTGACTTCAGAGCATTTTGAGGCAGGACAGGATCCGAAAGTTCAGTTCTTGATGAAAAGGCTGCAGCGTGCACTCGATTATCCTTCCCTCCTTTTCCTCTGGGCTGTGTTCCTGTATGGATGGGTTTGGGAAGGGTCATGGCTGTGGAGGGGTTTGGAAGCTCTGTCAGAGGAGAAGGGTGAGGGGAACATGAGGAAGATCAGTGAGATGCAGATAAGGGGGAATTAGAAGCTATCTATAAAAATAGATTTTAGTTTTGATGTTTACTGAACAACTTTTTGCTTCCCGCCCTTTTATTTGTGCTGAAAAGGGAAGCAGGCAGGTCCTATATCAGTAATTTTTTTTCTCCTGTATGAAAGGATGCAGAAATGAGTCCTGAGCAAAATGATGGGGAGGAAAGTTTATTCCTTCTGTTCTAGTTGGTCAGTGAAAGGCGTTTAATTTGATTTTTCTTTCTAATCCAAAAATGTGCTATTTGTAACAGTTTTACAATGAAGAGCATAAAACCTTACAGATTGAGCACTCGTCCTAAATTCAATCCAAGTTTTAACCATCTTTCCACAGTATTATTAAAATTCCAGGTATTAGCAATCCATTGATTCATTCCCACTAGAAGGAGCATTTGCATTATGCATTTTCTCCATTTCCCAGGTGAATAAGTAACCAAACCTTAGAACAAAACACTGTTATTGAGTAATATATTCCATGGTCAGAAAGGAGGCAAAAGATACAAAATGGGTAATTCTTTAAATGGGAAAAGGAATGAAATCAGAGCCAAAATATTGCCCTGGCTGGATTTCCAATGATTTTATCTCTTGATCCTGAAAATCTCTTTCAAATAAGAAAAAAAAAAACTCTCCACAAACAAACAAAAAAACAAACCAACAAACAAACATTCAAAAAAACCCAAACCAGAACCAACCAACCAAACAAAAAACACCCCAAAACCAACCAACCAACCAACCAACCAACCAAACAAACAAACAAAAAACCAAAACCCCCCAAAAAACCAAAACCAAAAAACAATAACAAAGACACCAAAAAAAACCCCTCAAACCAACCAACCAACCAACCAACCCACCCAACTAACAGAAAAACCTCCCTAAAAAACCCCAACCCTAAAACCTGTAGGGACTCATTTTAATTGTGCATTACTCCCAGTTCTCAGATACGTCTCAGGTTCAGGAAGATTTGGAATAAACTCACCTATGGATACATCTTGATTGATTTCAATTCTATCCTGTCCACTTATTTTAAATATATTTTCAGTCACAGGGGATTTTTTTCCCCAATGTGAAATTTTGGCCAGTTCAGTTTTTAAAACCACTGGGGATTTTAGGGAATTGAGAGAGAAAGAGTTTAAACATTAAAGCCTCTGCTCCAGGCAGCTGGTGTGTGCTCTGGGTTTGGAAGGGGAGAGCAGGAGCCCTCTGGAGCAGGAATTACAGTTCAGGTGAGGCAAAATGAGGGGGGTGGTGCATTTTCTGTAATTACCTGTGCAAAGCCTCTGCTCACAGGGTGATTCCCTGGCCCTGCCTGGGTGGGGGCAAGACTGGACCTGTGTTATCAGTTGTGTTGTCAGCTGTGTTATCAGCTGTGTTATCAGTCAGCCTTGGCTGCTCTGAGCAGACCAGGGCTGAGCTGTCCCTGCCTTTCCCACAGAGAAGAGCCAACAAGCCAACAGCATGGAGTTCCCTTTGTCAGCTGCAGGTTTTTGGGACACCTCCTGTCTCTGAGACCTCTCCCAGCGTGCCTGCAGCTCACTCAGGCAGAGGGGCTGGCAGAGGAGCCCGTGGGATCCCTGCAGTCTTTGTTCTTCATGAACCCAGGCTAAAAATGAGTTTTGCTCAGTGCAAGCAAGTTCACATTCTTTCTAAGGGTTCTTTGATGATCAAATGTTTTCTTATTTTATGGAGTTTTATACTCCCTTCCCAAAACAAAGGATTTCCTAATGGAATCAGCTGGGTTATTATTTCTGACAGCCTCTGCCATAACCCAACAGTGTTTGTTCTCAGTCTGGCTTTTCAGATTTGACCAGAGTTATCCTTGCACAAGGCAGGAGGAGCTCAGGATCCTTTGTGGCCGAATCTACCACAGAATCACAGAACCCCTCAGGCTGAAGGCACATTTGGAGGTGCTCTAGTGCAAGCCCTGCTCGAGCAGGTTGCCCTGAGCAGGTTGCCCCAGACCATGTCAGGTTTTGGATATCTACAAGCTGGAGAGTCCACAGCATCTCTGGGCAGCCCATGCTTGACCTTCCTCACAATGAGAAAAAAAAGTATTTAAATCAACTTAATGGACTTCTGCTGGACTCATTCCAATAAATCCGTGTTTTTCTTGTTCTGGGGGTACAGAACTGAGCCCAGAACTCCAAATGTGGCCTCAGCAGTGCTCAGCAGACAGAAGGACAGCCTCCCCTGAGCTGTTGGCCACGCTCTGTCCAGCACAGCCCAAGGACAGACTTTGGCCTCCAGCACGGCGAGGGGGCATGCCCAGCCCATGGGGAGCCTGAGATCCACCAGAGCCCCAGGGCCCTTCCCTGCAGAGGTGCTCTAGGCTGCTGCCTGCAGTTATTCCTGCCCAGGAGCAGGGGTTTGCATCCCCCTTGAGATTCCTTCATGAGATTCCTCTCTGCTCAGTTCTCCAGGCTGCTGAGGGCCCTTGGATGTCCCACAGGCATCCACACCACCCTCTGGGGTGTCACCACTGCTCCAGCTGGTGACAGCCCAGACTGGCTGCACCCTGTCCCCTGCCCCTGGTGGGGCATCCTGTCCCAGCCATGACTGAAGTTATTAACTAGGATTGACAACAGCAGTGACCAGGGTGCACCTATAGTGATTTACCTCCAACAGGACCTCGTGCTGCTGACTTTGTGCTGCTCTGGGCCCTTTTCCTGAGCTGATGAGACACTGGTATAAATTTTATATTGGTTCTGAATCAGTCTCTTCTCGCAGGGAACAAGCAACAGAGAGGAAATGGCCTCAAGTTGCAGTAGGAGAGGTTTACACTGGATATGAGGGAATTTTTTTCACAGAAACAGTTGTAAAGTATTGGCACAGGTGTGTGCCAAGGTACTGTGTGTATTCCATTGCCATCTGTCAGAGCTGGGGCAGTTCTCTGCTGTTCATGGGGCAGTTTTCTTTATCTCTCCCACAGCCCATCCTCCCTCCAGCAGATCTCTGCTGTCCATGGCCAGTGAGTGTCCCTGCAGGGCTGATCAAATTCCATCATCCCATGGGGAGATGCTCTGCCCAGGGCAGGAGCCAAGCATTCCTACCTGGATACAATCTGCCCTGGAACAGCACAGCAGCCTTTGCCCCCTGCATTCCCAGAGGAGCAGCTTTCTCCTGCCCTGCATTCCCAGAGGGAGAGCAGGCCCATCTCCAGCAGCCCTGGAGCTGCAGAGGAAAACTCCCCCCTTGTGCAGGATCCTGCTGCAGCAGAGCCACAGCTGGCACTGCAGGAGGGCTGAGCCCCCATGGGATGGGGCTGTGCCCCCACCCTGACACACAGGGGACAGCGACTGCTCTGACCCTGGCAGGGGTGTTTCGTATGATTGCATTGTTTATGTTATTTTTATTTTCTTCCTTAATGAAGAACTGTTATTCCTGCTCCCATGTCTTTGCCTGAGAGCCCCCCTTAATTTCAAAATGATAACAATTTCGGGGGGAGGGGGTTTACATTTACAATTTCAGGGGAGGCTCCTGCCCTCCTTAGCAGACACCTTTCTTTTCAAACCAAGACACACAGGCTGTCCAGGTCAGGGGTGGAGTCCCTATCCTTGGAAGTGTTCAAGGAATGTGTGGATCTGGCAGCTGGGGACATGGGTTAATGGTGAATGTGGTGGTGCTGGGTTGATGTTGGACGTGATGAAGTTTTTTCCAACCTTAACAACTCCATGATTCTATGATTTAAGTGCTCACTTTTCATTCTGGTTCATATTTCATCCACTTTCCAGTCATACCTCAGGAATTCCAATCCATTAGTCTATTTTACCTCTTTCATTAAAAAAAAGAAAAGAAGTGTGACTAGTGACCAGTCAGAGCAGTGTGAGACAGTGGATCCAGCAGGATGAGCTGCACTGCTGCTCCTTTGGGCATGGATCACTGCTGGAGAACAGCCCTGGGCTCTGCCACTCAGCAGCTCCTGCCAGGAGCCGTCAGAGTTGGCAGCTGTTTGACACTGTGGGCATTTCCTGGTGCCTGGATAAGAATTTATGGGAATTTGATGAGTGCAGGATGCAGCCTGCCATCAAATCTCCCCAAAGAACAAGGTTAGCTGACAATTACTGCTCCGTAAGCAAGTCAATGAAACATTCACTTTCTGTCCAGAGAGACTAATTATAAAATGAAAGCCAAGAGGGAAAACAAACATTCAGGGCTGATAAAAAGGAAATTGTTTGGGGAAAAATAATCCACAGTGCCTCAACATATAGGTTTCCTAATATTGGCTTGATAACTCTGATGTTTAATTTGTTGGAGAGCAAGAGGGACACCTCTCTTGTGGGTCTGACCTTCTTCTTGCTCTTTTAAAAAGATGTTTCAAATACTGAAAGTTAATATTTCTTGGAGAAACATGATGTCTAATCAAAATCCAGGGGTTTTTAGCCACATGATGTTGTGGGAGGTAGAAGTGTATCAGTAGTTATTCTGCTCTATCTCTCGTGTGCCTTTCTCTTCTGTGGAAAGGCATCCTTGAAAAAAGCTCTGCTTGAATTTCTCAAGGTCCTGCTTCCCCAGGCTTGGAGAATTTCACATTTGAGTTGGTTAGCACAATTTGCATAAAGGAGGCTTCAATTTGGGTCATTTTGCCTCACCAGATAATATGTGGGACCTCTCAACATTTACCTGGATGGCCTTGTGCATTTAATGTAAAGAGGAGCAGATATTTATCCTCACTGAGCGTTCCCAGCTGTTTCCTCCAACCTGTACCTTATGGACTGGTCCCAGTGTGGGTGACACAACCCCCAGGGTTTCTCCTCCCAGGGCCATGGGTGCCTTCATGCATGAGGAAGCATCGTCCCAAGGCCAAGGGGAGGTGCAGGAGGGACCTGTTCTGCTCCAGTCCTGCCCAGGTCACCTGGGAGTAGGATCAGGATCAGCCCCTGTGCCCATGGCAGCCTGCAGGAGTGCTCCTCCCACACTGCTGGGACAGAGGTCCCTCCTGGGCAGGAGGGCTGGGGCTGCTTCCCTTGGTGACAAAGGAGAGTGGCACCCACCTGAACCACTGCCAGCTGTTCTCCCCTGGGCCACCACTCCCCTACCCTCCCATCCATCTCAAGCAGCACAACTGACATTTCTTTCTCTGTGTGATGCTTTCCTGAAGCCCAAGGGCCCCCTCCTGCTCCCACCTGCATGTGGGAGGTGAGTCAGGGATGTGGCTGGGCCCACGTGCTGTGTCTGGGAGGAGGAGCAGAGCCCACTTACTCTGCAGCTTCACCATGCAGTTTCTCTGGGTTTGGTTTTCGTTTTGTTTTGGTTTGCTCATAGGTGCACAGCCATCTGCCCCTCTACTACAGAGCTGTCTGCCATCTGTCCTCACAAAATAAAATAACTGTAAACTCCAAATGCTCTCGAGCTGCAGAGTTAACAGCTGAGATGTTCCTGAGCCTGCGGAACAGGAGGCAGCAGAGCCATCATCTGCTCCAGCAGCTTTCACTGAGGGTTTGTGTGTGACCCAGGGTGTGTGGGCACACCCGGCCAAGGCAGGGTTTAAGGAATGGAACATCAGAACTGCAGCTTTGGGCTGTGCTCACAGCACAAGCTCTGCCTGGAGAGAGCCCTGCTGCCCTCAGGGAAGGGCCCCAGGGGCTTCAGTGACAGGGGAATGCTTCTGGTACCCAGGAGCTGGTGCTCAGACAGAAAGCATCACTGAATCATGGAATTATTAGGGTTGGGAAAGCCAGCACAGACCATGGAGTCCCAGCTGCGTCTGATCCCCACTTTGTCACCAGCACAGAGCACTGAGTGTCCTGTCCAGGGACATCTCCAGGGATGGGGACTTCAAACCTCCCTGGGCAGCCCCTGCCAAGGCCTGACTCCCCTTTCCATGCAGAAATTCCTGCTGGTGTCCCCCCTGAGCCTGCCCTGGCCCAGCCTGAGGCCGTTCCCTCTCCTCCTGTCCCTGTTCCCTGGGAGCACAGCCCGACCCCCCCGGCTGTCCCCTCCTGTCAGGAGCTGTGCAGAGCCACAAGGTCCCCCCTGAGCCTCCTTTGCTCCAGGCTGAGCCCCTTCCCAGCTCCCTCAGCCCCTCCTGGGGCTCCAGCCCCTTCCCAGCTCCCTCAGCCCCTCCTGGGGCTCCAGCCCCTTCCCAGCTCCCTCAGCCTCTCCTGGGGCTCCAGCCCCTTCCCAGCTCCGTCCCCTTCCCTGGACACGCTCCAGCCCCTCCAGGTCTCTCCTGTCAGGAGGCTCCCAGAGCTGCCCCAGCACTGGAGGTGCCCCAGCAGTGCCAGCTCAGGGCACGGGCACTGCCCTGCTCCTGCTGCACCCCAGGGCTGCCACAGCCCAGGGGCCCTTGGCCTCTTGGCCACCTGGGCACACCTGGGCACAGCTGGGCACAGCTGGGCACACCTGGGCACACCTGGGCTCACATGGGCACACCTGGGCTCACCTGGGCTTGGGTCCAGCCGCTGTCACCAGCACCCCTAGAAAGATGGATTTGAGGGCAGCAAACAAGTCTGTGTCCAAGTGCCATGTTGGACTCTGCTTGGACAGTGCTGCAGGGGGCCATAGCCATCCAGCAGGTGCAGAGGGGCTCTCTCAGGAGGGTCAAAGCCCCAAAGTCCTCTTCCTCTGAGGTTTTCCTCCTCCTGGGTGTTCTCAGCTGCCCCAGGACACAGCACAGACACCCCACAGCTGCTGACAGTGCTGGGAATGCTGCTGGGGGCAGCCTCCTGCACCCTCAGGACATGGAGGGGGGGTGGCAGCTCTGGCTCAGCTGAAGAGGTGGCTGGAAAGGGGCTATGAGCACTCCCTGACAGCCCAAAGGTGCAAGCTGCAGGGAGAGAAGCTGGATGTGACCCAGTGGTCCTGCTGGGTCACCCTTCTGTCCTGCCAGGCTGTGCTGCAGGAGAGCAGCAGGGACACCCTGTGATGGTCCCTGCAGCTGCTGCTGTGGGAGCTCAGAGCCCCTGGAATGCCCACCACAAAGCTGCAAGGACAATTCCCTTGGCTCAACAGGCAAAGCAGTTTCTTCCCATCATGTTTGCTCTCTGACTTTCCATTCACCATTCTCCCTTCTTTTTGTTTTGTCTTCAAACCAGCACAGAGAACGCCCTGGCAATGTGTGTGCCCTCATCCTCTGTGGCACAAGGGGTGCCATGAGGCTCCTGGCCCCACTTTGAGAGTGACTCATGACTCTGCTCAGAGGAAACTCTGTAGGGAGAGCAGTCCATGAGGAGCTTCCTTGTGCAGGGACTTCTCATCTGAAAGTGTCAAAATGCTGAAACAAAACATGTTAATTTACCAAAGAATTTTAATGAGAGGTAAAACAAGATAGACTCTTAAGGCAGAGAGAATTGGGATTATTCAGCCTGGATAAAAGAAGGCTCCAGGGAGAGCTCAGAGCCCCTTGCAGGGCCTAAAGGGGCTCCAGGAGAGCTGGAGAGGGACTGGGGACAAGGCATGGAGGGACAGGACACAGGGAATGGCTCCCACTGCCAGAGGGCAGGGCTGGATGGGAGATTGGGAATGAGGAATTGTTCCCTGGCAGGGTGGGCAGGCCCTGGCACAGGGTGCCCAGAGCAGCTGTGGCTGCCCCTGGATCCCTGGCAGTGCCCAAGGCCAGGCTGGACACTGGGGCTGGGAGCACTGGGACAGTGGGAGGTGTCCCTGCCATGGCAGGGGTGGGATGGGATGGGATGGGCTTTGAGGTCCTTTCCAACCCAAAGCATTCCATGGTTCTGTGTTCCCATTGCTCAGACATCCTCTCCCTGCAATCACCAGCCAGCCCTCAGGCTGGGAGTCTCCTCTGACCATTCCCACAGCACTGGGGTTTTTCCCAGTTTTTCCCCATATCCTCTTTGTGGGCAAGGGGCAGCCAGCAGCATCTCCTATGCTGCTCCCCACACCCCTCGGGGAGGCAGGGGCTCTGTGTGCACCACAGCATTTTCAGAAATGAAAAACTGGCCCTAAAGGCCCTCAGCTGCCTGCTGGGAGTATGAGTTTGGAACACAGGTGAGAACTGTGTGGGCCTGAAATGCTCAGGGCAAATTCCTGCTTTAATTTCACCACACCAAGGACTCCTTTTCACTTCCCTTCCTCCCAAGGTTTTTAATAGTTCTGGCCTTGATCTCTTCACCAGCACATGAATGACAGCTGCAGGAGAACTATACCATTTTAACTGACATTTGTGTTTAGAAGCTCATCTATAATTAGAGACAAGTGAATCATCTGCATGAAATAATTAATGCAGGCCATGCTGCCTTTCTTTCTCTCCGCGAATTTTCCAGGAACAGGTTCCTGCAGCCTCAGACCCACTCTCCATTCAGAGCTGGGGTTTCCTCAGGCAGCTCTCCCTCACTCTGCTGCCTCAGCACCAGGCTGGGCCTGCCCTGTGTGCTGGTCCCTGCCAGGGGGACATGCTGCCACCCCGGCCCTGGGATGGGGATGGATGGGATGGATGGGGATGGATGGGGATGGATGGGATGGATGGGATGGATGGGAATGGATGGGAATGGATGGGGATGGATGGGGATGGAGGGGAATAGGTGGGAATGGATGGGGATGGAGGGGAATAGGTGGGAATGGATGGGAATGGATGGGGATGGATGGGAGTAGATGGGGATGGATGGGAATGGATGGGAATGGATGGGGATGGATGGGAGTAGATGGGGATGGATGGGAATGAATGGCAAGGGATGTCATGGAGGGGAATGGATGGGAATGGATGGGAATGGATGGGAATGGATGGGGATGGATGGGAGTGGATGGGAATGGATGGGGATGGATGGGAATGGATGGGAATGGATGGGAATGGATGGGAATGGATGGGGATGGATGGGAGTGGATGGGAATGGATGGGAATGGATGGGAATGGATGGGAATGGATGGGGATGGATGGGAGTGGATGGGAATGGATGGGAATGGATGGGAGTGGATGGGAATGGATGGGAATGGATGGGAATGGATGGGAATGGATGGGGATGGATGGGAGTAGATGGGGATGGATGGGAATGAATGGCAAGGGATGTCATGGAGGGGAATGGATGGGAATGGATGGGAGTAGATGGGGATGGATGGGATGGGTGGGAATGGATGGGAATGGATGGGGATGGATGGGAGTGGATGGGAATGGATGGGAGTGGATGGGAATGGATGGGGATGGGAGGGAATGGATGGGAATTCCATACCTGAGTGCAGTAGCTGTGCTTTGAGGAGGCTCTGCTGAAGCAGAGAGTGGAGGGCTGGTGCTGAGAGCTGAGGGCTGGGCCATCCTCTCTGGGCTGTTTGGCTTCAGACCTGCTTGGACCATGCAGAGCCCCTCTGAATCAGAATGCTGGTGGCTGTCCCACCTCCTGCATTGCTGCAGACATGAGTGCTGTGCAGCCCCACAGCTGTGCTCACCACTATCTCCCCACAAAGAGGCTCAGGGGGGCCCTTGTGGCTCTGCACAGCTCCTGACAGGAGGGGACAGCCGGGGGATTGGGCTCTGCTCCCAGGGAACAGGGACAGGAGGAGAGGGAACGGCCTCAGGCTGGGCCAGGGCAGGTTCAGGGTGGATATTGGGAATATTCCTCCCTGGAAAGGGGTGTCAGGCCTTGGCAGGGGCTGCCCAGGGAGGGTTCAGTGCCCATCCCTGGAGGTGTCCAAGGGCCAAGTGGATGTGGCACTTGGTTCTCTGGTTGAGTTGACCAGGTGTTCAGCCCCAGGCTGGAATCAATGGTCTGGGAGGCATTTCCAGCTTTACTGAGTCTGTGCTGACTGCGCTGGGATTTGGGGTCACCCTGGGGACCTTCACTTGCTGGGTGGTGCTGCTGTGAGCCTTGCCTTGGCTGCAATGCCTGGGATGGACCACCCAAGCTCCTGAAAGCCCTGCAGAGCCACGTGGTCCAAGCAGCTCTGGTGTGGAGCCACGTTTTAGCCTGCAGCTCTGGTGAAATGTGGGGTGACCCGGTCCTGTGGAGAGATGGGAGGTGGTTCCTGAGCACCTTTACAGCCTGGGCCTGTGCCCTACACTGAGCATGGAGGAGGGGACAGAGCCAGCTTCTTGTACAGTGAATTTCACAAAGAATTCCTCTTTCTTATCTAGACTTCAGCACTTTATATGTACATTTCTCTGCTCCCAAACATTTCAGTTTTAGGTCCTTTTTTTGCTGTTTTGCAGTGAAGTTTATTTCTTCACGAGAGCCTGACACAAAGTCCAATGAAGCCAAATTTGCCCTGAGTAATTCTTATGTCTTTAACAATCTTAATACAGCTTTTTAACCACGTCCTGTGGTTTTCATCTGGGACTATCAATAAGCAAGTGCTGACAACTCTTTCAATTTTTATGAACTTGCCATTAGAGGTAGACAAAGAACCTGCAGTTTGTGCAGAGCTGTGGAGCCTCCTCTAATCCAGCCTCTCTGCTTCACTTGCCTGGGCAATCAGCCACAGCCTGAGAGCTGGGGGAATGAACTTCATCTGCCAAAGAGCTGAAATGACAGAAAAGGACAGAAACTGCAAAGCAATTATTAATTGATGTGGTTTTGATGGAAGTTCTCTTGTGTTGATCATCATTTGCTGCAATGAATGAGGCTCATAACACTGAGCATCGACACCCCTGCTCCGTCCCCATTGATCCCATGTACCCAGCAGAGTTATTTACATCCCATCCCTGGAAATCGATGAGCAGATCAGATTGCACAGTCTGAGTCCAACTGTGGCACTTGCATTGAGACATGCAGCACACTGCCACCACCCCAGAGGGACCCACCCCCCTGTGGGATACACAGGTGTCTGTGGGGGTATAAAATTAAAAGCAGGAGCTGCCACTCTAAAATCCTGGCTGACCAGCCAATGAGGGCTTTGATAAGATATTTTATATTAAAACCTTCTGAAATGCTTTTCTAAATCCTTCCGTGTGAAGTTGCTGTAATTCATCCTATGGAGATTTTTATACTGCACCATATGCTTTCCAACCAGAGCTGTTTCACACAGTTAACAAAACCAGGCGATAAAATTAAAGCAAGGTCTTGATACACTTGTCCTGTTATGGTGCTTTGCCAGCTGACAGCCAAGCTTGGAATCAGCTGTGGGTGGGCTGGTGCACGCACCACCCAAATTCAGAGCAGGCTTGTGAGGAGCAGCTCTGCTGGGCTGGCAGCACCCCGAGCTGTGACACTGCCTGAGCCAAGCTCCTGACCAGCAACAACTGGGAAAAACCCCTGCCTGAAGATGGGAACTGTGATGGATATTGGCTGGGAGGGTGGGCAGGCCCTGGCACAGGGTGCCCAGAGCAGCTGGGGCTGCCCCTGGATCCCTGGCAGTGCCCAAGGCCAGGCTGGACACTGGGGCTGGGAGCAGCCTGGGACAGTGGGAGGTGTCTGGGTGGCACTGGATGAATTTGGAGGTCTGGCATTGCCCGAATATGTTGCCTGGCACAGCCATGGTCTAACCTGCTGATCTCCCTTTTAGAAGGACAGTTGTCATTTCCCAGGTGCCTTTGGATTTTCTGTCCATTCCACCATTTACTGTGTCCTTCAGGAGCAGTGTGGGAGCAGCTCTTTCTTTCTTCTACTTCCCTGCCCATCTTCCCAAATTCCTCTTGATTCCAGTTTAGAAATTTGTTCTGTGTAAACCTGCCTGGAAAGGGTTATCCCTGCACTGTCAGCATCTTTCTGTGAACTTCTTTGCAGGGTTTCTAAAACAATCAAATTATTTCCTGGAGAATTTCTCAAATTCTGATGAAGTACCCCCACTTCATATGTCACTGGTTGGTGGATAATAAATTTTGAGGCTACAAGAGGCACATGTTGGCTTTCTGCAGTGACCTCTGATTTGCTGAGCCACTTGTTGCTCCTTTAATGAGAGTATTTTTTGTTGGCAATGAAGGATGTCTGACAGTTTCCTAGTTGGGATGAGCCCACTTTTGTGCTGAGTTGCAAGTGGAGCAGTTTAGGGCCTTCAGAGTAAGTTTTAATTTGAATGAGAGAAGAAAGATGTGTTTGTGTCTTCTGCAAATGCCTCATCCTGTTGGAGCACCTCTCTCCAGGACAGTCTGACTAGGATTTTTTCACCTTTGTAATTGGCTCAATTACCCAATGAAACTGCTGAGTATAACACTGCATGTTTGTATTGTACAATTCTCTAAAAGTCCTCGGTAAATACCATCACTTAAAAGAAAGACATTGGGTAATTCTTAAAAGGAAGATATTAGATTTGCTATCTTCTTGCTTGTGTGTCCGTCCATCCATCCATCCATCCATCCATCCATCCATCCATCCATCATCCATCCATCATCCATCCATCCATCCATCCATCCATCCATCCATCCATCATCCATCCATCCATCCATCCATCCATCCATCCATCCATCATCCATCCATCCATCCATCCATCCATCCATCCATCCATCATCCATCCATCCATCCATCCATCCATCCATCCATCCATCCGTCCGTCCATCCATCCATCCATCCATCCATCCATCCATCCATCCATCCATCATCCATCCATCCATCCATCCATCCATCCATCCATCCATCCATCCATCATCCATCCATCATCCATCCATCCATCCATCCATCCATCCATCATCCATCCATCCGTCCTTCCATCATCATCCATCCATCCATGTATCCATCCATCCATCATCCATCCATCCATCCATCCATCCATCCATCCATCCATCCATCCATCCATCCATCCATCCATCTATCCATCCACCTCTCTCCCATCCCTGTGTGTAACTAAACCATTCCAAGGTAAATCCCATCAGCATTCCAATGGAGGCTCCCCCATTCAAACAGCCAAGCCCATGAAGAGCCGATCCTTGCTGTAGAAGTGATTTGCTGATTTACCAGCTCCTGTAAACATTGTGCCTCTGATGTGATTTATCCTCATTTAGCTCCTGTTGCTGTCCTGTGCTGTCTCTGAGCGAGGCAATCCCGGGAGCCCGGCTCAGGCACGGCGCTGCATGCGGAATGTTGGCAGGGCCGTGTTTGCAGCTCTGCTTCTCTACCTGGTGACACTTCACAGAGTTGTTTTGTGCTGTCGTGTTCTTACTAAATAAGGGTTTCATGTTTGGGGTTTTTTTCCAAAAATTATATTTTAGCAAATAAAAGTTAACAGTACTGCACTATTTTCTAGCTGTGGACAGCTATTAATTTGGGGGCAATTTTTAGAAGCACTGGTTAGGTTGTTCTGACACTGACTTTCCACATCCCACCCACTCCTCAAATCTGGGCCACTCTTCCCTGCACAGGCCTGGGGCCCTGAGGAGTAGCATCCCTCCCTGCCTCGAGGTACCTGTAGATGCTGGAATTCCAGGCAGGAGTCCCTTGGGAATACAGTAACTAGCAGAACTGTCCTGCTTCTTTCCCCTCGAAGGGGACACCACCTTTAATGCCTCATTAGCTGTTGGCATGGCCTTGGGAGCTGGAGTTTAACCCAGTGAGCTGCCTGTGCCCAGGGCAGGGGCTGCAAACAGCCAGTTCCCAAGAGAGCCCCATCCTTGGGTCAAAAACTGCTCGGGAACGTCTCACAGCACAGGAAGCAGTGACAGAACTGCAGCTGCATGAGCCAGAGCTGCAGTGTCTCCTGCTGCAGGATGGGACAGGGAGAGGGGGCTGGAGTGTCACTGGTCTGAAATGGTGACAGCTCCTCTTTGAGAAACATGAGAAGGGGTAGTGTGGGAATCAGGCTCCTCATCTGTTGGATGCCTTCTGTGGCTCAGCTGGAAGCTCCTGAAGCTCCAGGAGGTATTGCAGGGAGTTGGGCAGTGATAAGAACAACTTCCTGTGAGGTTCTGGGGATGACCTCGAGTTCTGTGGGTGCTGGGTTGGATTTGTTGCACTGACTGGAAATAAACCTTGGCATGGGACACGGGTGCTGCTGTGCCACCATGGGGGGATCACTGGGTGGGTACCCTCCTGCAAAGGAAACAACTGGGAGATCTCACTCCTGGGCTGAAGAGCCATCCCTCTGGTCCCAACTTTTCCTCTTCCTTCCATGGCTACACTCATGGAATCATATCATGGACTCAGAGAGTGCTTTGTGTTGGAAGGGACATCTTGAAACCTCCCCACCCTGCCAGGGAACAATCCCTAATTCCCAATATCCTGCCCTGCCCTCTGGCAGTGGGAGCCATTCCCTGTGTCCTGTCCCTCCATCCCTTGTCCCCAGTCCCTCTCCAGCTCTCCTGGAGCCCCTTCAGGCCCTGCAAGGGGCTCTGAGCTCTCCCTGGAGCCTTCTCCTCTCCAGGTGAGCACCCCCAGCTCTCCCAGCCTGGCTCCAGAGCAGAGGGGCTCCAGCCCTTGGAGCATCTCCATGGCCTCCTCTGGACTGGCTCCAACAGGTTCCATCCTTCCTGTGCTGGGCCCCAGGGCTGGATCCAGTGCTCCAGGGGGGTCCCACACTGGTCCCAGATAGGCAGGAGAAGGAGGTTCTGGGCTGTGCTGAACTCTGGGATGCCATGTGGGAGTTTTTCCATGCCATTTCAGGGGATGTGACTCCAGTGTGACACCAGCCATCAGCAGCACACGAGCACTGCCCCGCGGGGTCCCGGCAGTGCCCAGCGATGGGACGTTCCGGGGGCCCTCGGAGCCCCTGTGATGATAAAGGCAGCCCCACAGGGATGAATGCAGAGCAGCCATCCCAAAGAGCCCATAGATCCTCTGGACACTGAACACCCCACACCCTGCTGCCCCTGGGGTCACAGCCCACACCTCTGCGCCACCACAACAGCCACAAAACCCCAGAGCAGAGCTGAGCCCTTTACCTTCACTGGCCAATCTCTGCTGTGCCAGCCCAGGAGGGGACTCCAGCACTGCCCTGGGCAGCTGTGCCAATGCCTGACCACCCTCTCCATGAGAAATTCCTCCTGATGTCCACCCTGAGCCTGCCCTGGCCCAGCCTGAGGCCGTTCCCTCTCCTCCTGTCCCTGTTCCCTGGAGCACAGCCCGACCCCCCCGGCTGTCTGCTCCTGTCAGGAGTTGTGCAGAGCCACAAGGTCCCCCCTGAGCCTCCTTTGCTCCAGGCTGAGCCCCTTCCCAGCTCCCTCAGCCTCTCCTGGGGCTCCAGCCCCTTCCCAGCTCCGGAGACTTCAGGTTTAACTCTGCTTCAGCTGACCTGGCTCAAGTGCCACTTAAACTGCCGGCAGTGATTTGGAACTCCCGTCGCTGGTTATTTCCAGTTCTTTTCTGCCGGGTATCGCCCCCTGCTCCAGCCGCACAGCAGGTAACAATTAGGAAAGAAATAATAATAATACACACGATTTGCTCCAGGTTTAACAGCCTGGAGCGATGGGCTGGGCTGGGGTTCCCCTTTCTCCCTCCCAGGCAGGGTCTCTTGCAGAGTTGGGGATCCCAAGCAAAGAGATGCAGCGAGTCCTGCACTGTCACTCCGCTCCTGCTGCCAATACTCCTTGTTTTGGCTGCCACAGATGATACATGGCCAGGGTGAGTTGGGAATGCTGAGCAAGGAGCGTTATCCTGGAGGATGCATGCGTGTGTAGGAGCTGAATGAACCCAGGCACGGCTCAGCATCGGCACATCCAGGGAAGGGAACAGAGCTGGGAAGGGGCTGGAGCCCCAGGAGAGGCTGAGGGAGCTGGGAAGGGGCCCAGCCTGGAGAAAAGGAGGCTCAGGGGGGACCTTGTGGCTCTGCACAGCTCCTGACAGGAGGGGACAGCTGGGGGGGTCGGGCTGTGCTCCAGGGAACAGGGACAGGAGGAGAGGGAACGGCCTCAGGCTGGGCCAGGGCAGGCTCAGGGTGGATATTGGGGATATTCCTCCCTGGAAAGGGTGTCAGGCATTGGCACGGCTGCCCAGGGCAGTGCTGGAGTCCCCTCCTGGGCTGGCACGGCAGAGATTGGCCAGTGAAGGTAAAGGGCTCAGCTCTGCTCTGGGGTTTTGTGGCTGTTGTGGTGGCACAGAGGTGTGGGCTGTGACCCCAGGGGCAGCAGGTTGTGGGGTGTTCAGTGTCCAGAGCATCTATGGGCTGTTTGGGATGGCTGCTCTGCATTTATCCCTGCGGTTCCGATGTGGTGACCCTGCCTGATGGGCAGCAGGGGTCTGACAGAATTGTCATCTCATCCCAAAAGGGGAGAGCTCATCCCAAAAGAGGAAAGCTCTCTGGATTGCTGCTCTTCTGAGAGTGGCAGAGCCTTCAGCACTTGTTTGGGGGAAAACCAGAACATTTTTTAAATCAGAAACAGCTGCTTGTGCCTGGCAGGGCAGCGGGGGCAGGACAGTTCTCATGGGTGTGACAGTGAAAGGGCTGCACTGTGGTGAAGGACCTGCCTTAGCTCCCAGCCACTGAAGGACAGGGGCCCTCTCTCCTCCCTAAAGCTTAGCCATTCGAACCAGACTAAAACCTCTGTCAGGAGAAAAAATGTCAGTTTTTAGCTTGGTAATATCCAGACCACCCTGGCAGGGATTGGTGTGAGGGTGAACCCAGAATGGTAACACTGCATGGAATTGGAGATCCTGAGCTGGAAGGGAGCCACAAGTGGCACTGAGTCCAACTCCTACATCCACAGGAACTGAGGACTTTCCCAGGAGCAGTGTAAGAGCTCTCCCAAACCGGCCTCGTCACCATGGACAGCAGCTTCCAGGTGGGAAGAGGTCCCAGCCCATCCTGTGTCCTTCCCTAGGAGCAGGTCAGCTGAGGGAACTCCTGGGTGGCACCTGCCAGGTCCCCACAGCTGTGGGGGACACAGACACTCCATGTCCTCATCCTGGGAAGAGCCAGCCCCCCAGCCTGCCCTCTGCCTGCCTGCCAGCAGCATTCCCATTGCTCTGGCTTTGAAGCTTTCTCTAACAGAAGGAATTTGGGAAGAGGCATTGGAATTTCCCTGTGCTGGAGTTCCCTCCAGGAAAAAGAGCCTTTTCCCTTGTCTTCTCCATTGCTGGAAACTCTGAGCCTGTTCTGGTTTGGATGGAGCAAACAAGGCTCATCTTCAGCTGTAGGTGCCATCTCCGGGGAAGCTTTCAAACCTCCAGGAACTCTATACCAAATATGTTGCTACTTTTATCTGACGTTTTCCTGATCTGCTGATAGCAAGGAATCCTACACGTATCATTTCCTAGCTCTGGTTGCTCTAATGTGCTCAAAAAAGAAAGCAGAAGGCATTAAAGCAGTTCTGATACTTGACAAACCAATGGGATTCTTTATTTACGTGAGGCTGAAACTTTTGGCTGACATTTTTCACAATAAAATATGATAGAAAATATTCATCTGCATGCCACGTTCCATTTTTAAACAGGAGATTCTAAAGAAAGTCCTTAATTTCAGCTCAGAAGTTTGCTGTAATCACACACCCCGATTGCAAAAATGGGAACAGAGCCTGCACAGGAGAACAGAGCTTTTTTATAACCTCCCTCATTTCTGCTAGGGAGGAAAACTTGTGACAATTTTCCTTAGACTCATTCTCTGCACGGCTTGAGCAATGGTCCCCCCTGAGCTCGGAGTTTGTGCCTGTATGAAAACAGCTCACAATGATTAATTTTTGTTGTATTTCTCAGTGCTCCTTGGTTGAGGTTTCATTCATGAGCTGATGCTCAGTCCTGCAAATGGATTCATTATTCATTTGGATGCTGGAGGTGCAGGGAAATAATTTTTGCTCTCCAGTGTTGCCAAAGGCTGTTTGTTGTGATGACCGACTGCTAATTAACCATTCCCAGCACGTGCTGGGCCAGGTGGGACAACTTCTGCACCTTTATTGGGCTACTGAGACATTTGACCAGGAGAGCAACAATTAAAGGTGAATGAAAACCATCATGATTCCCTTCAGCATCCAAAAGAAGAGACCTGCATGCTGAGAAAGTACTGGGAAAACATCAAAAACCACAGAGAATCCAGCAGAAAATAATCAACAGTTACCCAGCACACGTGTCTTAGTGGGCACTAAAGGGTTTCTGCAATATTCCATGTTTTTTTCAGCAAAAGGAAAGGACAGAAATCTACTTTTGATATTCTGAGGAAACAACACAGATTCAGCAGCTGGGGCTTGACGAAAAAACATGAGGTATCAGCTGACTTGAGAAGGAAGTTGAGAGAGTTACAGACAGCAGGCATTCCCAGGCAGGCAGGCAGCAAACACAGCAGCTGTGAAATCCCTGACACTTCCAAAAGCTGCCTCCTTTGCACAGATACTGATGGCACAGAGAACAAAGAGCTCTCCAGGCTCAGGGTGGGTTTCACTGGCACTCAGTGGCTGCGCAGGAGGCACTCCTGCCTGACAAAGTGAGGGAAGAGCTGCCCGTGTTGCGCACAAAGCAGGGTTCATTTGGGTAGAAATGAGCTCCCTGCCACAGATAAAGGGTTATTATTGCACTCCCTGCATCTCCATTCATCCCCAGCCCATGTGACTCCAGCTACAGCCAAGTCAGTTTGAATTAATTTTTCAAGTGTGGCTTTGTGAGACAATGCATCAGATGTTTTAATAAAACTCAGACAGGCTGCTGCTATCACGGGCCTTTCATGCACTAATTAGGGGCTTCTATTATTAAAAAAAACACAGCAATCAATGCTTCCAGTAATGCCTTTTTGCGATTGTGATACTCAGAGTTCCATCCTCCTGCACGTTTATAGATTCCTGCCTTTAATATTTAACATGCAGTGCTGCTTTGCCCAGGATGGGGGATGCACCACGCTGCCGGGGCCAGCCCCGCTCGGCCCAGCTCTGTTAGACGGGGCTCTGGAATCAGCTCTGCTTCCCCCATCCTGCCTCACCTCTGCTCCCTAACGGAGCAGAAGGAAATGTCAGTGGGTTTGTTCGTTCCTAAAATACACTCTGTGCCCTTCTGCTTCTGTCAGCTGTGTCCCATGATTTGTTGGAGCTCTGCTTTTGCCTTAGATGCTGTTCCTTCATTTCTGGTTTTTCTTCTTCTCATTCTCATTATTTTATACTCATTATTTTATATACTCATTGTCAGTATTTTCCCAACGTTAACCCCCAGCTTCCATGGGGGTTAAAGCATCCCTGGCACTCCCAGTCACTGGAGCGGCTCCACAATCCACCTGACCTGTCCAAATCTCCTGGACATGAAGTTCTCAGTGACACCTGGCTGTCGCTGTTTGATCAGGCTTGGGCACATGTCCTGTGAACAAACCATGATCCCAAATGTGTGGGGACGGCAGAACTCACTGCCAGGCCCTGCTGAGCAGCCAGAGTGGGGCTCAGGCTCAGGGACACTGCTGCCCTGCCCTGGAGCTGCCCTGCTGGGCTGGGGCTGGGTGCAGAGCTCTGCCCAGCCCCAAACCCCAAACAACAGGCCTGGGACCTGTTCCCACTGTGCTGGGAAAAGTTCCTCACCAGGGCAGGGCAGGAGCTCTGGGATATTCAGGGAAAATGTTTCACTAGCAAGGGAAGAGTCTGGGCTGGACAAGAAGAGGCAGAAATGGATGCTCTGGGTTTGGTCTGGTGCATTTTCTACTCTGTGATAGGCTTAATCCTCACCTGGCCCAGGACATGGACCTGACCTGGGAAAGCAGCAGCAGTGCCGTGAGGGAGCCCTAGTCTGGGACAGAAAAAAGACAAATCCCAGGTGACATTTGTGGTCTGTCCTCACCCCTGGACATGCTGAGGGCAGGAAAGGCTGTGACACAGAGGAACTGGGGCCCACAGAACTCCCCAGGCCAACCACGTTCTCAAGAGCTGTGGGGAGCACAATGCTGCTTTGGACACTCACACTGAGTCCATCTCATTCTCACCTGGGGTGTGTCCAGCAGCTTTTCATGTCCTTGTCCAAGGGTTGGAATGCTCCCTGGGCACTGCCACTTTCCTGCACATCTTTCTTAAGAGCAAAAAGTTTCCTTGAAATTCTTTCCAAGGATGGGTGTGTCTGCTCCAGCTTGGCTGCAGCCTATGGGCTTCTTATACACAGTCCTGGCCTGATCCCAGCACCCTCCAAGCTCTCAGGCACAGAAGTCTGGTTGTGGATCACAGCAACTTCCTGTAAGCAATGACCCATGGAACCACGGAATGAAGAAATCAGGGAATCACAGGCTGGTGTGGGTTGGAAGGGACCTTAAATTCTATCCCATGCCCCCCCTGCCATGGCAGGGACACCTTCCACTGTCCCAGGCTGCTCCACCCCATCCAGCCTGGCCTTGGGCACTGCCAGGAATCCAGGGGCAGCCCCAGCTGCTCTGGGCACCCTGTGCCAGGGCCTGCCCACCCTGCCAGGGAACAATTCCTGCCCAATATCCCATCCATCCCTGCCCTCTGGCAGTGGAAGCCATTCCCTGTGTCCTATCCCTCCATCCCTTGTCTCCAGTCCCTCTCCAGCTCTTCTGGGGCTGCCCTTCAAGAAGACGAACGTGACAGAACCAGGACAACTGCTGTGACAGGGTGACAAGAGGGGACACCTGTGCAGCTGGGAGACCTCCCGTGGCAGATGCTGTGAGAGCACAGTCACAGCTGCTCCCACCATGCAGAACTGGGTTATTTGGGAAAATGTCAGTGTGAGCAAATGAATGACTCAGCATTATTCCAGTGAGCAGCAGAACAGCTCCGTCTCTAATAGAAACAACTCAAATCAATTAACAAATGCAACCCTGAGTAGCTCACTTGCAGGTATTTAATATGAATTGCTCCATGGAACTGATAAATCTTTAGAGAAGAGGCAATTAGCTCTACTGCAGCTCAGTAATTACTGACTGTAACGCTCTCCACGATAGATTCTGGAGAACAGAACTGCCAGAACTGGCAATTGCGAAGGCAGCAGGACCTGCAAAAGCAGCTCAGCTCCAATAACAAAAGCACCCAGCACTAAATGTGTGTCCATGTGCCCAGGACCTGCACTCCTTGGATGCATTTTGACCTGCAGGAATCCGGAACACGTCCCCTGACACAGGATTTTGCCATCCAATGCAGCTTTTTAAAGTTGCCAGACCAAATTTTCCTACCAGTTTTTTCTCCCATTGGGAAAATGAAATTAACTACCCGGAGCTGGTGGTGGCATCTACCACCCAGATGAGAGCTTTCCCTTGGGTCCATGTGAGGAGGCTTGTTCTGGCAGCTTGGTGGCCAGGATTTGGGGGTGAGCAGAGGTGCCAGTGTGAAGCCTTGCTTATAATCCTGCGCCATGAGCTCTGGAATGAGCAGGGAGGCTGGACCAGGTGATCCTTGCAGCCTGACCCATCCTGGGATTCTCTGAGAATGAAGAAGGTGTTTGAAGCTCAGCCCTTTGGTCATGGAAGAGCTGGCTGAGCTGGCCAGTGGAAATGCAGGAGAACTTCCAGTGCTGGCAAACTGCACAGGATTTTCCCTTTTCAGCCCATCTGGAATGGACAGCCAGGGCTGGGGTTACGGGGGGAAAGATGCTGCATCCAGCTGCAGCCTGAGAACACCAGCCCCCGGATGGAAGATTTCAACTGCTTTGCTTGGAAGCACCCTTCATCCTCAGGCAGCTGTGGTGCTCCTGGCCCTGCTCTGGAGGCACAGGCTGCCCCTGGATGATGGTTTGTAGTCCTCCCTCAAAGAGAACCTTTGCCCAGCCCACACGGTGGGAAAGGGCCCGGTTGAAGCACTGGTTCCAATGTTTCGTTTGTGGTTGTCCATCTTCTGAAGGGTCTTTTCGAAGTTGCCCTACCAGTTTTGCCTTGCTCCTGTCTCTTCAGGAGCAACCTGTGGGGTGAAGTCTTGCCCTCCCAGTCCAGATGAGTGCATCCAGCCCTGTGTTTGCAGGGAACCTATGACACTGCAGGAGAGCAGGTCCTGGAGACCAGCTTGGCCTAGCCTGGGCTGTTGCAAGGTGCATCCAGGATGGTCCATGAGATCCTTTTTCCTGGAATCAGTTGGACCTGAAGGACTTGACTTCTGAGAGCAGAGTCTTTGGCACACCTGTGAACCAGCCTGAAGCTAAGCAGGCTGCCAGGATGAACTTGGTGAGGATCATTTTCCTGAGGGCAAAGGGGTCCTGCTGCTGCTGCAGCACCCTTGGGGAGTGTCCCCTGTGCCAGGTGTCCCTGTGAGCTTGGCCCTGCGTCTATCCACCCTCCTTGGACAGCATTCCCAATGCTGCTGGGGAATGGGGATGGCTGCAGGGAGGCTGAAGCAGCAGGGCCCCGTTTGCACCACATCCTGCACATGCCAGAGCCATTCCCAGGGCTGAGGAGAGCTCTGCTCAGGCTTGACCTTGCTGTTCCAGCCCTGTCTCATTGGTATGCTGCGAGCTGGGCACAGAAATGAGTGGCTTAAATGCAGCACCATGCAAGGAATACATTAGAGAGCCTCACCATGGAACAATGTCCCCATAACTGGGCACCACAGAGCGCACAGAGCTCACCCTGCCTGCTGCACTGACTGCTGAAAACCTGCCTGAGCTGGGCAGGGAGACTGCTCCATGGAATCTCTGAATTGCAGAGGCTGAGAGACATCTGTGATGGGCACAGAGGGCACCAGATGTATCCTGGCTACCCCTGGGGCACCAGGATTAGGTCCAGTGTTGGTGCCAGCACTCTGGCAAGGCCCAGCCTGCAGTGAGAGAGCTCTCCACATTCCACAGACAGCAGGCTCTGGGTGGGTGCTGTGTGTCTGTGAGCTGGGCAGTCTGTGCACAGTTCCTTCCCCACAGAGAGCCCATGGCTCTCAGAGCTTTGCTTTGGGCACACCTCCAGTGCTGTTCCTTCTCCAGGGAATAGGAAGGGTTCCTCCCGGCCTTTGGCCCTGGGAACAGGACCCAGCTCCAGGCCCTGTTTGACCAAGTGGAGTTTGCTGAATTCCATGGAGGAGACCCCTGCAGCCCCGAGGGTGGGAGCAGCCAGTGCTGCCTGCACAGAGGGAGCAGGGCTGGGTATGCTGGGGGAAGGTGCCAGGGAGGCAGGGGAGGGAGCTGGGGGTGCTGCTGGCAGGGTTTGTACACACAGGGCATGGAGGGGCCTGGCAGGTACAGGGAGCTGGCTTGTGCTGACGTGGAGTGCCAGGTCTTGGGGACAGTGACAGTTCCAGCACGCAACAGTGGCAGGGATACTCAGGTGTGGGCAGCCAAGCTCCTGCAGGAGGAAACAGAGGGGGGCAGGGGCAGAGCTGTGTGTGAGGGAGGGTCTCAGGAGCAGAGGCAGGGCAGGAGCCATGGAGTGAGCTTGGAGGGCAGGGGGAAGGCCACCCATGCTGTGGCTGTGGGCAAGGGAGACAGGGGCTGCTGGGACAAGGCAATGTGTGTGCTGTGCCTCAGCCAGGGCACACGAGGGGCACAAGACCTGCTTTCTTCATCTGGTTTGCTCTCTCTATTTATTAAGAAAGCAGAAAGTAATTTTTTCCTTTTGCATTCCCGCAGTTGCACTCTAAGCAGCTTCCTCCAGCTCAGCCACCTGTGACATCCTCACGCACCAGAGGTGCTCCTCAGAGGAGCTGGGAAGCACTGCAGGAGTCTGGAGCTGCAGGTCCTGTGGGTGCCAGGGGTGTGGATCCAGCTGGCTGTGCCCACCACAGGGAGCTGGTGACTCCTGTAGGGATGGGGTGATCCATCTGAAATGCATTGTTTGTCCCTGGAGGGGTCCTAGGAGGAAGATGCAAAATTAAATTGACTGAGATCCTTCAGAAAAAAATGTGCCAGTTTTCCCTACCACAGCAGCTGGGCCTGTCCCGATCTGCCTCACCTGTCCCAAACTCTGCTGGTGCAGCTGGGGAAGGTCCTGATGAGGGCCATTGCCCTGAGCACACAGGTGACAGATGGCAGAGGCATCGTGGGCCTGCCTCTTCCTGTTCCTCACCAGCCACTCTGTCTTCTCCCGTCTCAGGAGCAGCTGAGGGCCCTTGGAATGTTCAGCTGGAGCAGAGGACGCTGAGGGCAGAGCTCACCAGGGGCTGCAGCTCCTCCTGAGGGCAGCTCCCATCTCTGCTCTGGGGCAGGGACAGCACCAGGGCACGGCTGGAGCTGGGCCAGGGCAGCTCAGGCTGAGATCAGGGCAAGGTTCTTCCCCCAGAGGGTGCTGGCACTGCCCAGGCTGCCCAGGGAATGGGCACGGCCCCGAGGCTGCCAGAGCTCCAGGAGCCTTTGGCCAGCGCTGCCAGGGATGCCCAGGGTGGGGTTGGTGGGGGTCTGGGCAGGGACAGGGGCTGGATCAGTGATCCCGGTGAGACCCTTCCAGCTGAGGGTGTTTCACAGCTCTGGGTCTCACCCGGAGCTGTCCTGAGCAGGTTTGTGTTCCCGGCTCCGGGAAAGGGGACTTGTGTCATTGACTGGCGTGAGAAGCCACTACTAGCTTCAGCTTGGGCTCCCCTCTCGGTGTAAGGAGACAGAAATGAGCTGCTGAAGGCCACCCTGGGCAGGGGACACATCTCAGCCGCTGTCACATCCCTGCTGCCATGTCGCACCCTGCTGCAATGAACCCCCGGAGGGAGCGACCCCAAAGCAGTCCGGAGTGGGGTGCGGGGGGCTTTGGGGCTGAGGATGCTCATTCCGGCCGAGTGTGACCCCCGGCACGGATCCCCCGGCTGTGCCTGCCGCCGGCAGGGCGCTGCCGCCGGGCCGGCCCGCAGCCCCTGCTGGGGAGCGAGGAAAATGAAATGGCAGCCCTGGGCCGGGCGGGAGGCAGCGGAGCTGGGCGGGCAGCGCGGGCCGGCTCGGATGGGCCAGGAGCCGGCTCCGATGGGCCAGGGGCCGGCTCGGATGGGCCAGGAGCCGGCTCTGATGAGGCAGAGGCCGGCTCGGTTCAGCCAAGGGCCGGCTCGGATGGGCCAGGGGCCGGCTCGGATGAGGCAGGGGCCGGCTCGGATGGGCCCAAGGGCCGGCTCGGATGGGCCAGGGGCCGGCTCGGATGGGCCAGGGGCCGGCTCGGATCGGCCAAGGGGCCGGCTCGGATGGGCCAGGGGCCGGCTCGGATGGGCCAAGGGGCCGGCTCGGATGGGCCCAAGGGCCGGCTCGGATGGGCCAGGAGCCGGCTCGGATCGGCCAGGGGCCGGCTCGGATGGACCCAAGGGCCGGCTCGGATGGACCCAAAGGCCGGCTCGGATCAGCCAAGGGACGGCGCGGGATCAGCCAAGGGCCGGCTCGGATGGACCCAAGGGCCGGCTCGGATGGGCCAGGGGCCGGCTCGGATGGACCCAAGGGCCGGCTCGGATGGGCCAGGGGCCGGCTCGGATGGGCCCGGGGCCGGTTCCAGCCGGGTCCCGTCCCCTCAGGAGAAGCGCTGCCGCGGCAGCGCCGCTCATTGCTGGAACAGGCCAGAAGATGTAGCTCTCTGGCACCTTTTGTGACTCCAGATGGCTCTGAAGCACTCCCTCCCTCCTTTCCTCCCTCCCTCCCTCCCACTGCTTCAGCGCTCCCTGATCAGAGCTTGGCAGCAGAGACAAAAATAGGCTGGGATCGTGAACCTGGCAAAAGTTTCCAGGCGAGTTTTTCTCCAGTTTGAGAGGAGATCTGGGGCTGGGCACTGAGAGGTTTCTTTTCCTATCAGAGGGGATTTAAACTGATCGCATCAAGCCACCGAGGTGATTAATGTCTCCTGTATTGTTACAAAGTGATTCCACACTGTAGATCTCTGAATGCCCCCTGAATTTATTATTTCCTTGTCCCAGTTGCTATTGGTGACGGCCTTGGTAAAATCCCTAGCAACATATAGAATGCAACATACATGGAAATTAGTTGAATACTTATCAGTATTATAGTCATAAAAGGACCTATTTATTAAATATATGGCTTAAGTGACACCTTAACAGCCAGAGGTACTAAATGACATGGGTAACATTCATTTGTATGTTGGTACATTGGTATGATAGTGCTTCAGCTACACTGAACTTTATTACCAACATCAAATTAAGATATATTGTGGGTAACATCATTAGGGCTGCTTGGACTGAACTGAATTTAAATAATGTCTTTAAGATGCAGATTTTTTCCATGGCTTCAAAACGCTCCCCAGCTAGTCCCCTGTGGCCCAGAAGTGCCAGCCATGAGCAGGAGCCTCCACTCGGAGGAGTGCCCTGATTTAATGATGTCCTTCTGCTGAGATGAGCTACGGGTCTTCAGCAACACCTGGAAGACGCTGCTGCACTGAATAAAAATTCCTGGGGTGCAAGATCAGTGTTTTTGTGGAGATGAATGGAGATCTCACTGCTTAACTTATCACAGGGAAGGTGCCAAGATCACAGGGAGAACATCTCTGATTTGGGCAGCTCTTTAATGCCACAGCCAGAGAGCGAGCATTGGGACTGGAATTAGGGAAGACACTTGTAGCAGGCAGTGGAGAGAACTGCTGGAAGCCAGGAAGGCTTTTCAGCACTCAAGCAGCAATCAGGTGGTTTTTCCACAAGAACCACTGTAACTGAGCCAGGAGTTATGGAGTGTGAGGCAGGAGTCACAGGGTGAGATTCTTCAGCGGAACTTAGGGGCTTAATTTTAAAATTTTAGACTGCTTATAGCAGACACCAGCTCATGACAGATGTGCTGCAGCCATGTGAGATGTCTGGACCCTGATCTTCTCTGTCCCCATGGAAGAAGAAATCAGCATCTTCTTACAGGGTCTGGCAGGGGAAAGAACAGGAATATCCCTATGTAGACCTGGCACCCTGGCACCCCTGAAGCTACTCCAAAATCCTCTTGATCTCTGCATACTTCCAGGGATGGTGACTCCACCACTGCCCTGCAGCCTGTGCCAGTGCCTAACCACCTTTTCTGTGAAGAAAATTTCCCTCCTAGCCAGCCTGAGCCTCCCCTGGCACAACTTGAGGCTGCTTCTTGCAGTTGTCTCAGTCATTTCCAGGGAGGAGAGAGTGACCCCAAACGAAACCCCTCAAGGGTGGAGAGCAGGAAGGTTGTGGAGAGCAATAAAGGGTGGGGTTCAGGGTGTCTGCTGGCACTGTGCAGGGCACAGAAAAGGGACAAGAAGAGCAAACACACCGTCTGCTTGCTGGGTTGTGTCTGCATCCCAAACCTTAGAAACCCCAGTAAAGCTGAACTGTCATCTCTTTAAACATTAAGATCTTCCAATTGCTTTTCACAGCTGGTTTTGGCCTGGCCTCCTGAAACGTGGCAGAAGTTCCTTGGAGAGCTGGAGGTTGAGGAGGGGCTCAAGCCCTGACTGTCCCAGCAACACCCAAATCTTAGAGACCCAAAATTCAACAAATTAAATCAAACAGAGACCAGGTATTCAAGAACTCTAATTTCTAAACCCTTTTTCAGAGCCTGGGCCATGATTGGTAGTGTCTATAAAGGTTCAATGCTTTTAGGTCACAGAAATGGCCCTGCTCCTCCTGACCTTCTTCAGAGGAAAGGAGCAGGATCAGGATCAGAGCCTTCCTCTGCTTGACAGCTTTTGAAATCAATCTGGCTGAAGAAAGGTCAGTTTGAAGCCACCTATGCTGCATGTGGTTAACATTGCTTGGGATTTTCTGTACCCAGAACCAGAGCTGTCAACACACAGAGACTCATCACAGCCCACCTGCCTTTGCCTTCAGCTGCAGCAGGAGCCTTGGAACCTCCCAACTTCCAGATGGGCTGGTAAGAGACTCTTTAGCTTTGGGAAGGGATCCACCCTAGCCCTACATCTGGCTTCTCACAAGTATTCTCAAAGAATGGGAAGGGTCTGGGCAGGGGCTGACAACTCATCTCACCTGTGTCCTGACACAGTGCTGTGGGTCCCATGGCACGGGATTGTCTGTTGTTTGTTCAGGACTGCAGAGGCCTGGAGCAGAGCTGCTGCATGTCTGGGCACTGCTGTTCTGAGAGGTTCTGCAACTGGAACAAGCTCACCTTGCTGCCCCTTGATGTGGGAGAGCTGCCAGAGAGATTGTGTTACCCACAGGAGCAAGGAATTCACAAGGAGAAAAAGCCAAATATTTGTAATCCTTCTAAAAGCAGGCTTTGCACTTTGGGGCTGAGTTCAGGGTTTTCAAGGTCCAGCCTCTCTCTGGAAGCAGTGATTTTGCATTCCACAGCTGGGGTTTCTGATAACATCTCACGGTTGTTGTTGAACTCCTGCTCCCCATCATGTTCTGCAGCCACAAGGGCACTGGCCTGAGGATCACAGAATCAATAATGTTGGAAAAGACTTCAACAACCATCGAGTCCAACTGTCAACCGTCCCAGCTTCACACCTTGGTGCAAGGGGGAGCTCTGTGAGCCGAGTGTGGGATCACTAATAGGGCTCCTGAGGACTTCCTGCAGCAATACCTGGGCCTGTTGTATCAATGTTTACAGGAAATCAGCTTTAAAATGCACGTCCCTTTCTCTCTGTGCCTGGCTGCCAAGCAGCAGGGCTGGGGCAGGCTCCCCAGCTGGCCCCACACGCGGACGTGGCGCGGGGCCGGTGCTGCTCATTCTGCGTCAGGGTGATTATTTGTGTTCCTTATGCCAGACCTCATTGCGTCCACGAGCTGCTCTGCCTCTGTTTATTACATGGCCATTTGCACTTTCTGTTAATGTGCATTTTTGATGCAAGAGGCATCCCTACCCAAATCCGAGGCTCCTGCCAGCGCCTCCGTCAGCCAGCGTGTGCGGGGCCGGGGACGAGTGGGGTGTGTGCACAGGCTGCTTTGCCTGTCAATTTGCACTAATTACAGAGGCCTGAAAGCACAGTGAGCTGTGCAGTTCTGCACGTCTGCCTTACCAAGGGCAGGACAGCAAAATGTTGGCAAAATGTGGTGTGGAGATATTCACCTGTAAAAGTCAGAGGATCTGCAGGGTCCTGCCCCAAGGAACTGATGGAAAACCCTATTGCTGGGTCTAGTAGCCTGAGGGAGTTAGAGAGTGGCTGTGCCCCAAACACCGGTAGCCAGGGAGGTTAGAACAGGATGTGCCTGGAAAGGGGCTGGAAAGGGGCTGTACAAAGGTAGGGCTGCTCCCTTCTGGAGCTCATTTTCCTGCTCAGGTACATGGGGACCACACAACGCACAGTGCTAGTGCAGAAATTGGGTCAAGGAGTGGGCAAGGTCAAGAGAGGGGCATGGAGACCACCAAAAACCCCTCAAAGCCACCTAATCCATTTCCAGACAGGTCCAGAAGAACAGGATGTTCTTCATGTTCCCCATTTACACGATGAGTGAGAAACCCAGTCCTAGGCTAGGCAAGTCTGTCCCAATAAAATGTGCTGCACAGAGCCCAGCTTGTGCCCCTGGACTCCCTGGGGGCTGGATTGATACTGGACCCAGGGCTGGTGATCTCCTTTCCTCTCCTTTCTGCTTTCTCTTACTCTCTCCTTCCTCCTTTTTTTCCTTTATTCTTTCATTTCTCTTCCTACTTGAAGATAGGGACACAACAGACTGGTTTCTATGTCTTGTTTGCTAATGCAGCTATAAAACTTTGGGGTTTTTTTTACCCCTCCTGGCTTTTGCCATTCTTTTTCAACTATGACCATCTCTGAATCTTGGGTCCTCCCTTCCTTGTGGAAGTGGGACGTGGCACTGTGACATAGGAATATCACGGAGTGACACAAACACGGAATGAGGGCTGTTCTAGGGGAGGTGGCAGCCTGGACTCCCTGTTTTAGTTTTGGCTTTTCTCCCTTACTTTTTGAAATACACATCCCCAGTCCTAGGCACTGCCTAGGCCTAGGCCCTGCCTGCTGTCCCACCATTTTTCACACATTTCAGTTCTCAGGAGTTCTGCACAAATTAAAGCAGCTTGATTATCTCACAGGGGATGAGGCAGAAATTGCTGACTGTGGTTTTGTCCCTGTGAAGGTGGTGAGGTCTGTGTCCAGCAGTGCATGGACAGAGCTCCAGACATCCCTGGCAGCTGTCCCCAGGAGCTGCAGTTCTGGCAATGGAATGTGAGACTGCAGGAACACAGCTCTGGGAACGACAGCTCTGGGTGCTGAGATGTTCAACTGACACCATCAAGGTCATCCCACCCCACTCATGCTGGGAGGCCGTGAGAACTGGAGCTGCTCCTACAGTGGCCTGAAAGGAGGCTGGAATCAGGCTCTGCTCCCAGGGAGCAGACAAGGAAAGGCCTCATGTTGTGCCAGGGGAGGTTCACGTTGGACACCAGAAAATTTTCCTCACTGAAAGGGTGGTTAAGCCTTGGCACAGGCCTGTGCTGGAGTCACCATCCCTGGGAGTGTTCAAACAACAAGCAGATGTGGCACTTTGCATTGTGGCTTGGTGGACCAGAGCTCTTTGGTCAAAGGTTGGACTTGATGATTTTGGAGGTCTTTTCTGGCCTGAATGATGCCATGATTCCCACAGGCAGGAATGCACACAGGGAAGTGTACCCTGGAATCAGGCCCTCGTTATTTCAGAGCCCTGTAATTGCTCAGCCTCAGAGCTCCCCATGGCTTTATGATTATATGAATATAAACAACATCCACAAACTTGTGCTCATTAATGAACGAGATCTTAGAGAGGGGCCATTCAATGCACAGAGCAATTAACACAGCAGTTGATTAAGGCAGCTTGAGGATAGGTTCTATGAAGAATTCAATATCGCTGCACTGCTTCATGTAGGGGCTTGGCAGAGGCATTGAATCATGACAAATGTGACCTGTTAGCATCAGGAATTCAGGGCCCTGCACAGGCAGGAATTACTCCATCCCTTTGGCTCCCCTGGTCTCCAGGGACATTTAATCACTGCTGGGCAGAAGGGCCAAGTGCTGGGGTGATCCCCTGCCTGCAGATTCACAGCACCTTAAACTTGTCCCCCCAGCCCTGTCAGGTATCCAGGAGGTGCCATCCATGGGGAGTCAGTTTCTGCTAGGGTGCAGCAGCCCATGGAATTGGGGATGGAACCACTGCCAGGCCCAGCCATGGTCTGTCACTGCTCGGGTATGCAGCCACCCACAGAGCAGGAGGAAGGCTCTGCACACCCCCTGTCCTGGGAAAAAGAAAGGGATAGAGGGAATGAGTGAACTCTGTGAGGCAGACCAGAGAGGCACTGCCAGACCTCAGCATCTCACACACCCTGGGCTTTCACCCTGGATTAAAGCAGCCAAACACGGGGGAGGTGCTTGGAAAGGGGGGGTCATCCCTGCCTCAGGTCAGAGCATACAAGAGGAGAGTGAGAGAAAAGAGAAAAGAGACATTGAATGGTTTGAGTTGGGAGGTATCTTAGAGCTGATCCAGTTCCACCCGTGGCAGGGGCTGGAACAGGATAAGCTTTAATGCCATTTTCAACCCAAACCATTCCATGATTCTGTGGTGCCCTGTGTCCCCAGGAGTGCTGCAGGGTTCCATGCCATCTCTCCCTTACACACCAGCTCAGCACAGCCACATCTTTGGGAATGTGCCAGGGATGCTCTCCACATGTAGGGTGAGCCTGTTCCAGCAAGCACAGGCACTGCAGCCTCGTTAGGCAGGACAGGCACAGCAGCTGCAGGGCCTCAGTTTCCCCTTCCAAAGGATGGAGGTGGCATCTGCTCCCTGCCCTTTGCTGAGTGCTCTGGATCCCACAGAGGCTCTCACCTGCACTAAGCTTTGCTGCTACTATGATTGCTAGGAAGGAGAGGAGCCTCATTGTCCTAGGAAAATACTGCTTTCATTCAGAGCCTGGAGCATTTTCCAAAAGTAATTAACTGGAAGAAGCTGCTAATTAAAAGATCTGGTGCCTACAGAAGTGTTTGGCAGAGATGGGTGTCACCTTGCTGAGTCTGACATGCTGAGATACAACACTTGAGCTCTCAGCTGCCACCAGGCCTGGCCTCTGCTGCTGCCCAGTCCATGCCAGCAAGGTCTGAGCTGCACAGCTGGGCCCCAGGACAGCGTCTCAGCTGCTTGGTCTCCCCTGCCCTGTCTGGGAACAGGCTGATGTCAGGCTGGTGAGGCTTGCACATTACAAGATTTGTCACCTGACGAATGTGGCACCACATTCCTCTTGGTCCTGGGGAGCTGGTCACCCGTCCCTCAGCCCCAGTACCTGGGGCTTTGTTCCCACACTACTGGGCAGGACCAGGAACAACACAGTGCAGAAAAGCCCCAGGCTTCCTCACTTCAGGTATGTCCTGCTGGGCAGCAGCTGCTCAGGGGGGCAGGAAAATGCAGCTCTGAGCTGGGCCTGACCAAAGCAGGGCCAGTGACCAGCAGTGGTCCCTCTGAGCAGGCAGTTTTGAGGATATGGTGTGAGACCTGGGCCAGGTTCAGGTGTGGCACTGCTCCTTCCCACTGTGGGTACCTGTTACCGCCCAGGCTTTCAGCTCCACCCTGAGTTTTACAGCAGCAGCTTTCCAAAGAGGTTTGGTGTGTTCCACCTCCCTGAATGGAGAGCCAGGAGTGCCTTCTGCCACGGGAGGAGATCATTCTGGCCTCTCTGTCTGGCTGGGTGTGGCAGTGCTGGGCTCAGCATGGACCTGTCCAGCTCCAAGCACACCTTGGCTTTGCAGCGCTGGCCTTTCCCCAGCACCAGGCTGCTGGGCTCTGACCTGGCAAACCTGAAGGAAGCAGTGCTCCCCTCTGAAGTGGCAGCACAGCTTCAGGGGCTCTCCAGGGAAGCAGAGATTATGTCTGGCAAAGACCCTATGGACACCAGGGAGGTTCCACAGGACTCACCCACTGCAGGAAGATCCCTCAGGTGCCTGGCTGAGCTCAGCTGTTCACAAATAATCCAGGAGAGAGGGAGGGAGGACCCCAAGGCAGGGGATCTCTAGGATCACACAGAACTACATTCTGCTGCTCTGGTGGGAGCAGTGGGAGCTGCTCTTAGCAATCAATAAAGTGTTAATTTGCATTGTCTCTAGCGTGACTGCGGGTGGGCTCATTGTCACCCACCCGCTGCAATCAATAGCTGAGCTCCAGAACTCGGGACAGAGTTCTTCTGTTTGGTTTGTTTTGTTAAAACCAAGCAGTTTTACAGCTCCTGAGGTGACAACTGTGCCGGGGGACTGCGGATGTTGGAAGGGTGGGCAGGGGTGGCCCTGGAGAGGATCTGCAAACACTTCCCAGAGCAGCTGAGATGCAGGCACAGAGCCCAGAGACATGCATGGGTGCCAGCCCAGAGCAGGGAGGGCACTTCCAGCCAGAGGGGCTGCTCCCAGCACCCCGTGTGCCCCTTGGAGGAGCTGCAGCCCTGCTGAGCTCCGAGCTCAGCCCTCAGAACAAACCCAGTGCCCTCAGCTGCTCCTTTCCAGCTCCCCTCGACACCCTGTGCTGGGGTAACACTCTCCCTGTGCCTCTCACTGCCCTTGGTGGGGCTCTGCTGCCACATTCCTGGTTTTCCTGCCTGTGCACGGATCACTGCCAGGCATGAGGAGCATTAGCCACTGTACCACGTCCAGCAGCTCTGGTATGTCAGCCACCATCTCTGGGACCAGTGTGACTCCTTGGGGATGCAGGCAAGGCTGCTGGGGCGCAAGAGGGGCTGCTGGGGTGTCTGAGGAGCTGCTGGGGTGTCTGAGGGGCTGCTGGGGTGTCTGAGGAGCTGCTCCCCTCCACTGTGCTGGGGCTGAGGGAAGCCCCTGCCTTCCTTGGCTCCCCCTCTGCAGCTGTTCCAGGCACTGTGTGTGAAATCTCTGCCTCTGAAAGCTCTTGCCAAGGCTCTGCCAGCGCTGTCCTGCCTGCCTAGGGAGGAGCTGGCACACCCCAATCCCTGCCAGGGCTTGGCCTGGTACTGCACCACAGGGATTGTCCATGGAAGACTCCCAGCACGAGGAGGGAGCACAGCTGGGGCTGGGCAGAGCTCAGTCCCTTTGCACACTCGTGGAATAACCTCATGGGTGAAGTCCCAGAGAAGTCTTCTCCACTGATATTTTCTTTGCCTAATGTTTTTTTCCTGCCTGAGGGATGCTGTGTGCCTGCAGAGGCAGGAAACCAAGCAAGGAACACCAGAGGTTCTGGGGGTCCTGGGCAGGGAAGTGTTCCTTGAGAAACCCTTGTGGAGCTGTTCTGGGCATGGGCTGAGCAGCAGAAAGGCACCCTGTGGCAGTCACCACCCTGACTGTCCTCTCTGTGTGACAGAGGTGTGAGCAGGGACTGTTTCCTGTGACATGGTGGTGTTCTCTTCAAGGTGGCATCTCCAGGGATCCTGCCTCTCTAAAGCAGTTCAGAAATAAAATGAAGATCATTTCAATTGAACCTTGATCACTGGATTACTCTGAGCTTGGTTTTCTGAGCCAGTACAGCTGACACAGCCCTCCACACTGAGCTGTGTGCACACCTGCCTCCTCCTCTCTCCTCTGCCCTGCCTCCCTCTCACACACCCCCTGGAGCCCTGCTCAGTTCTTAGACAGATCACCTGGATGCCTCAGGCCAGCGTAAGCTTCACAAGTCATGGATAGAGCAGGGAAAGGCCTCAGTGAATTCCTGCCTCCAGGAGCAGAAATCAGCTTCATCCCTTGGTCCTTTGCAGGGTGATGTGGAGGTGCCACGTTCTCGCCTCCAGGGCAGGGTGGTGCTCCAGATGCACTGGGACCAGGGATCAGGATTGTTCCTTCCTCTGCTTCGGCATGAATGATTCCCAAATTGCTCAGGTGATAAAGGGGATATCTCTGTGATCATGGTTGGGAAGCTGGCATTGGGAACAGCAGAGGAGCTGCTCAGGCCTCAGAAGCATGTCTGGAGACTCTCTGTGCCTGCTCTCGGGGGGTTCTGTGTTCTGCCAGCGGTGGAGTTCCCATCCCAGAGTCCCAGAGCTGCCCAGGTGACTGCTCAGCATGGGCAGCAGGAGCTGCTGGCACCTTTGGGCTGGAGCTGTGCCCAGCCAGGGCTAATCAGGTGCCAGGAGGGATTGTCTGGCCTTCCTCTGCTCTCATTCTCCCTGTGTGTCACTGCAGATTCCACTGAAGTGACTCCAATTTACTCCTCACCAGGGACGGAAGAGTCAGCTCTTGTATTCTAAGCTGTAGTAAACTATTTTTAACAACCACAGCATTCATCATGAAAGGCTCTCTGTCTGCTGCAAGGAAGGAAGGAGTGAATAATGAATGAACACAGAGCTGTGCTCATCCCTGTGCTCAGCCAGCCTGGGGAGAGAGCTGGGCAGGCTCCGAGGCTGCAGGTGTGCAGGGCAGCCTGGGGAAGCACATCCTGGCAGCTCCAGCACTTCCAGGAGCTCTGGCTGCTCCATCCAGCCCGGCACAATGCCAGCCTTTAATTGCTCTGCCCCACCTGCTTCAGAGCTTGGATCACAAGGTGCATTTAAGCTCAAAGGTGAGGCCTTGGCCTTGGTCTGAGCTGGGTTTGGGGTTGTTTCATCTGCCCTGTACCCTGGACATCACCATGGGCTCGCCAAACATGCTGGGCTGTTGGCCTGGTTGCCATCACTGTATCTGCTCCGCTTGCTGGGGTACTGAGGCACTTTCACATTGTCTCCTGGGCTTGCCTGCCCCCAAAACCAGCCCCCCTTGTCCCTCATCCCTGAAAGCTTGGGATTGCTGGAGCCCTGAGGTGACATCCCTGCTCCTGGCCCTGAATCTGTGCCCCCACAGTGGCCCCAGGCTGACCTCCATGTCCTGCAAGACCTTGGCAAAGTTACAGCTGTGACATTCCTGCAACCAGAATGACCCCTGAACACTTGAGTGAGGTTTTGGAAAGGCTTTGGGGACTTTATTTATCAGATGAGGCTGATCTTTGCTGCATGCCTGGAAGGACTGTGCAGAGCCAGGAGCTGGGCTCCAGGATCCTGTTGGGTCCCTTTCAGCCCAGGATACCCTGTGATTTTATGATTCTGTGATCACGTTTCAAATATTGTTTGCTCAATGAAAATAATGGGGGGATGCCCCAGTAAAGGCCGTGAGACCCCATTGATGTGCTTGGAGCTGCCCTTTGTGAGGACTGGGGGAACTTGATGAGGCAGAAGGCTTTGAAGGGCACTTGGGCACTTCCCCCTGCCCCAAATCCTTGTGGCAGCCATGCTCCAGGTGGCTGGAACACCTGGACCTGCAGAGGTGCTGCCCCTGAGCTGTGCCCTGCCCGTGGGTGGCACTTGATAAAAACCAGAGCAGGCTCCCGGTACTAAAGTGATTTCAGCATTTATTATAAGAAAAGGAAAGGCCTGAAGCAGGGGGCCTGGGCTGGGCAGGAGCGTTCCTGTAAGGACGGAGCAGCGCCGGTGCTGGGGCTGCTCAGCAGCGATGGCCCCGATGGTCCAGGGAGCAGCACAAATTCTCTGGGTCAGAAGCCCCTTTTTCTCCTATTTTTTGTCCCTTTGGATTGGTTTCTGTTTGGATCCTTCATTTGTGTGAAGGTTTAAGGTGCTTGATTAGCCCATGACAGTTCTGTGCAGGCTGGCTCGTGGTGCACTTTACTGAGGTGTGTTAGGGTACCTTGAGGACCGGATTTTTCACAACTCCCCTTTTAACCCCTTGTACAATATAATAACCAAACTAACAACACATGCTTCACGATCTATCAAGTATTTTACAACAGTTTCTAACCTATTTTTAACAGCACCGGTCACACAAACCCTGCCCTGCCCGTGGGTGACCCTGGTGACACAAACCCTGCTCTGCCCATGGGTGGCACTGGTGACACAAACGCTGCTGTGCCTCAGGGATGGTGCCCTTCAGGCAGGCCTGAAGGGGCGCTGAGCTCTGCAGCCCCATCACAGTTTCAGGTCAGGTCCCGACAGGGCTGGCAGCAGCTCCTGTGCAGGGAATGATGAATTAGGCACACTGCGCCTAACGAGGGCGGGGATTATTGGGTTATAAATCAATTAAGTGCTTCTGAGGAAGTCACAAACCACAAGAAGAAGCCATGAAAAGAGAGAGCACCCTCTGTTGTCTGGGGAAGAGTGGGAGCCATGAGGTGCCCTCAGCCTTCAGGTTTTCCTGGAGAGGAGCAGGAGCCCCTGCCAGCTGTGATCCTCTCTGGTGGGACAGTGGTGGCTGAGGGGGAACCTGCTGTGCTCTGTGGGCTTTGGGGGTTTTCAGTTGCAGGCTGCCCCTTCCAGGAGATGAATCCTGCTCTGCCGGAGCAGTCTGGATGGGTTTAGGTGGCCAGAGCTGGCTGTGATGACTGTTCCCAGGGACTGGCAATCCAGATGCACATCCAGATGTGTCCAGACACAGAGGAGACCTTGCCAGGGGCTGCAGCTCCTCCTGAGGACAGCTCCATCTCTGCTCTGGGACAGGGACAGCACCCAGGGCACGGCTGGGGCTGGGCCAGGGCAGCTCAGGCTGAGCTCAGGGCAAGGTTCTTCCCCAGAGGGTGCTGGCACTGCCCAGGCTGCCCAGGGAATGGGCACGGCCCCGAGGCTGCCAGAGCTCCAGGAGCCTTTGGCCAGCGCTGCCAGGGATGGACAGGGTGGGGTTGTTGGGGGTCTGGGCAGGGACAGGGGTGGCACTGGATGATCCTTGTGGGTCCCAGATCAAGACATTCCATCATTCTGTGATTCTGCAGCACCAGAGTTTCCCTGTCTGGCAGGCTCCTCTCCTCCAGGAGAATGTTGGAAGGGCTCATGGGCACCATGTAAGCCCTGGGCAGGGTTTAGCTGGTGGTGCTGGTGCTGGCTCAGGGAATTGGGAACCAAATTGGAATTTGGGCTCTTGTGACCAATTCCCTCTCCAAGTCCCCTGTGTCCCTGTGTCAGAAGGACGCCCCCAGCCTGTGCAGCAGGGGCCAGCTGGGAGCACATCCCTGGAAGGCTGGATGAGGTCCATTCCTGTCCCACCACACATGGCCAGGCCAGGAGAATCCTCAGGCACCTCTGTTAGTCCTACCCACCCACCCCTGCAACCTGACAAAGCCTCAGGCTTCTCCTGAGTCCAAACTCAGCATTATCTTTTCTAGGAGAAGGCAATCTCACCTGTGACAGTTTGATGCCTGTTTCCTTTGCAAGAGGCTCCAGCTGCCTCCTGTGCCCAGCGTGACCTGGGGAGGGGGGTGGGAACAGGAAAATGGGCACAAACAGCATTCTTTGGGCAGAGATGTGGCCCAGCCTTGCTGTGGGGACCAGAGGTGACAAGGACATTGTGCAGCAGCTGCAGGACCACCCCTGCCTGAGGTACCTGCAAAGCAGGGCAGGCAGGTAAGTGCAGCTGCCTCTGCAGGGGAGCACGCCTCACCATGCCCCTGTGTCCAGCACAGCACAGATCCTCCCACAGCACCTGCAGAGCCCACGGCTCCCAGGCAGAGAGGAGAGCACAAAGGCTGCAGCCTTGTCTTCCTGGATGCTTTTCTATCCAGGGCTCTTTAGAGCAGGGCTGGAAAAGTTTCCAGTTTGGGACTGGTGAGTGATGGCAAGGAACCCCTTCTCTGGGAGTCACATGGCTCCCATGCTGCTCATTGTCCTCCAAGTTCTTGTTGTGCTCTGTGTGAACAAACCTCCAAGAAAACAGCAATGCAGCATTTTCTACATCCTAATGAGCTGCTTCCTAATAGTTGTCTAATGAGCTGTGGCACACAGCAAGGCAGCCTTGTTTGCTTTAATCTCTTTAACTACAGCCTATCTTAGAGGAAAGGCAGCTCAGGGGACCATGAGTGGGCTTGAGGCTGGACAGACAGCTCGGGGATCAGGGCTTGTCCTCTGCTGTCTCTGGTACAGGCCTGGGGATGCCAGCATGGCTGTTAAACCAGGGGGTGCCTGAGCTGTGGGTCAGGGGGAATGAACCTGCAAAATCATCCTGCTCACAGGAGATCCTGTCCTGGCTGAGATTCAGCTGCCCTTGAACAGTTAAATTTGAGGAATACAGAACACTTTCAGGGAACAGAGGTGAAATGAGGAGCAGACATCAGGGAGGTCTCACAGAGATCTCTCTACAACTTCCAGGACCTTTAGGGTCTCATGGAAAGGAGGGAGAGGGACTTTTTATATGGGCACAGGGGACAGGATGAGGCACAATAGTTTTAAACATACAGAGGGCAGGGCTAGGTGGGATGTTAGGAGGAATTTCTTGCCTGGGAGGGTGGGCAGGCCCTGGCACAGGGTGCCCAGAGCAGCTGTGGCTGCCAGGTTGGAGGGGCTGGGAGCAGCCTGGGACAGTGGAAAGTGTCCCTGCCGTGGCAGGGGTGGCTCTGGATGGACTGTAAGGTCCCTTCCCACCCAAACCAGTCCCTGATTCCGTGCTTTGTATTAGTTGTACCCATCTGGGCTGGGTGCTTGGGGCTGTCCCTGAGCCTGGCACAGGGCATCACACCCAGACAGCTCCAAACAGAGCTGCCCCTCCAGGGCAGGGCTGGGACAAAGGTCCTCACAGGAGGACACTTTGACAGAGGCACTCAGGTCTCTGGACACATCCCAGCAGGGCAGGGATTTTCCCAAAATCTCTTCTGTGCCTGGTTTTGCCCCTGCCTGGCAGCTGCTGGTGGCTTTATTGTGCTGTCTCAGGACATCCCCTCATTTCCAGCTGCTGGTTTCCAAGCTGTGCTCTGCACAACCCAGCAGGCTCCTTTTGGCTCCAGAGCAACCTGAAGGGCCCTTCTGGCAGGAGAGTGGGACACTGAGAGGGTGACATTGAGCACCTCAATGCATTTTGTCCTCATGGGATTTGTCCTCATCATAAAACAGGATCAGTCTGTTTTACCCTTTGGAATATTAAGGAAGCCTCCAGAGGGGACAAAGGCTCCAGAAGAGCTGATCTGTGCCTCCCTTTGCCAGTGTTTATGAACATGAGTTCCACCTCATCACCTAATCCTCCAGGAGGCAATTTGTCTCCTCCTGATGAGGACACGTCCAGCCAGGGTACAAGAAATAAAGTGCTCAGCTTTCCTGCCTCTGCACAGAGAGGCCCAGAACAGGAGGCTTCACCTGCAAACTCCTGTGGGAGAGCCTTGAGGAAACGCTGGCATCTTCAGTATTCCAGTGCTGAACTTCCCACCAGGGCGAGTGCTCAGGTGATAACTCTTTGCTTTTGATCTATTGGATTTTGCAGTGTCTTTGGTATGGTGATGAGACTGCAATATCCCATAATAGATGGCTGTTTCTAGCAAGAGCTCTGCTATAATTGTATTTATGAGCAGAATACTTATAGAGGCCTTCAGGGAGCTTCAAGTGTAAAAACATTCCTATAACAACATATAGACAGCCAACAGCCAAGCAATTAATTTCTGGGCTGAGAGTGGTGTTGGGGGCTCTGTCCTGTTTCAGAACATCCATTAAAGCTGCAGAGGCTCTGCTGGAGGCCATGGGGAGCTGGACACACACTCCTTCCTCTGTGCTTTGTGCACCTGAAATTGGCTTGAAATAAAGTTCACTAAAGCTAAAGGAGACCACTGAAGTTCTGCTGCGTTCTGGGGGAACCACAGATTTTTGTGATAGAATATCCTGGAGGGATCCCCTAGGATCCTCCAGCCCAGCTCCTGGCCCTGCCCAGACACTCCAACAATCCCACCCTGAGCCTGGGGAGGTCAGGCAGTACCAACCCTCCCTCCCAGCTCTGTCCTCCCAAGGGAGGAGGCAGCACAGAGCCCTGAGGTGCAGCCACCAGAGTGGGAGGTGGGATCAGTCTCCACATCTGACCCTTGCTTGCTGCGTGTCCTCATCTCTGTTTTCCTCTGTGCTCTTTCCCTCCTCTCCCCAGTCCCAAAGGCCCAGGTGATGCCATCGTGCTCAGGTCTGGTCATGGCTCCACGTCAATAAAGTCCAAACAAAAATCCAGATCCCTTGACAGGAGTCTCAGGGCCTGTGTTTGTCACTGCTTGGGCTGAAATTACCTTAATAATGGGATATTCACACGATACCAATCCCCCACAGAGTGGCATTAATCAGCCTTGTTCTGCAGGGGAAGAAATTATATTGCTGTTAAAGATCACTTATTTACAGTTTCTGATTAGTAGGGTGAGAGGAAAGGAGATTGTTTTCATCATTTTACAAAAAAAAAAAACCACCAACTCAAACCAACAGGCTCTTCAAATAATTATGAAGTTTTAAATTAAAACCGTTGAGGAAAGTTTCCATTCTGTGGATAAACTCTGTCTTGGAAAATGGCAAGGACATAGCAAGTGGCAAAGGGCCTCAAAAAGCCCCCAGTAGGAAAAAAAAAATTATTTTTATAATATGGACAGTTCCAGTATTATAAAACCAAATGTATTAAGAATTGATTTGTATCCTCCAAACACCTTGGAAGGGGTTCAAGCTGGCAAGGACTGACTCCAGAGCTGCACAGCCCCTCCCAGAGCAGATGTCAGAGCTGGGCCTAAGCTGCTCAGTCTGTGTGTTAAACTCAGCACTGGCTTGAGCCCTGCTGGCTTCCCACAGAGCCCTGCCCGTGTCAGGATCAGCTGGGCGAGGGAAGCACAGAAACAAAGGGGCTGATTTCGGGCTTGGGGCTGAGCTGCTCACCACAGAGAGAGAATTGAAGGTACCTGACCCCAGGTGGGTACCTGAGCCATGCTTGAGGCTTTTCTCTGCCCTCTTTTGGGAAAATGTGTCTTTAATAACGTCAGGTTGCTGCTTTCTGCTGGCCCCCTGCAGCTGCCAGGATGAATTTTCCTGATCTCCTCTTTAGGGGAGGCGGTTTCTCCTGATCCCTCGGTGCAGGGGGATGCACTGCTCGGGGTGGGCAGTGCCCTGGGGCAGCCCTGCCTCAGAGCCCCACCACAGAGGTGTGCCTGTGTTTATCTCTGAGCCTGACCCTGGCAGAGCTGTCCTGTCCACCCAGGACAGGCTTTGCAAACCCATTTTGTGTTTTCCTTGTGTAATTAAGAGACACAAAACACTCTTAGGGATGCTGGGAGAAACAGGAAATGGAAGTTGAGGAGAGAACAGCTGCTGCTGGTGCTCACACCTCCTTTGGGCTCCCGGTCCCTCTCTGCTGCCCAGTGACCCTGGTGGGGTGGGGAGGAGCCCGGCAGATGGAGCCCCAGGGCTTGGGAGCTCCCACCTGGACCGGCAGAGCCCTGGACCTGCGAGTGCTGGCCTGAGCCTGGGACTGAGTGCTGGACGGAGCTGGGAGTGTGGCAAACACCTTCCCTCTCCTGGGAACATTTAAAAAGGGCAATAAAGGACAACAGGAGACAAGGATACAGAGCAAAGGTTATTATGGCACCCTGTCATCTTCGGGGATGCTCCATAAATACCTTTGGATTACATCAGCCTGTTGCATATTCACAGACCCTCATGCATAGTAAACTTTTCCCCAAATCTGTTTACGTGTTCCAAGAACTGTTTAGCCTGGCTCCTCCTTGGATCCACCTTTTTAGAGCGTGTGGATTCCTTGGCTGTGGTTTTAGTCCTTTTTTACCACCTCCAGTTTTTGGGGCTTGCTCCACACTGCCTTCAGCCAGTGAGTGCTGATGGCTGGCAGATCTGTGCAGGTGTCCTCATCCTGTGTTCACTGGGTGTTATTCCATCCCAGCAGGCATTTTAACACAAGCACACTGATATCAGGCATTTCACTACTATGTCTGAGTTTAATTAACAGCGGAAATAAAAACTGTATCAAAGTTACTTTAACACTACCCATATAAACCCATTTTAATATTTGCAAAAAGCCAGTATTATGATACGTATCTATAACAGGAGGCAGGGTTCTAAAAGGCCAAAAAGGTTGGATATTGGGGATATTTGGAAGCCAAAAGGGTGAAAGCTGCTCCCTAAAGCAGAGGCCACGCTGTCTGCTAGGGAGGGCCCTGGGGAGGGAAGCTGCAGGGAGTGTGAGGCACTGAGGTGGGATGGCTGTGCTGGCAGGGGCAGGCAGAGCAGGGAAACAGGGTGTGTGAAATATCCAGCTGGTCTTTGGCATTCCCTGAGCTTGGGGGCATTTCTGGAGTGGGGGTGGCAGAATGGCACAGGCTGGAGAAATGGAATGGAAGCAGTGGCTGGCCAGCGGAGGAGCAGTGGCCACATCAAAGCTGAGCAGCCGCCCTGAGGTGGGGCTTGGGCAGCCAGATGTGGAATGAGACATCACCAAGGGGGAGAGGAACTTGGCTGAACTGGGAACTGCCAGCTGAGCTCCAGTGCTGAAGGGAGCTCAGGCGGGACAGGGGATGGAGAGGGAGCAACACCCAGGCAGGGATGGTGTTGGGAAGGGCAAAGCTCAGCTGGAAGATGATGTCAAGGACAATAAGAGGAGCTTTCACCAGTGTGACAGCAGCAAAAATAGGTAATATGGAGGCTGGGTTTGCTGCTGAATGAGAAGAGGTGACTCAGGGGGGACAGAGGGGTTGGAAGGACTTCCTATTCTCTTTTTGTCTTCTCCACTGATGTCTCTCAGACCTTTGGGGTTAGAGAAAAGGTTCAAAGAGAACAACTCCAGTAGTGCAGGAGGGCTGAGATGGGGATCTCTCGAGAAATCTGATCCCTTTGGGTTCCTGGGAGAACAGAGAATTCAACTGAGGGGTGTCTTCCAGGAAAATAAGGATGTTGGCCATGGGGCTGATGTGACAGCTCATGTGACAGCTCAGGAGAGGTTGGGGGAATTTTCTTATTCAGCCTGGGGAAGGGAAGAGTGAACCTAAATACCAACCTACCAGCACTTATAAGGAGGTCTTGAGAAGGTAGGAACAGAATCTTTACAGAGAAATTTGGCGGGGAAATAGGAAACTGTAGTTAAGGACAGAAGTAAAGGAGGCTTGGACAGAATATAAGAAAAGAAATATGTGTAAAGAGAGTGAAGTGTTGGAATAGAGCCCCAGGCAGATGGTGGGCTCTCCCCTCTGGAGGATGCCAAACCCCAGCTGGACAAAGAGCAGCTGTCTCTGAGACAAGGTTTGGGTCTGGAGATGGAGTGAGGGCTGCTGATGTCCCCTCCTGACTGAGCCCCTCTGTGAGGCAGCTCACAGTAATGAGGGCAGGCTTTGGGTCCCTGATCAAGGGTTTCAATGTGAGCCCTGGTGTGGGGCTGCTCTGTGCCCCTCCTTTGGTGCATCTGGGTTCCAGACACCCCCCGTGCTGGGGGCAGGGCCCTGTGCAGGGCTCTGCCCTGGCTTTGCTGTGAGTGCCTGCACAGCTGAGTGGAGTGCAGGCTGGGGAGGTCACTGCAGTGTCACTCTCCTTGCCAAAACAACCTCCCAGCATGAGCAGAGCATTGCAAATACTTTGGAAAAGCTTCACCTCCTTGCACCTCTCTGAGCTGGCCCCTTGGAAATGGAGCTGCTGTCCTCATTGTCCTTCTCTCCTCCTGGGTGTTGGCCCAGCCATTGACTTGAAATATGAGTTTGTCCCCAGGAAAATGACCATCACTGCTCCCAGAGTGGAGGGTTTTGGCACACCTGTGTCAGTGCAGCTGTGCCAGGCTCTCTGCAGATCCAGCAGGGAGGCCACGGGGATTTGTGCCTGCTGGGGCTGGTGTGTGCTGCTGGAAGCTCCCAGCTTGGTGGGGCTCTTCTTGGGATGCTGCTCAGGGCAGTGTGGGCACCAGGACACAGGGGGACATCCCTGTGCCATAGCTGCCTCCCACCCTCGGCTGCCAGCTGCCCATGGGGAATTTCTGACACACGAGGGGACCCCTGCACATCTCTAGGGTGCTGCAGAGCCTGGAGCTCCCCTGGAGCCCCTGCAGGGACCTGGGGACCAGGGGCATCCCAGAGAGCCCCTGCAGGAACCTGGGGGCCGGGGGTCCTTCCTGAAGGGGCTCACTGAGCTGCTCCTGCCTCCTCCTCGGGGGGCTGCTGGGAAGGTGCAGAGCTGCTTCCACTGGAAACTGCCACTAATTGGACCTTATTAAAAATTTACTTCTGTTTCATAATAAAGCTGGAGCATTTATTTTCCCCCAGCCGAGGCATTAATTACCAACACAAATGGGCTGTGCTGCCAGGGGAACAGCAGAGCTGGGGCTGAGGATTCCGTGACCTCAGTGCAGCCCTTCCCCCCGGCTCTGCGGGAAAGGCAGCAGCCCCGGACAGCTCCACCTGCTCATCCCGCTCCTCCCTCAGAGGAGTCAGGCTTTGCATTTCCCATTTCCTCCAGGAAGGTGTTGGGATGCACAGGTATGCCTTGGCAAAAAATATGCACCTTTTTCAGTTAGAGCTGATCATCTGATTGAAGCAAGGTGCCCAAAGGTTGAGAGCATTTAAGGGTAATGGGACTCCCAGGTACCCCTGCATGCTATCCTGCTGTCCTGGAGGGGGTTCCCAGGGGATAGGTTGGCTCAGGGTCTGTCCTTCAGCAATACCACACCTCCCTCTCTGGTGAAGATGTTAAAGTTTTGACACTGATCTTTTTGCAGAGTTTTTTTCTGTTGGGTAAATCTGCACAATGCCAGTGTCTGAGCTTGGGAGACCTGTGAGATTTGGGACGCAGGCACAGGACTGGAGCGTTGTACCAGGAAAAACAAATCTTCATGGAATCATGGAATGGAACCTTAAAGCCCATCCAGTGCCACCCCTGCCATGGGCAGGGACACCTCCCACTGTCCCAGGCTGCTCCCAGCCCCAGTGTCCAGCCTGGCCTTGGACACTGCCAGGGATCCAGGGGCAGCCCCAGCTGCTCTGGGCACCCTGTGCCAGGGCCTGCCCACCCTCACAGGGAAGGATTTCTCTCTTCTTTTATTTTAAAGATGCTAAAGATGTTGTTGTGTCACTCTCTACCTGAGTAAAATGCGGCTGTCCTTTTTCATAAGCCCCTTTGGGCCCTGCAAGGGGCTCTGAGCTCTCCCTGGATCCTTCCCTTCTCCGTGTGACCCCCCCCCAGCTCTCCCAGCCTGCCTCAGAGCAGAGGGGCTCCAGCCCTTGGAGCATCTTCCTGGCCTCCTCTGGACTGGCTCCAGCAGCTCCACGTGTTTCTTGTGCTGAGCATTCCAAACCTGCACACAGCTCTGCAGGTTGGGTCTCAAGAGCATCTCCCCTTTGGCTGCTGTTCACTCCCCCCTGCTCCTGGCGTTGTGGCGGAGCCAAGGTGGCTGTGGCTGGAGGCCATGGAGTGACCCGCTGGGTTTGTTGGGTGGGGTTTGGCACTCTCTGTTCCTGCATCATGGAAACCACACCTGTTTTATTTACTGCAAGAGTCAGAGCTGAGTCTGCAGCAGCTGCTGGGGCCAAACCTCGCCCCTGTGCAGCCTGGGCAGGGGTTCCCTGTGCCTGTGGGCTGGGGGAAGGGAACAGAGTTCTGTCTTTGCTGTAGGAAGCTGTTACATCCCAAACTCTCCATTGACCTGGTCCATGGGGCAGTGACTGCAATGGCACAACTTCACAGAATGAGGGAATCTCCTGAGCTGGAGGGACCCACAGGGATCATCCAGCCCAGCCCCTGTCCCTGCCCAGACCCCCACCAACCCCACCCTGGGCATCCCTGGCAGCGCTGGCCAAAGGGGCCGTGCCCATTCCCTGGGCAGCCTGGGCAGTGCCAGCACCCTCTGGGGGGAGAACCTTGCCCTGAGCTCAGCCTGAGCTGCCCTGGCCCAGCTCCAGCCCTTCCCTCAGGGATGCAATGGCCCTTCCCCAGGGAAGGGCTTCCCCTGCACAAACACTCAGCCAAGTCTCTGCTAGCCTTCCCACAGGAGCCTGCTGTCCCCTGGGACCTACAACAGTCCAGCAGAGCAAAGACATCCAGGACAGAGGTGACAGAGCCCTGTGAACTCCCCAGGCCTGGTTAAGTGACAGAACACAGCTCTGGGCAGGGGTTGAGGTCTGGGCTGCTCTCCATCTCCCATTTCCCACCTTGCATTGCTCTCAGAGCTGCCTCCTGCTCTGCAGCCAGCAGTAGAACCATGCAGAGCTCCAGTGCATGCCAGCCTGCAGCCCTGACTGTGTCTGCTCAGCCTGGGCACGAGGGGAGGAGAGCTCCTGCACAGGAGCAGCTGTGGGAGGGACGCTCCAAAGCTGCTTTCCAATTAGGAGCAGGGCTGTGGTACCTGGCTGGGTGTGACAGGATAATGCACCTGCTAAACATTACCAGAGGCTCCTGAGATTCAGCGTGACACCAGCGAGCAGGAGCTGCAGTTTAGTCAACACTCCATCAGTTTAAAGTCTGTATTTCCAATTATCTGTGGACAGTTTGCCTTCAAGGATAATTGGCTTCCCACAGCTCCTGGAACAGATGTCAGGGAGCTCCTTCTCCTCCACTGAGGAAAACCTGGAATGGTTTGCAGCACGCATCCTAGGTGTCAGTGTCAGGGGTTTGGGGACTGCTCTGGGGCAGAGCTTTGCAGAGGCAGCAGCCCCTAAAACCTGTGGGGTGCAGGTTACCCCACCCTGCTGCTGAACTGGGGGACTTGGGGGTCCACACTGTGACACAGACCTGGCACAGTGTCCCTGCCCTGGGGATGCTGCCAGGAGGCTTTTTCACCTGGTCAGTGTCCCCTTGGGATAAGAGGTGACATCCTCGCAGGACAATTTGCCTGTGTTCCTCCTGGATGCCACCCATGGAGGGCTGGGAGAGGAGGAGGATGTTTTATTTGAAAATGGGCATTTAGGGAGCTGCTCCTAACGGGCCTCCTGTGCCCATGGCTGGGGCAGCCCTTGGGCCACCAGGAGACAAAGCCAACCCCACCAGCTCTGCTGCCCCTCCCCAGCTCCAGGCTGCTCCCAGGACACCCAGCTCCTGTCACCCCTGCATGGACAGGCAGTGTCACCCTCACCCTGTTCCTCTAAAGTTCTTTAAGCCTTCTGATGTTTACATTTTTGTAATGGTGTTTCTCACACACTTTTCATGTAAGTAATGATTGTTTTCCATTCCTTTCTAGAAGAAGGGAGCATTAATGAACTGTTAGTTTGACCAGTGTGGTGGTGGAAGTGGTAATTTCATCCTTCAATCCATGGTCACTTTTAAAATTCTATAAATATCAAGGTCTGAAAAGAAACTGGCCTTTTTTTGCCTTGGACATCTCAGTGTGTGGGTATCGTTCATTTCGTGTCGTATTGGGACAAGGCAGGACTGGGAGAGGAAGCAGGAAATCCCAGCAGGACTGGAGGAAAATCCCAAACTCCAGTAAGGAACTGAAGCATAAGAATTTCCTTGCAAAATTTAAATACCTGAGTGGGAAATTGGGTTTTTATTACAACAGACAGCTGCTGTGTCTAATGGGAATTGTCACTCACCACTCCAGGCCCTTCTCTGTGGATAAGATTTGTTGACTGAGCTGCAGCTTCCAGGAGTCACTGGACCTCTCCTCTAGACTGTGTAGGGGCAGCCAGTGTCACTGTGGGAGCAGTGAGAGATGTAAACCTTCTCCACTGGGGTTCCCAAAAAAGCCCAGAGCTGGGGAGGGATAAAGGCCACCTGGGAAGGCTCTCGTGCAGTGCTTCAGCTCTGTTTCTGAATTATAAATTTTGATATTCAGTTCCTAGATTTTGTTTTTAAGATGAAAAGTGAGCAGTTTCCATGGGAAAAGAGAGTACCCTGGTGGGTAAATGCACAGCCATTTCTTTTCTCCCTTTGGGAGTAAATGGTGAGGTTTTGGGATTTTTTTGTAACCATAAACAGCCATTTAAACAGTGGTGTCTGAGACTGCTCCTCCACAACAGCTGGAGAAGGATCATTTCTGGGTGTGAGGGCTTTCCCAGATGGTGTTGGGAAGCCTGTGGTGCCCCTGGGAAGGGGGATGCTGCAGCATGTGCTGGGAAGGCTGTGGGAATTCTGGGGGACACTGAAGGCTGCAGGAGGTGCTGTGGCCATGTGTCCTGGTTTAGGGCAAATCTGGGAGAAAACCTCCAAAGGGGCCCCTCCAGAAAGCAAACCCACACAGCCCCTACCCCCAGCTGGTTCGGGGAGGATTCCTCGGAGAGCAGTGCAAAGAACCTGTTTATTGAACAGCACAGCACCCCCAGCACACAAAATGAACAATACCAGGTGACAGCACTCTGTCACTGCTCTGACAAAGATGACAAATTCAGAAAGTCTCTCTGGGGTGCTCGCTCTGGTATCAGTCCCTCCGGCGCTGGGGCAGCTGCTGCAGCCACAGGGTGCAAACTCTGGGTGTGCCCAGGGCCCAGCCAGAGCAGGGTCGAGTGGTTCAAAAAAGGGAAAGGAAAAACAGTCCAGGGAAAGATTTGGAGTGCTTAGCTAAACTAACTAATGAGCAGGGAGCAGAAAGCAGGAGCAAAGCAGGAGCAAGAGCAAGAGCAAGACAAAAAACCAAGCCAAAAGCAGAAGCAGCACTGTGTACTGCCCTGTCTGTGTGTCCCACCGGCCGTGGGGGAGCAGCTGATAGCAAAACAAAACAAAACTTTCACCCTTCAGAGCCAGTCTTGAAGGCACAGAACAGAATATCCAGCATAAACAGCACACACAAATGGGGATACACGCATCATAACGTCAGCCTAGGACACCATGGGAAGGGGGGCACGAAGGGCACGGGGTACAAGGAGGAGCCCAGGCTGTGCACACCCACAGGGCATTGCAGAAGCTCTGAACACGGCCTTTATCCCAAAGAATTACCAACTGCTTTGTGAACCATCTCCTGTCACATCCTTCCCCCCAGGCACAGGGCTTGGGCACAGCACAGAGTGTCTGTGACTGCCATCCCCAGCTGGCCCTGGGGCAGAGGTTGGTCTCCTGTGCAGGGTGAGCGTGCCCTGCCTTCAGCAGCTCTGTCCCTGCTCTGGCTGCTGATGAGCCCTAACTGACTCCAGGCAGGCAGCAGCAGTGCCCAAGGGAGCAGGGGCTGCAGTTCCCAAGCAGAGCTGCACCCATGCAGCTGTGGGTGCCTGGCCATGCTGTAGGGCAGCTGCCATGGCATAGAGCAAAGCAGAGCTCAGGATTATTTCCTGTGTGTGCTTTCATCCTGACCAAATGTCTCCCAGCAGTGGGAGCAGCCCCAAAGAGCTCCCTCTGGGCAAATTCTTCTCCTGCACAGGGTGGGCCTGGGCTATGGTGTCTCTGCCCTCATTTTTCATAAAATTTATGGAATGGTTTGGGTTGGAAGGGACTTAAAGGCCATCTACTGCCACCACCTGCCATGGCAGGGACACCTCCCACTGTCCCAGGCTGCTCCCAGCCCCAGTGTCCAGCCTGGCCTTGGGCACTGCCAGGGATCCAGGGGCAGCCACAGCTGCTCTGGGCACCCTGTGCCAGGGCCTGCCCACCCTGCCAGGGAACAATTCCTCATTCCCAATATCCCATCCATCCCTGCCCTCTGGCAGTGGGAGCCATTCCCTGTGTCCTGTCCCTCCATCCCTTGTCCCCATTCCCTCTCCAGCTCTCCTGGAGCATCTTTAGGCCCTGCAAGGGGCTCTGAGCTCTCCCTGGAGCCTTCTCCTCTCCAGGTGAGCACCCCCAGCTCTCCCAGGCTGGCTCCAGAGCAGAGGGGCTCCAGCCCTGGAGCACCATTCCTTCCCCTGGCACACAGGAGCTGCAGGGTGTTGATGCCCTGACTCAGAGCAGCAGCTGTCGAGGAGCTTCTGTTTGCAGATTATTCACAACCCATTTTGTGCTTCCATCTGCCTGTCTCCACCATCTGGGACGATCTCCATTCCTGCAGGATCCCAGCGAGGTTCCCAGGCCTGCCTTTCCCTCTGATCCATCAGCAGCAATCCCAGCATCGTTAGGAGCAGCTTGTTCCCCTGTAAGCCAGAGATGGATGTCAGGAGTGTGCCCAGCCTGCTTCCCACGTGCTCTGCCCCTGGCAATCCTGGCTTGCCCCTCCCGTGGCTTTTGTCTGCTCTGGCAGAGCAGTAGAGGGGAATTTAAAGCCTTTTCTCTCTCAGCAAAGGGGCTCATGCAAAATCAGACTTTCTGCCCCCATCCTTTCCCCATTTTTGCACCAGGAGAGTAAAAATTAACCAAGCCAGGTCCTTAGTTGTGTAATCAAACTGTCCCCTGCATGTGCTCATGGGATCAGACAAACCCAGGTCTTTCTATCAGGAATCTTTACAATAATCCTGACATGTAACCCACTGCAGCCCAGACTGGGAAATGAAAAACCACCATGAACGAACAGGGGGAAGCACTTTGTGGCTGAACTTTCCTGTTTTGGGCACGAGAGCCTGAGCTGAGCTTCCTCTTTCAAACATGGGCGATCTTTATTTGTGGTGAGTGGAGCTGGGCTGGGAATTGGGAGCTGTCTGTGGGCAGGAGTTATGTAAAACCTGATAATTACCACAGCCAGGACTCCTCATCAGGGCAAGTGGAAGCTGTGCTGGAGTAAAGCACTTCACTAGGTGGGATTTAACCATTTCCCTGCTGTTCCCAGCCCTGCCCTGTGAGCTCAGGGGTGGGAAGAGCAGGCCCTAAACCCCAAAAGGACCCTGCAGAGCGCCCCAGCTCTGTTTTGCAGGAGGCTTCAGGCTCTAGGAACTGGGGCTCTCGTGAGCTGTGGGTGTCACACAAAGCTCTGGAGCTGCTCCTGCAGCTGTGTCTGCCCAGATCCTCCCTGGGCTCCCTGCAGGTGTGTCTGGAGCTGCTCACCTGGGTACTGCCCAGCAGCCTCACTGACCTGGGGCATCTCCAGCACCTTCCCGAGGGTGAGAGGGAATTCTGGGCAGATGTGGGCAGTGCCAGAGGGCAGGGATGGATGGGAGATTGGGAATGAGGAATTGTTCCCTGGCAGGGTGGGCAGGCCCTGGCACAGGGTGCCCAGAGCAGCTGGGGCTGCCCCTGCATCCCTGGCAGTGCCCAAGGCCAGGCTGGACAGGGCTGGGAGCAGCCTGGGACAGTGGGAGGTGTCCCTGCCATGGCAGGGGTGGCACTGGATGGGTTTTAAGGTTCCTCCCACCCAAACCATTCCATGATGATGATGATGATGTGGAATTTGCAGTCCTTCCATGAGCTTCAGGGTGCCAGGTGAGAAATGCTCACCCCTGAGGCCAACATAACCCAGCTGCTTCCAGCTTCATGCAAATTTATTTAGGCTTCATCAGTTTTGCTTCCAGTTCCTCAAGTCCTGGTGTTCCTGGGTTTGTGCTTATGTCACTGGAAGATTCCTTCTGGTGGATGTAACTAAAAAGGAATTTTTTTGGAAATGAGAATAAAAGATTGAGCCAAATTGCTAATATTGGTACTGACCTATAGATGAAAGCAACACCGTTCCCCAAGTCTTAATTATGCTTGGAAAGGGCCAGGTTTTGCTCATTTTTCACAAATCTGATGGATATTGACTTCAATGTTTCTACTGGCATGATATAAAATAAAAACAACTCTGATGTTAATTGCTGCTTAGTCAATCAAAACGCTGTGATTTTGGGAAATAAAATTCAGGAAGTAGCTCAGATTGCTCCGTAGTATTTTGGAGTGCTAAAGACAGCCTCTGGCAAATGTGGAGGGAAAGAGGCTCCAGGCTGAGCGTGGGCTGCACTTGGAAATGCCACTGACAGTGGCCTCATCGTGGCCAGGCTGGCAGGGGAGGGACACGGGGCTCATCAGGCATTGCAGATTAACTGCCACCATCCCACAGCCCCTGGGGCTGCCAGGGCTCCTGGGGAAAAACCAGGGATATTTCCACTTTTCCTGTTCAGTGAGTGTTGCAGCTGACCTCAGCCTGCCTTCCTCTCCTTGTGCTGAGGGTCCCCAGTGCCCAAAGAGTCACAACAAAAACCAGAGCAAGGATCCATTCCCAGTTCATTCCTGCCCTGAGCTGGGCATGAAACTCAGTGTTTGCATTTCTTTGACCAATGGAGCCATGATTTTGGGCTGAGCAGAGGATTTCACCAGAACATGCCAGGCACTGTTTAATCTGTGTGGTGTCAGGGCATTTTTGTAACAATTTTTTCTAAGCACTTAAAAATAAAAGGGTGGAAGTGAAGAAAAAAACCCAGGAAAACCTGCTGTACAGAAAAACTGCAACATTTTGGATCTTAGGGGCATTTTTAAAGCTTCATCTTTTGACTGGAGCAGTTTGACAGCTTTGCAAACTGTTTACATTGATAGTTCCATTTTCTGAGGGGAAAAAATTGTCCTCAGCCAAAATAAGTAACGGATGTGTGGCTGTGTCACAGATGGATCTGGCACAGCTGATGCTCCAAGGTTCTCCTGTTTGCAGTGGCTTTTGTCACTGGCTGATGGATGGGGCTGATGTTTCCCATACCAACCATCTCAGGCTGGCAGTGTCTGCGTGTCCCTTCTGAGAGGTCCATAAAAAACCCACTTCAGCTGCTCTGAGAATGGGGCCAGGGGGTGAAGAGCTGGAGCAGCCTTGGCAGGAGGATTTGGGGTGCTGCTGGGTGAGGGCTGCACCTGCCCCAGCCCTGAAACCCCCTCAGCCCTGGGCTGAGCCCCAGTGTGGGCAGCAGGGGAGGGGGGATTCTGCTCCTCTGCCCCACCTGCAGAGCTGGCCCAGCCCTGGTGCCAGCACAGGAGGGGCCTGGAGCTGCTGGAGAGAGTCCAGAGGAGGCACCAGAGATGCTCCAAGGGCTGGAGCCAGGCTGGGAGAGCTGGGGGTGCTCACCTGGAGAGGAGAAGGCTCCAGGGACACCTCAGAGCCCCTTGCAGGGCCTGAAGGGGCTCCAGGAGAGCTGGAGAGGGACTGGGGACAAGGGCTGGAGGGACAGGACACAGGGAATGGCTCCCACTGCCAGAGGGCAGGGATGGATGGGAGATTGGGAATTAGGAATTGTTCCCTGGCAGGGTGGGCAGCCCTGGCACAGGGAGCCCAGAGCAGCTGGGGCTGCCCCTGGATCCCTGGCAGTGCCCAAGGCCAGGCTGGGCATTGGGCTTGGAGCAGCCTGGGACAGTGGGAGGTGTCCCTGCCATGGCAGGGGTGGCACTGGGTGAGGTGTGAGGTCCCTCCCAGCCCAACCCATTCCATGTTTCTGTGATTCCATGATTAAAGAACTCCTGTACATACTGCCATTGTTAGGGGCACCCCCTGGTACCTGGGGGGTGTTGGAGGTACCAGGGAAACCAATAACCTTGGATGACCCTGAGGTAACTCAGTTTGCCTGACTCTCACTGGAAATTGTTGAAAAACTTCATTCCAACCAAACTGAGCAGGAACTTCCTGGTTCACAAGCAAAACTCCCTGAAAATCCCTTCTGCACAAAGCCCTTTGTGTTCATCCTCTCTTTCCTCTCGGGGGCTGTGGGGTCAGCCTGTGTCTGTCCCCAGCTTGTCCCCTGCCAGCCCCAGCCTGGCTGTGCAGGGCTCTGAGCACTGGGGGCTGCTGCTCAGCCTGCCCTGGCCCTGGGGGCTCTCTCAGCCCCTCGTGGGCAGCGCTGGAGCCAAAACCTGCGGGGCTGAGCTGATGCCCGATCTCGCTCCCTCTCCTGTCCCTTCCAGGGCTGTGTTCTGCTCTGTGGGGCCGTGGCAGAGCAGGGAAGGCTCAGCACTGCGGCCAGGGCTGCCCTGCTCACTGTGTGGCTTTAATGCTCCTCAGCACGAGGAAAGCTCATCCCTGAACTTCCTGGGACAGCTGTGTGGTGTCCCACCTCCCCAGGGCAGTGCTGGAGTCACTGTCCCTGGAACTGTCCAGAGGAGCCCTGGATGTGACACTCACAACGTGGCCAGTGGACGTGGGGGTGTTCAGGTGGATCTGATCATCCTGGAGGTCTTTTCCAACCTTCAGCACTCTGTGTTTGTGCCTTAATGAAGTCCACAGCGACCATGGACCCCAGGAGGGTCCTCATCTCTGCACTGCAGCCTGCAGAGGGTCCTGGAGCAGGGGAATTGTCATGGAGCAGAATTGTCCTGGAGCAGGGATTTGTCCTGGTGATGCCCAGCCCTGGGTGAGAGGCTGCTCCCAGGTAGGTTTGGTTCTGGGTTTGGCTCCAGCTGGGAGCTGTGGGTGCTCCCCAGGCTGGGCTCAGGCTCCAGCCCTGCAGGGAGCCCTGGGCCAGCAGCAGCCCCAGCCCTGCCCTGGGCATGGTTTGGTTGGTGCCAGCTGAGGGAGGGGAGCAGCCCCAGGGGCATTGGAGGGGCTCTGGGGTGACCCCACTTGGGAACTGTGTCCGTGCCCACCCAGCTGTGGGAGCAGGGGCAGACAGGCCCGATTTTGGCTCTCAGGGCCATTTTCTGTGCAGTCCCAGGCGTCCTGCTGCTCTGCTGGGCTCTGCAGGGAGCTGGGGCCTGAGGCTGCTCCTGCTGCCAGCCCAAGGTGGGAGCTGCCCTTGGCATGCCCTGCTCCTCCTGAGAGCCCAGCCAGCACTTCCAGCACCTTGCAGAGGGACTGCAGGCACCCCAGTGTGGGCAGGTGTTCCAGATTGCAAGGCAAGATGTATTCTATTGCCATCTGTATGGCAGTTGTCTGGTGTCAAGTGGGCAATGCTCCTTATCTCTCTTCCTGAGTGATCATAATCAACAGGGGGACATCTGCTGATAAGGGGCTATTGAGTGTCACCACATGACTGATAAGAACTGTAACATCCCATTGTGAGATGCTCCGCCCAGAGGGAGGAGCCAAGCATTCCTACCCAGATATAATCTGGAGATTCTGACACACCAGCAGAGCTCTTCTCCACTGGACTCCCCAGAGGAACAGCAGCTGCTTCTACTTCCACGGATCTGCGGAGGAAGAATTCACCCCTTTCCTACAGGACTGCCCTGCTCCAACAGAACCACGCCTGACACTCCAGGAGGGCTGCAGCCCCTTTTCCAACTGGACTGCTACCAACACCCTGACCCACAGGGTGTCAGGTTGTGTTCTGACTCTGTCAGTGTTGTTCTAGTGTATTGCATTGTTTATTTTATCATTTTATTTTTTCCCTTCCCTATTAAAGAACTGTTATTTCCTGCTCCCATATTTTTGCCTGAGAGCCCCTTACTTAAAATTCATAGCAGTTCGGAGGGGTGGGGAGGGTTTGCATTCTCCATTTCAGAGGAGGCTCCTGTCTCCTTTAGCAGGCACCTGTCTTTCCAAACCAAGACAGCAGGGAGCAGGCACAGAGCTGCAGAGCCTCCTGCCCTGCAGCATCCCTGGAGACAGAGCTTCGAAATAACCCTCAGTGATCACCCAAGCAACCCTTGGGGGGTCAAAATCCAGGAGGAGCTGCATCAATCCTAAAGAGTGGGACTGCAAAGGGTGCCAAAGAGCCAGCTTTCATATGGTTTTAACAGAGGCAAATCTGGAGGATCTGCTCTAATCTATATTCAAGAGACCAAAATGGCCCCAAACAGTGTCACATTTTTAAAAATACTTGTCTTAAAATTAAAACAACAATTAATTAGTCATTAGAGTCGTGCATTCCTTGAAAACACTTTCTTTGAAGCCTCCTTCCTACGTTAGGAGTTTGAATCACAGATTTACCACAAAACTCAGCCCTGACCTTCAGCTGTGCAAGGGCAGTGGCACAACCATAATATAATATCATTTTTATATACATTTATGAGTATAAAAATTGAGTACATCCATATTTAAAGGACAGACAATATGTGGAACCCCCTTCTCTGGGCCTGTGGAGTGTTTGAGCTCCATAGGAAGAAAAGATGTGATGGATTTGTTTACTTCAGACAGAACAGTTTGGCCCCTGGAAGTCCTTGTTATTTGGGGAGCTCCAACACAGTTCCTCAGGATCTGCCCTAGGCCACGATCCTTCCCAGGCTCTGCAGTGACCAGGAGCAGCACATGCAGGTTTGTCCCTTGCCAGGGACATACCAGGGAAAAGTTTATTTCATGCAGAGGAGACGAAAAGGCTCCTTATCCATCACTGCTGAGCGAAATAAAGGCACCATTGATTTTGTGTTTGAGGTAATGAATGGTGGTGCAAAGCCTGGTTTGGAGTCTAAAGGCCACATTCCCTCAGCCAGGACCTCTGGCTGCAGGGCAGCACCTGGCAGCTGAGAAATGCTAGGAAGGAGCAGAGCTGGCCTGGAGCAGTTGGTTTGTGTGCTCCCAAAACGGGCCCAGTTCCTAAGGAGAGGATGAAGGATGGAGAAGGAGCTGTGGGAACAGAGCTCAGGACTCCCTGTGGCCCTGCCAGGGCTCCTTGCCACGCTGCTCCTGCTCCCCAGCCAGGGGGGATCAGAACCTGTTATCCCAGCAGGATCCAGAGCCACAGCACTGGCTGCTCCTGGTGGCCCCAGGGTGGAGATTCACAGAATTCACAGAATTCCCAGAATTCCCACGTTGGAAGAGACCTTCAAGATCATCAAGTCCAGCCCAGCTCCAGCACCTCACCTAAACCCTGGCCTCCAGTGCCACATGCAGGCTTTGTTAAACACCCCCGGGGATAGGGACTGCACCACCTCCCCGGGCAGCCATTCCACAACTTTATCGCCCTTTCAGTGAAAAACTTTTTCCTAATACCCAACCCATATGTCCCTTGGCACAGCTTGAGTCTGTCTGCTCTGGTTCAAGATGCCCTTTCACCTGTGCTTGCAGAGACACAAGTTCTGCAGCAGTGGTTGGATCATGGATCTTCTGAGCATCAGGCATGCACATTTCCCTTCCCTGGAGCACCCTCCTTCAGCTCTGGGCCAGAACCTGGCCAACAGCAGGTTTCTGCTGCTGAGGAGATGAAAGGAGAAAGGGACAGACCTGGCAGGAAGGTAAGAGAATTTGTGATGGTCAAAGAGACACAGGGAAGCTGGGGCTGTGTCACTGTCATATTTTCTGAAAAATCCCCTTGCCCAGGATTTCTTCTCCTGGGAAGTTGAGAAGCCTCAAAAAAAAAGTAAATAATAATTATCTGATTGCTTCTCCTGTGTTTGGCTGCTTTGGAATGTGGTCTGGAGATTGTTTATCCAACTGGTGATTGTTTGATTGGTTTCATGTGAATTGTTTTTACATAATGACCAATCATGTCTTGCTGTGTCGAGGCTCTGGAGAGTCTCGAGTTTTCATTAGCATTCTTTGTAACCTTCTGTCTGTATCCTTTCTCTATTCTTTAGTATAGTTTTAGTATATATCATATCATATCATATCTCAATCATATCTCTATCATATCATATCATATCATATCATATCATATCATATCATATCGCCTTCCAAGAACATGGAGTCAGATTCATCAATTCCTCCTTCGGACTGGGGACCCAGCAAATACCACAGGACTGAGTGTGGCATCATGGAATGGTTTGGGAGGGAAGGGACCCTAAAACCCATCCAGTGCCACCCCTGCCATGGCAGGGACACCTCCCACTGTCCCAGGCTGCTCCCAGCCCCAGTGTCCACCCTGGCCTTGGGCACTGCCAGGGATCCAGGGGCAGCCCCAGCTGCTCTGGGCACCCTGTGCCAGGCCTGCCCACCCTGCCAGGGAAGGATTTTTTTCCTAATATCCCATCTGAGCACACTCTGTGTCCAAGTGATCCATCCCCCCTTGTCCTGTCACTCCATGCCCTTGGAAACAGTAATGAAGTAAACCATGCCTCATGTTATGGACTTGTGGTGCAAAGCACCTTATGGCCACATCTCAAGCCCTTCCCAGGCAATCAGAGTGTGTGTGAGACTGGTAAGGACAGGCTGAAATTTGTGGAACTTCTAAACACTGCAATTAAACTGTTCAAGGCATGGCAGAAACTGAAAGAACAAACAACAACTGAGAGGATCTTGAGACAAAATCTCTTTCCTCCTGCCCAGATTTTGGCCTCAAAGTATAAATAAGACTGCCCAGCCCTGGGCCCAGCACAGGAGGGACCTGGAGCTGCTGGAGAGAGTCCAGAGGAGGCACCAGAGATGCTCCAAGGGCTGGAGCCAGGCTGGGAGAGCTGGGGGTGCTCACCTGGAGAGGAGAAGGCTCCAGGGAGAGCTCAGAGCCCCTGGCAGGGCCTGAAGGGGCTCCAGGAGAGCTGGAGAGGGACTGGGGACAAGGGCTGGAGGGACAGGACACAGGGAATGGCTCCCACTGCCAGAGGGCAGGGATGGATGGGAGACTGGGAATGAGGAATTGTTCCCTGGCAGGGTGGGCAGGCCCTGGCACAGGGTGCCCAGAGCAGCTGGGGCTGCCCCTGGATCCCTGGCAGTGCCCAGGGGCAGGTTGGACATTGGGGCTTGGAGCACCTGGGACAGTGGGAGGTGTCCCTGCCATGGCAGGGGTGGCACTGGGTCCCTTTAAAAGGTCCCTTCCCACCCAAACCTCTCTGGGATTCTGAGCTCCCTCCTTCCCATCTCTACCTCACATCCTATCACCATCCTGGCCATCCCAAGAGCCCTGATATGTGGATGTTCCCTGGGAGCTTTCCCTGGCACAGTTAATCCAGAAGCAATGCTGACTCCAAAGTCCTCTTAGAAAAAGGAGGATTCCAGGAAATCCTGTTCTGTAGTTCTGGGCTATGCCAGAAGCTCCCCAGGAGCACGTGCTGCCCACAGCTTTCCAGCTCCCCGGATGAGTCCTGCAGAGCTGCTGGAGGGACCTGTCCCCTTCCAGGCTGCATGTAGAGCTGCTCAACTGTGAAGCTTTGCTCTGAATCCCAGAGTCAGTCACAAACATTCTGCCAGATTAAAGCCCCAGGACCCTCAGCTGGAGGAGGCCTCCCCCACCTCCCCCTGTCTTATAAGGAAGAGAATTGGCCCTGATTCCACCCTGGGCCTTTGCACCTCTGTGGGCTCAGGAGCTTGTGAGCTCAAGGACTTAAAGTGACCTTTTAAAGGCAGAGCTGTGCAGTGTCAGGGAGTGCTTCAGGTTTTCCTGAGCAGGGGCAGCTCTGTAGGGTTTGACAGTAACATGATTATAATAATGATTATAATAACTCACTCACTTAGGAAATGAATTCCTGTCCTGGCTGGCTCTGAGCTGTTTAGTGCAGCCCCAAGGGAAGAGCAGAGGGAGAAGGGCACAGACTTGCAGGTTCCCCACGCCAGGGGCACAGCGAGCTGCGTTCTCCTTTCCTGTGAACGGGATATTTTGGATTAGGAAGGTTCACAGCAGCCACAGGTCACAGACAATTTACCCTCCGTGTGCCCTGGGGTGTGCTCGGGTAAGCAGCCTCAGCCAGGCTCTGCCGGGGTGCTAATGGCCCTACCATTGGTAGCAATGAGCTGTCCTATTGATCATTTATCCATCACTAATAGACTCCTGCATTCTGAGAGCATCACTGGAGTGTGACTGCCAGGGAGAGTGTTTGATGTAGGACTGAGTGCAGGCAGGACCCAGAGTAGTATAGGTGACAGAGACCCTTCCCTAGCACATCTGTAAAGAGGCAAAATTGATTTAACTGCCATCAGACTTGGTGGGGGCAGGGGGATGCCCTAAAAACGGCTGCAGCCTTTTCACTGACACCAACAAAATCCCAAGGTTTGGGGTTCAATACCTGCTCCTCTCTGGGGCACACTCACAGTCCTTGTGCTGTGGGCACACAGGACAAGGATTTCCATAGATGCAATCCTCCTTCAGGCAGGACTTCCCTGGGGACAGAGGGGGTTTAGCTCAGCACTTGCACCTTGCAGTGCTGCATTTCACCGGTTCATAAAGCTGGAGGCCCAGCCCAGCCTTTGACAATCCTTTACCTGCTCAAGGTCTGTAGAGCTCATAAATGAAGAACAGTCATTTTTTCATTCCTTGCTCTCTGACCCAAACTCACCTTTTCCAGCCATCCTTTGCAATTATGAGATGTACTCTGTTCCTGCAGGATGACATCCTGGAACAGCTTTGAGCACACTGAGAAGGGCACAGAGCAGGGGACACGTCCCCTGTCACTGGTGGGAGCGTGGCAAAGCCATGATCAGCCTGAGGCACGAGGGGAGCTTCTGCAAGCAGGGTGGGTCACAGCCAGCCTGGGGGCTCGTCTGTATTGCTCTGCCTTCCAAACACATTCCCTGGCTCTCCAGCCACGTGTGCTGGCCTGGGATCTCTCAGGAACGGTTCCCAGCCAGCTCTGAGGATCCTGCCCTGCTCTGAGGATCCTGCCTTGCTCTGAGGATCCTGCCCAGGTGCTGTTTCAAACAACCCTTTGGGTCAAACGCCAGCAGAGCTCTCCATCCTGGCAGCACGGGGTGGGGATGAACCCTGTCCCCAGCCCCAGGGAGCGCTGCAGGGAGGGGGGGAGGACTGGCTGGGAGCACAGCTCTTCTCCAGCACAGGAGAGCCCTGGGTGTGTCTGCAGAGGCTCAGCCACAGCCCTTCCCACGGGGTTTGGAAGGAACAATTCCTGGGCAGCCCCTGCTGAGCTGAGTGGCCCTGGGTCAGAATGCAGCAGGGGGCTCTGCTGGGGGAGCAGCCCCAGCCACGGGCCATGAGGAGCTGGGGCTGTGCTGCAAACACCAACTGCATCTGCTCAGAGACAGCAGGAGCTGCATCCCATCACCCCTGCCACTGCAGGGCTGAGCAGGATGGAGGCATGGATGGGGATGGAGGGATGGATGGATGGATGGATGGATGGATGGATGGATGGATGATGGATGGATGATGGATGGATGGATGGATGGATGGATGGATGATGGATGGATGGATGGATGGATGGATGGATGGATGGATGATGGATGGATGATGGATGGATGGATGGATGGATGGATGGATGGATGAGGGATGGATGGATGGATGGATGGATGGATGGGGGATGGATGGATGGATGGATGGATGGATGGGGGATGGATGGATGATGGATGGATGGATGGATGATGGATGGATGATGGATGGATGGATGGATGGATGGATGGATGGATGATGGATGGATGGATGGATGGATGGATGGGGGATGGATGGATGGATGGATGGATGGGGGATGGATGCATGGATGGATGGATGAGGGATGGATGGATGGATGGATGGATGGATGGATGGATGGATGGGGATGGAGGGATGGATGGATGGATGATGGATGATGGATGGATGGATGGACGGACGGACGGATGGACGGATGGATGGATGGATGGATGGATGGATGGACGGACAGATGGATGGATGGATGGATGGATGGATGGATGGATGGATGATGGATGATGGATAGATGGATGGATGGATGGATGGATGGATGGATGATGGATGGATGGATGGATGGATGGATGGATGGATGGATGGGGATGGAGGGATGGATGGATGGATGAAGGATGATGGATGGATGGATGGATGGATGGATGGATGGATGGATGGATGGACGGACGGACGGACAGATGGATGGATGGATGGACGGACGGACAGATGGATGGATGGATGGATGGATGGATGGATGGATGGATGGATGGATGGATGGATGGATCCCCCAGTGTGTGGTGAGGTGGGTGAGGAGGATTCCAGTGGGTGGCAATGCCAGGGACGCCCTGAGGAGAACAGAGGAGAGGGGTGGCTGTGCTGATTTCTCCTTTGATTTCTTTGCCAGTCACTTTGTTCAGCCCATTGTGCTGCAAGTGCTGCTCAAGCTGGTGTCACTTGCCCATCCTTGGGATGTCCCCTCAATCCTTTGGCTCTTTTGCTGGGCTGTTTACTGGGTGCTGGGAGGCAAAGTCTGGGCTATCAGAGGTGTAAATCCTCCTTGGCTCACCCCCAAGTTCCGTTGCCCATCCTCTCCTGCTGTACGCTGTTCCCTTCACACTCACTGCCAACTCCTCCAGCCCTTCCTGCTGGGCCAAGTCTGGGGTCTCTGCACTTTTTGGGCCGTTTCTGCTCTGCCCTGAGGGCTCTGTGGGCTGGTGCAGTCCTGGCAACTGCAGGGCAAAGGCAGCTGTGTCACAGTAACAGGCCAGGAAGTGTTCATGGCAGCTGCAAAAACAGGACATGACCCCCATTGCTCTGCTGAGTCCCAGGGACAGCTATTGGCCATCCCAGCTGGGATCCCAGGGGGAATGGCACCCCAGGGACAGAGGGCAGGGTCAGATGGGATATTGGGAATGAGGAATTGTTCCCTGGCAGGGTGGGCAGCCCTGGCACAGGGTGCCCAGAGCAGCTGTGGCTGCCCCTGGATCCCTGGCAGTGCCCAAGGCCAGGTTGGATGGGGCTTGGAGCAGCCTGGGACAGTGGGAGGGGTGGCACTGGATGGGCTTTAGGCCCTTTCCAAGCCATGATTTATGGTTTTAGAAAATGGGTGTGACAATCAGAAAGGTCCTGAGGACAATGTTGTGGAAGGCCACCCGTGGGCTGTGGTGGAAGGAGGGATCGTCCCGTGGGGTTGGCAGAGTTCTGCCTTTGGAAACTGAGGCTGAACAGAGCCAGCTGCTGCAGCCAGGAAGCAAAGAGGAAAGAGAAGTCAGTGTTCTTTTCAGGAATGGTTCTGGTTTAGGGAGTGTTTGAGCTGGCGTGTCCCCCCATGAGGCCCTGCAGTGCAGAAAGGAAGGACACAGAGTGCTCACAACACCTGGGTGCCACCTGCAGTGGGTCTGCAGGGGACTGCTCCAGCTGGAGAGTGCCTCCCAGCACTGATTTACAGGGGTGGGAGCTGTTGGGAAATGCCAGGCTAGGAATGACCTATGTGTTAATAATCCCAGCTCCCTTATCTGTATGTATTGTTCCCTACTCTTAAATGTCACAGCCACAGACCATTTGTCCCACGGACTGCCGCCTCGGTCCGTGTGCTGCTGGGAAGGTGCTAAGGGAGCACCTCTGGAATATTTTACCCCTTTTGGCTGCCTCAGGCCCTTCTTTGCTGCACACACTAATGCTGCCCTGCTCCCCCTGTGCTCTGCATGTGTGTGGCATTACTGAGGGTTTTGTCCTTTTCTGCCAGCAGTCAGTGCCACTGTCCCATGGGCACAGGGAGGCTCTCCAGGCACCCAGGTCACAACCTTCCCTTATTTTTCTGCAGAATCATGGAATCCCAGAATACCCTGAGCTGAGGGACCCCCAGGACCATCCAGCCCAGCCCCTGTCCCTGCCCAGACCCCCACCAACCCCACCCTGTCCATCCCTGGCAGCGCTGGCCAAAGGCTCCTGGAGCTCTGGCAGCCTCGGGGCCGTGCCCATTCCCTGGGCAGCCTGGGCAGTGCCAGCACCCTCTGGGGGAAGAACCTTGCCCTGATCTCAGCCTGAGCTGCCCTGGCCCAGCTCTATGGAACAGACATGGAGTATCTAACTCTTCACAAGGGTGTCTTTCAAAACCTGTTACTTATTTAATGTGCAAATCTCTCATGCAGGTGGGAGCACTTGGCTCTCCTGCCCACCTGGGCGTGGAGTTGGTCAGCCAGAAAAGGAAGGCCACGTGCTTTGAGAACACTTGTCTTACTCTCAGTCAATCTCTTCTTACTCTAAGTCACTTGTGAAGGAGCAGATGTGATCCTGTGGGAGGAACAGGCACAGATTGTTTTTTCCAAACCTTTGTTCCATATCACAGTTACAAGAATGTTCAGATCCTTTGATGACACAGCCCAGACTAATTGCCAGGCAGGTCCAGCCTGCTTGCTGAAAAAGGAAAGGTGTTTTGTGCAAAAGGCAGTGAATAATCATATGATTAAACTCAGCCCCCTAAGAAGTGCTCACGAGAGGCTCAGTGGTGATTAAGCAGCCAGTCTTGGGTTTATCTGCTGATTGCTTGGCCTGGAGTGGATCCTGTCATGAGTGAGAGGCTGTGATGGTGCCTGGGGGGTGTGGGTGAGCAGGAGCATCCATGAGAGTGTGTGAGTGTGTGTGTGTGTGTGTGTGTGTGTGTGTGTGTGTGTGAGTGTGTGTGTGAGTGTGTGTGTGTGTGTGTGTGCACCTCCACATGCCCACCTGCAAGCCCCACCCTCCATCCAGGAGCCAAGTGCAGCAGCAGGGCACTGGTGGTGTGTAAACACACCCAGCTCTGGCTGCCTGAGCACACAGATTCAGGCTGGAGACATTTTTAAGATCAGAAACCAGCGTAAATCTGTGAGCTTTCTGTTGGCCTTCCCATTTAACTGCCATTTCTCAGTTCTTCAGTGTTTGATACACATTTCACCTTTGGCAGCAGCTCTCCAAGGAGGAAGGTGCATTTGTGACGGCACATTTGGAAGTGTGGCCCTTGCTATTACCAGAGTTGAATTGAAAAGGATTTATTAAATAGGTCAAGAACAATTGATCAAGGGCATTTGGGTGAAGTTTTCCTGGACTGATGCAGAATAAATAGATACAAAATGAGGGTCACAACTGAAAACCAGCAAGTGCCCAGACACTTTCACAGACCTTTCAGAGATTAAAAGCACAGCAAGGACAATTTACAGCTGTGCTGTTCCCTCTGGAGGAGGGGTCGTGTCCTGCCAATCAGCTGGCAGGAACTTTTGGACTTTGCTTCTTTTTGGGAAGACAGCAATGTGTTTTTGACCCTAAACCCCTGTAGAAAGCAAGGGATTGTCCACACCTGGCAGAGCCCCACATTGCCATCAGTTCCTGGGGCTGTTTTGGGGTTGTTTGTCCGTTTATCTGCATTTCCCCCTGTGCTGCTTGAATGTCCTGGGTGGTTCCCTACATTTAGAGGCAGCTTCTAACAGAACCTCTCTTGTGCTCCTTAGTCTGAGGGGTTTGATAACTCATCCCTTCCATGACTGCATCCCCTTTCACTTGCTCTGTTCAGGCTTTGTTTCCAGCAGGTCAGGATTGGATGCCTGCACCTTTCAACATCATTTTCTCCCTTAGGCCATGAAATTTGTGTCATTTCCAGAATGCAAATTCCATTTGGGAAACAAGCTAAACCCAATTAAACCAAACCTTTGTAATTCCTGTAAATACAGCAGCCACAGTTGCACATGTTTGTGTTTTGTCTTTGGGAGCTGGCAGAGGAGGCAGGGGCATTACTCACCCAGGGCTTATCTCACTCACACTGAAATGTTTGACTCCTGGTTTCAGGTGAAGGACATGCTGCAGAACCAGCTCAGTCTGTCTCTCTAGCTTTGATTCATGAGCCACAGAGAGAAATATTTCATCTTTGGGGCTAAACTCGCTCCATGGCTGAAGGGAACCATGGAAATTTGGCTCAATTAACAAACCAAGCACATCCTAATTATTTTTACTGCAACAGCGTTGTCTCCTAACCCATGGTCTCAGTTGAGCCCCACTGTCAAAGGCAGAATCTTTTCCAGGAAAATGGATATTACTGCTCTTCCCCAGGTCAGAAATGGAAGGAGCTCTGGGTCAGGGTTTGTCCCACGCAAGGCTGTTCTCAGGTGCCAGTGAGGTTTTACAGCTCAGAGGGGTTTAGAAGTGACCATAACCAAAGCCCAGAGGGTTCTCCTTGGGGGCAAGTCTGGCTTAGGAGTCCCCTGCTCCTTGTGGTCCCTGCTTTGTCCCAGATCCCGGGTGCTGTGAGTTCAGAGGGGTTTGCTGTGGCAAACCCTTGTGTGGAGATGGAGGCAGGCTTTGCCCAGCCTGCTTTGTGTGGGCTCTATCCCCACCCCAGACATTCATGTCAATGGATTAGGGAGAGCTTGAGCTGGATCAGATAAATACATTAACACATCATCTGCACCCAGCATTAGTGCAAAGCTCCCTGAGCCCTCCTAATGCCTGGGATATTCTCATTTTTGGTGTGTATTACACGACAAACATCCAGCTGCAAAATCAAATCACAAACAACAGAGATGTTCTCTTATCATTTCCTGCCTGGGGAAGTGACTGGATGTGAGTGAGGCTGCTTGCTGCTCCTTGGGAGACAGCAGCTCAAATAAAGCCAGAACCAGAGCAGGGATCTCCCTGGCAGCTGTGGATCCAGGACAAAGCTTTCCCCAGCAGGGAAGGGGCTCTGGGGCACTGTGGAGCTCTCAGGGGGCTGGCAGGGTGCAGGTACAGCTGGTGGTGAAGTGCCCAGACTGGCTGAGCTGTGCTCTGTTCTCTTAGTGACCAGTGCCGTTAATCTTAATGAATCCTAATGGTGTCAGACTTGGAGCTGGACAGGTAAAATAACCCATGGATCACTCCAATGCCTCTTCTTCATGTACGGTGTCAGACACCCCCACTGCCACTCTGCACAGCGAGGTCACACCACTGATGTGTCTCCAGAGGGAGAATCACAGAATGTCCTGGGCTGAGGGACCCCCAGGGATCATTGATCCAGCCCACCCAGCCCTGCCCAGACCCCCCAACAACCCCACCCTGTCCATCCCTGGCAGCGCTGGCCAAAGGCTCCTGGAGCTCTGGCAGCCTCGGGGCCGTGCCCATTCCCTGGGCAGCCTGGGCAGTGCCAGCACCCTCTGGGGGAAGAACCTTGCCCTGAGCTCAGCCTGAGCTGCCCTGGCCCAGCTCCAGCCGTGCCCTGGGTCCAATGGGACACACCTGAGCCTCCCCTCACACCTGACAGCAGCACTTTGGGACACTGAGAGCAGATGAGGGATGTGCAGTGGTGAGTTATGGCGTTTAAAATGAAAAGATTAAAAACAAACAGTAGAAAGTTTGGGGTTTATCAACACCTTCCCCACCACACCCCACACGTGCTCCCAGTACATATCCACACTTCCTTAGGGGGGCCTGTGGAGACAAAAAGAGCAATTCTGCACTGCAGGTAAGTTTAGGAGGAAGGGAAAGGAGTCACAATACCCAGCTCTAGGTTTGTACTTCTGGCACCAGCTGGTGCCCCTGAGGGCGGCTGGGTGAGCTCAGATGGAGCTGGTGGCATTGGTGAGGAGTCTCTGAGGCACTGACCCATCTCGTGGGTCAGGGGGGTGGCACTGGGCTGTCTGGAGCAAGTGCTGTGCCATGGGCACCTCCAGCACCCACACGAGGCAGGTTCTGACCCTTCTTCCCCTCCATGAACACCCCGGGGCATCTCACCATCCCCCCTTGAGCAAGATTTGTCCTTCAGCTGGGACATCAACCAGGAATACAAATGTTCTGGAAACTCCACTGCATCCCAACCCAGCTGAAAGGGGGGGCTGAGTGAGTGAACACAGGTGCTAAAACGTGGGGAAAGCCAGGAATGCAGAGCCTGAGCCCTGCAGAGCTCAGCTGAAGGTGCTGGAGGCACTGGTGTCCCCACTCAGTGTCCCCACTCAGTGTCCCCTCGCTGTCCCTGCCAGGGCAGAGGCTGGTGTGACCCAAGGGCTGGGTGCTCTGGGCTGCTCAGAGCAGAGGCAAGGACTCTGGAGCCTTCCAGCAAGTGGAGTTTGTGATTTCTGTGCTTGGACTACCTGACTTTGGCTGGCTGGAGATGCAAATGAGGCCGTCTTCCCCAGCCGGGTAATTAGTGCTGCTCCCGGATAATTAGTGCTGCTCCCGGGCAATCAGTGCTGCTCCCGGTTGTCTTCGGGCAGTTCTGAAAATCGGGGCCAGCTCCTTTGTGATGCAGGACAAAGGGAAAGGCTGGGGCTGCCCCGGGGTGAGCAAGGGCATCCTCCTGAGGGCTGGGAGCCTCTCTGGAGCACCCACCCTGCCGGACACAGCTGGGTCAAACCCGAGGGACACCCAGCCTTGGAAGGTTAGGGAGGCTCAGCAGTGCCCTCCCAGGATCCAGCTCTGCACCAGGCTGGGGGGCTCAGGCTCTTCCCTGAGGAGCCCCCGAGCCTGCTCCTGCTGGAGAAGGTCCCCAGGGTGCAGCTGGTGAGAGAGAGACCATTGTCAGAACTCTCTACCACTCACACAGTGTGAAATACAAAGCTGTGTTTGGTGTCAGGTACAGACAGGCAATGTGTGTGTTTGGGATTGCTATATGGGTGCACACCGACCATGGGATGGCTGCAAATTCTAATAATAACTGAGGAAAGCAAAGCATGGAAGAAGGCCCTTGAACCTGTCTTTTGTTTGCAATTAACCTGGATTGATTTAGGAGCATTTGAATTACAGCATTCAGGATGTTGCTCTTTGCTTGTAGTCAGGCCTTAAAGAGTGCTGCAATAATAACCTTTTTAGGTATAATTTTGGAATATTGATTGTATCCTTGAAACTATAGCTTTGGAATGTATAGAAAGGAAATGTGCTTATCTCACTCCTTAACAAAACTGAGAACAACAGCTTGAGAAAGGGACATCATCTCAAGGATTTACAACTCCACCAAGGGAAGCTGGACATCACTGTTATGAGATTTATAGTAATTGTAATGTCAAGGGGGACCCACATCTGGGGAGCTGGACTTCACCAGCTGGGATTCGTCATTGTTCTTGCAGAAACTGGACCAACATCTCAGAGGCTGCCACCACCATCTGGGGATCCTCCTTTTTGGGACACATCCTGAGAAAAACTAAATCACAATAGTGGATAGAATTGTGATGTAAACAAGTAGAAATAGAAACTGCTGAGAGAGCTTCTGAGTACCCCTATAAATACCTGCAGCCCAAATATCAGTGTGCAGTTGGAGGGAAAACTGCCTCCACTGTACCCAGCGCTGTTTTGCTCATACTTTACCATAATTAATTAATAAATTGATTGTTGCTTGAATATTGGCCTTGTCAAGCTTCTTATTTATAATAACAGGGAGGCAAAAACCTGCCTAGAGCTCCAGAAGCACCATGAGGCAGTTTGCAAGCCTTTTCCAATATTCCTTTGCCTTTCCTGATTGCTTTGAAGTTGTTCTTTTGGATGAGTTAATTATTCTTTGTTTATTCTGATGAATCAGGCAATGTTTGTGTTTTCCCATTGCAAAGTTTTACTCTTCCAAGAGCCCTCACAGAGGAGGTGGCACAGAGGAGGCCTGGAGGGCTCTGGTGAATGTGCTGTCCTTGGTCTATCCAGCTACAGGGCTGGGGCCAGGATTCAGCTGCAGCTTTTGGGAAGTGAAATCCAAGGTGTGGGGAGGTGTGAGAGGCCTGTGCCTCCCCCAGGGAGCAGAGGCTGCTCGGGCATTGCTGTGCCCAGCACCTGAACCTCCTGTCCCTGAGCTGCTCTGGGGCACAACCAGTGGGAAAACCTGGGGAAATCTTCCTTTCCACGGGCTGCCTGTTCAACTGCCTCCCAGCTGCCCCACTCCTGCTGCCCCTGCCACAGAGGTCTCCTTTAACAGGCTTGATGGAACATTTTCCCTGCCTTTGCCCTGACCCTGGGGAGAGCTGCTGCAGAGCCAGCAGGGAGGTTCCACCTGTGACGGGCACACACCAAGACCTGGGTGCCTGTTCCATGGCCCAGGGGCTGTTCTCACCTGCTCTGCTGCTCCCACTCCCTCCTGTTCCACACACCAGTCACATCTGCTCTGCTCCCCTCCCGTGTCAGCTCCCTGCAATCCATTTTACTGCTCGTTTAACAAGAAAACCTCTCTGAGGGCTGTGGCAGCTGGAAGAGCAGCTGGAGGAGTGATTTGCAGTTTCTGCTGCTAGCTTGGAGGCCAGACAGACAGGTTTTTGCTGTCTCATGCCCCGAGTGTGGAAGTTTTTCAGGTGATAGCAGGGATGGTGCTTCCACAAAGCCCGGATCTCTGCTGGGCAGCTTGTCCAGGAGAACCCAGGGTCAGAGCTGAGCTCAGGATGCAGAGCTCAGCTCACCCTGCATGGAAATGCCACAGCCAGACTCATGTCACAGCAATTCCACAAGGCAGGGCTGCCCAAAGAGGGGACAGGAGAGGATGAGGAAGCCAGAGCCTCCCTGGGAAAGTGATGCCTTTCACGAAGGTTGGAGAAGACCTTCAGGATCACCTGTCCAGCCATCAGCCCAGCAGCACCAACATCACCCCCAAACCACGTCCCCAGGTGTCACAAGTCTGCACCTTTCTCAGCTGAGCATGGTTCAGCTCCCAGGGGAGGCTGCAAGGACAAGGACAGTGCCAGCAGCACCTGCTGGTTCTGCCACTTCCATGGAAGGAGTGAGCCAGGCTGGGGTCCCTGTCCTGGTCAGTGGGACAGCAGGGATGGGGCAGCACTGGGGGAGGCTGGAGGAGCTGCTTGGGCTCCCAGAGGAGAACTCCTGGAACTCCTGAGGTGGGTCAAGGCCTTGTTGTGCTCTGGCAGATGACATCTGCTCAGGAATGGGGTCCTGATGACCCAGGAGTGGCCCCTGTCACGGGACATGGGACAATGTCTGCCTGAAAGCCGTGGGGTGGGCTGGGGACAGCGCTGAGGAGCTGGCTGGGAGGAGGCTCTGGCATTCCCTGCTCCTCCCAGGGCAGGGTTCCATCGGCTCTGCTGAGAGGAGGAGCTGCAGGGTCACTCCAGGGAGCTCTGGAGGGATCAGACGGGAGCAGACAGGTTCTTGGATCCTGCAGGGAATGCATTCCTGGAGGTGGCAGCTGGTGGCCTGTCCTAGGCTGATGTTATGATGCTTGTACCCCCATCCATGTGTGCTGTTTATGCTGGATATTCTGTTCTGTGCCTTCAAGACTGGCTCTAAAGAGTGAAAGTTTTGTTTTGGCTCCTTATCAGCCGCTCCCCCACGGCCGGTGGGACACACAGACGGGGCAGTACACAGCGCTGCTTCTGCTTTTTGCTTGGCTGTTTGCCTTGCTCCTGCTTTGCTCCTGCTTTGCTCCTGCTTTGCTCTTGCTTTCTGCTCCTGCTCATTAGTTAGTTTAGCTAAGCACTCCGAATCTTTCCCTGGACTGTTTTTCCTTTCCCTTTTTTGGAACCACTCGAGCCTGCTCTGGATGGGCCCTGGGCACACCCAGAGTTTGCACCTTGCGGCTGCAGCAGCTGCCCCAGCGCCGGAGGGACTGATACCAGAGCGAGCACCCCAGGAGAGACTTTCTGAATTTGTCATCTTTGTCAGAGCAGTGACAGAGTGCTGTCACCTGGTATTGTTCATTTGTGTGCTGGGGGTGCTGTGCTGTTCAATAAACAGGTTCTTTGCACTGCTCTCCGAGGAATCCTTCCTGAACTGGCTGAGGGCAGGGGCTATGTGGGTTTGCTTTCTGGAGGGGCCCCTTTGGAGGTTTTCTCCCAGATTTGCCCTAAACCAGGACATGGCCAGAACGCTTGGAGAGGAGGTGGCAGGGGAGGAAAGCAGCTCCCTGTGCCCCAGGAGCAATGGGAGCAGGGCAGTGCCAGCTCTGCAGGGCAGAGGTGCTGCTGAGCATCAGCTCTGATGGGAATTCCAGTGTTTGTGAGAGCTCCCCTCACCAGGGTGAGCGCTGGCACCCGCCCTTGCAGGGCTCCCTGTGCCCAGCCTGGCTTCCCCTCGGGGCTGGCACTGGGGCCCTGTGTCAGCAGGGAGGAGAAGGGCTGCTCTGGTGTGGATTGGCACCAGGAGGGAGGCAGGGCTGTGTGAGCCTGGATTGAGGACCTGTGGGACAGTGACACCAGGGCAGTCACAGCTGTGGCTTCCCCAGCTGGGCTCTGAGCAGGTCCCTGGTGCTGAACCAGGGGAGGGGCAGCTGGCAGGAGTTGGGCTGTGACACTGGACAAGGAGGAGGCTGGCAGCAGCCAGACCAGCTGGCTGGGGTGATGGGGACAGGGCACAGCACAGGAGGGGGGATTGCACCCTGTACCCAGTGTCAGCCAGCACGGGCAGTTTGGGGATGTTCAGCCCCGAGCAGACAGAGCCTGAACAAAGAGCTCAGGAGGGGAGGGAAGCTGAAGGCAGCAGGTGAGAGCTCCCAAGGCTTTGTCCTGCCAGCCACAGCTCCCCAGGCTCCACAGGCTGCCCTGCAGCTGGGCTGAGCCTGCAGGTGAGGAGGGCAGAGCCTCGGGCTGAGGAGGGATGCAGGGCACCACCAACCCTGTCCCTGCTATTTCAGGAGCAGAAATCACTGCTCCTTTTCTTCTTCCTCTGCCTGCATCCAGATGATTACCAGTGGCACAAAACAGAGGTTTTATTTTAAAGTAAGGATTGTGGTGTCTAAAACAGGCCTCAGAGAAAAAACTGTCCCTGGAGAGCAGCTCTGCCTCCTGATCCAGGTCTGTGCTTTGCCAAACGTGCTCCCACCCGCCTTTGGCTGGCTCCAGCCTGGCTGCCCCTGTCCTCGTACAGCTGCTTGCTCCTGGGGGCAGTTCTGTGGGGCTCAGGGGCAGCCCAGGCACCGGGTGCTGACAGCCACCCCATTCCCTCTGCTGCTTTTGGCTTCACTGGGGAATTTGCAGGGCTCAGCTCTGGTTCTCATCCTTCTGTAAGCACAAGTCCAAACCCACATTTGCAGCAAGGAGATCAATCCAGGCTCAGTGGGAGCGCTCAGCAGGGAGAGGGGAACTCCAGAAGGGAATGGCCTTTGAGCACAGGGTGCTTCTTTGGGCTGTCATCCACAAGGGTGGAAATGCTGGGCAAACAATGGTGAGGGCATGGCCTGAAATCAGGAGATCTGGTTTTGCCAGGATCCCCAAACCCCCTCCAGCTCCCTGGGTCACCCCTTCCCTTCTGGCTGTGCTTCCTGGGAGGGTCTCCTTCCTCAAGTCCGTGTTTGTAATTCCACAGAACACACACAGTGCTGATCTTCACGGGCTCAGAGTGTCCCTGGGCCTGTGGGAATGCACACCCCATCCCAAACAGCCCCCGTGGGACACTGCAGGCCTGAGCCCCCATCCCAGGACTGCTCCTGGTTCTCCCCACGGGAGACAGCCACCGTTCATGGGGGAGCTTCCACGTCGTGGCTGGAGAGGGCAATGGGAAGTTCTAGAAGTTTCCAGGAGTCCTCTAGCAGCCATGATTGGTACCAAAGCAGGCTGGATCCCCTGGATTTTGTTGGCACAGCCCTTTGGGCAAGCAGTCATGTGCTGCTGGAAGCACATGGATGGCACGGAAGGTGACTCAGCTCCCAAAAAACCCCTCAGAGGAGGGGGCTGGGAACCTTCCCAGGGGATGCAATTTAGTCAGAGCAAGCCTTTGGTCTAGAGGCAGGGTGTCCTGGTGGGATTATCTGCCTTGTGCCACACAGGAGCTCAGACCAGGCGATTGATTGAGTGCTCCTCCTGCCTTTGCTGTCTGTGAATCAATCAAAGGTGCCATTGAAGTATTTTTGCAGAGGATGTGTGACAATAGCAAAAGAATAGCTCAAAGCCACCTTTGAAAAATGCTGTGTATTATCAAAAGGGAGAAAGGTTTGGAATGAAAGCTGATTCAAGCCCTGGAAGTGTGTCACCATCCTCTCCCATCTGCAGCCAGCCCTGGGGCGCAGGGGAGACGTGAGAGCAGTTTCTGCAGAGCACTCTTGTGACAGGTCCCTCACCTCCCCTAGCTGCTCTCCTCCATCTCCCTCATCCAAGTCACTCATCAGCCCCTGAATCACACGAGGCTCAGAGCTTGGTGTGGCTGGAAGTGACTCACAGGCCTGGGGAAGTGCCCACAGCTGCTGTCACCTGCCAGAGCTGTGACATCAGCAGCACAGTCCCAGCCAGACCCCGCTCCTGCTCCTCCAGGTGATCCCTGGAATTATTCCTGCTGAGATGTTCCCAGCAGAGCTGCTGGTGTGACACAAACGTGATGGGAAGTGGGCAGGAGGCTCTGCCTCCACGTGCTCTCCCAGCAGGCAGGTCCTGAGAGAACAGCACAGCTCAAGAAGCTTTAAAACTCTTTGCCCATGGACTTCCCAATTCCTTGTGGGCTTTGCTTCCCAGGGACAGCAGGGTCAGCAGTGCCAGGGAGTGTTCCCAGTGATCCATGGGCTTTGCAAGAGGGGTAAATTAAACCCTGAATTGAAAGGGCTGTTTGCAAATGCTTCCTTTAGTGGGAGACAGATCCCTCCCTGGATCAGGAAGCTGTGTTGCAGCCAGTGCTCCCAGGGCATCCTGCTCAGCTTTGGGATGGATTGGTCTGGGCTGGGATTTAGGTGCAGTGGAACTCAAATATAGCCAGGATCTGTATCCCAGGGGAGAGAGCTTTTCTCCAGGCTCTGAGGAGCTGACAGCTCTGCCTTCCTGTGCTGACAGAGATCCCAGCACCATGGTCTGCAGTGACAACTTTCCCTCCTCACCCACATCCCCAGATGCCACATCAGCCCCTGGGGGTCCTGGCTGAGCCCCCAGATCCCCGCTGGCACCAGGAATGGGCTCCCCCCTCCCAGACAGCTTTGCTTCTCTGCCTGCTGCTGCTCTGCTCCCCGAGGATAAATAAGGGAGTTTTGTAATGAAGCACCTCTCACCCAGCACATATTAAATAAATTTCAGTTGCCCTTTATTACACAATAATGATAGTAAGATTTAATTACCTCTGCACCCAAAGGGGACATGAATTTTAAGCGATAGGCATAAATCTCCCTGCAGTGCAGTTGGGGTTGTGTGCTCTGGGGGGTCAATTCCAGTGCAGCAGTGGGTGGTGACAGAAAAATCCTTCCCGAGGAGCGTGGATCCCAAACTGAGACTGGGGGTGGATTACGAGAGAGAGACAGGTAAGGAGCAGCTGATCCAAGGGACCCAATTAAGCAATGACGCTTAGTGGAGTTTCTGATCTGTGGCAGAGGCTAAAGATGCAGGAAAATGTATGAAAATCCAGGAGCTCAGAGAGATCAACAGGGCCAGAGTCTCTGTGGGCTCTGCCCTAGGACTGTGCTGCTCTCCTCACTCCTGCTATCGCTTCCCACAAGTTCAAATAATCCCTTTTTTTTCTGGGTAGAGAAAAGAGGAGAAAAGGCATTCTGTGAGTGACTCTGTTTCCAGGGCTCTCTGCGGCGTCTGTTTTGATTCCTGCTGAAAATTGTGTCACCCAGAAACACCCCAGGCAGCGACAGTTCACACTGTGCTTTTGGCAGTGTGGAGAGAAGTGAGTTCTCCAGGAGCAGAGGAAGTGGGGAGGGCTGGGGATGGCAGGGCTGGAGTTCCCCTCCTGCAGGCTCCTCTCAGCAGCCCTGACCCCGCTCCCTGGGCGCTGCTGCAGCTATGGATGGAGGGCTGGGGCAGTGTTTGGGACCCTGCACTGGGTCACAGACCACCTCCTGCCCTTGGCAGGGTTCCATTTAACCATCTCCTGACCCCTCCCCAGCTCTGCAGGTGCTGGTTTCGTTCTGCTCACCACAAGATGATGCAGACGGGCTCAGTCTGTGTGTCAGCGCTCGCAGCTCACGCCTGGCTGCTGATCCCACTGCAGCCCTGCCAGGACTTCCCAGAGAGGTAAAATCATCTCCTCGTGTCAGTAAACAAAAGGGCAAGGCTGAGGGGAGAGGGTTGACAGGTGGCTGTGGTGTTTTCAGCTGCACACTCTGTGGGATGGAGATGCTGAGTTGCAGCAGCATCCCTGCCGGGCTTGGGGGGCTCTGGCCTGGAGGAGAGCCTGGCTTGTGGCTTTTTCCAAAAATGCAGCTCTGCAAGTGACCTACTGCCAACGAGGAGTCTGTGAGGCCATTTCAAACCTTGCACTCATGATTCAGTGGCCATTTCATGCCAAACTGCATGTCTTCATCTTCCAGTCCTCGTTCCTGGAAAAACTGAATTGTGCCTCCTGTTTTCTGCCCCAGGTCTTTCACTGACTTTTCCAAAAGTGATAAAGAGTGAGCCCACCTGGCAATGGAGGGCTTGGAGACCCATGTGGTTCCCGTGTTACCATTCATTTTGTTCCCTATTTTGGGATGCAGGATCTAGTCTGGGCTCCAAGCCATGTCCCTCCCCAGGGGTACAGACAGCCACCACCCCGTGGCCTTGGCAGTGAGAGCCAGGTTGGAGCAGGTGGGAGGATGGAATTCCATCCTTGCCTGTTTATCAGGCATGGGGTCTGATTTATGGCCCCTGGGCAGGGCAGGGCAGGGCAGGGATACCTGCACAGGGATGTGGGGATGCAGTGCATTTTCTTGGGAAGCAGTGGGAAATATCTGCATGTTGCAGGCAGAGCTGGTTCCACATCAAATATTCCCAGTGCTTGTCCATCCCAGCCCTGCTGCTGTGGGTCAGCACAGCCTGGAAGCACTGACCACACAGCAGCTGCTCCTGTTCCTGCTCCCCACATCTGTGTCTGGGGTTTAATTCCTGCTGCCCTTGCACCCCTCACAGCACATGTGGATGGATAAAAGCTTTATCCAAACATATTCCAACAAGGGCAATGTCCCATCAATTCCTCTCTGTGCTGCTGCTCAGTAATCCCACCTGAGCCTCTGAAGCAATTTCAAAATTACTGAGGTAGCAGCACAGATTGTAGTAACAAGCCTTTAGGTCGAGGAGGAGCTTGTTCCTGGCTAATTCCTGGTGGACTGATCAGGGGAGCTGGGGACATCTGGGCTCAACTCTGCCACACCAGCACCTGTCTCTGGGAGCATTTCTCTGCAGGTTCTCCATGCTCTGCTCTTTCCCTGCCTGTCCCACCCTGCTGGGGTCTTGGTGGGAGCAAGGACACATAGAAACCTGGCTGTGGGAGTGCACAGAGATCCAAACTGGGATCTTGGAATTGCCACCGTGATATTTTATGGAAAATCCCTTCGCCAGGATTTCTTCTCCTGGGAAGCTGGGAAGCTTCAGCTCCTCCATGCTTTGCTGCTTTGGAATGGGATTTGGAGAATTGTTTACCCAGCATGTGAATTGTTTTAATTTAATGACCAATCACAGCCAGCTGTGTCAGACTCTCCGAGTCTGTCATGGGTTTTTATTCATTCTTGTTCAGCCTTCTGATGTCTCCTTTCTCTATTCTTTAGTAGAGTTTTAGAATATAATGTAATGTAATGTAATAGAAAATTTAATATAATAAAATATATATGATATGATATGATATGATATGATATGATATGATATAATATAATATAATATAATATAATATAATATAATATAATATAATATAATATAATATAATATAATATAATATAATATAATATAATATAATATAATATAATATAATATAATATAATATAATATAATATAATAATATAATAATATAATAATATCAGCCTTTTGAGAAGTTGGAGTCAAGTTGGCGGAAGGAAGGAAGGAAGGAAGGAAGGAAGGAAGGAAGGAAGGAAGGAAGGAAGGAAGGAAGGAAGGAAGGAAGGAAGGAAGGAAGGAAGGAAGGAAGGAAGGAAGGAAGGAAGGAAGGAAGGAAGGAAGGAAGGAAGGAAGCGTTTCCTCCAAGGCAGCCAGTCCAGCTGTGGTCCCTGGATTCTGCTTTGTGCTGGGAGAAGGCCTTTGAATGCCTGGCTGCAGTGGGAAAATACAGAGCATTTTAATGGCCTGTAGGAAATTTGTCTTCTATTTATCCTGTAGGAAATGCTGGGCCTGGCTGGCACGGGGCTGCTGGAGGATCTGGGCTCAGCCTGGCTCTGTGGGGCCCCTCCTCATGAGTTGTTTGCTCATTTTGCCCAGAGTCAGGCTCTGAAAAGATGCTGTCAGGGCTGGGTTCATTTGTGATGTTAGCTTAGACTGGAGCATCTTCAGCACAAGGTTTCTGCAGGTCCCTGAGCTGGTGAGAGGATAGAGCCTGGGCATGGCCAGAAGAAGGAAATCAAGCTAAAAATTAATCCCCCAATGCTCCTTGGTTTGAGGTTTCTGAATCAGAAAGACAAAAGCTGGGAGGTGCTGCAGGAAGCAAAGGGAATGCAGAGCCCACAGTGGGATCTTTGCCTCTTCCCTAAGGGGGAGATTTCTGCATTTCCCAGAGGAAAAATCCACTCTTGCAGGGGTCACTGGCTGGCCACGGACTCCTGTCCCGCTGCCCATTTCCCTGTGGCCCTAAGTCTGGCCACTGGGGTTTTAAAGCTTGGTTTTCAAGCCAGGCCTGTTTGCCTAGGGGAATGTAGAGCCCTGAGCTCCCAGGTGTCCCACTCACACTGCTGCAGTCCCTCTGTCCCACCAAGGGCCCCGGGACTCCCCCAGCTCCCCCCTTGACCCTGCTCCTGTGCAGGCATTTCCAGCCTGGCTGCTCCCATTCCAGGCAGGACCCCTGGCTCATTTGGCCAAGATTTGCCCAGGAGGAAGAGGAGGAGAAGAATTCCCAGAGCTGTGAAACTGCAATTTGTGGGAAATTGGGATGTGCTGGATGTGAACAGAGCTGCAGCTGCTGGGAGCTCTCTTCAGGGTCTCACATCCCTGGAACCAGCCCAGCTCTCCAAAGAGGGGATGGAGGTGGCTCCAGCCCTTCACACTCCCCACTGCAAGGCTCTCCTCTCCCACCCAGCCACCAGGGTGTATTGAGGTCTGCAAGGTCTCAGTCTGGCCAGGAATTCTCAGAGGGGATTTAATGCCCTGGGGGAGTCTGCTCCTCTCAGGAACCTCACCGGAGCCCTAAAACCCCCCAAGCAGCCTCATGTGCTCACAGGAGCTCAGAAAAGGAGGTTTACCAAATTGTAACAACATTTATGGTTTCAGGCTCAGTGAAACAAAACCAAAATTTTAAATGCTGTTGCTTTCAGTTAAAAAATGATCCCTCAGGGTGCCCCACCAAAAGCTCCTTCTGCTTTACATTGGTTGCCATTGTTTTTTGAGACTGTTCTGATGGGAAAACAGACCCCAGAGGGTTCTGAGTGAGCAGCATGGTCAGTGGAGATTCTGACATTTACAGCAAATTTGCAGTAAATTATTTACTACAAATATAATCAGTTATATTTGTGGACTGGTGTGCATGGAAGGAAGCCCAGAGGAGATGTCTGTGTCCATCTGCAGGACTGTTTCCATCATCCCCACACACTCCTCTCTCTGTGAGGGACTCAGTCATGGGCACAGAGAGGGACAGCCCCTAGCCAGGGGCTCTGCTGGAAGGGCACATTCCAGAAAGGAAAATATTTACAGCAGAGAGCCTGAACTTCCCTGTTTCCATGCAGCACCTCCTTCTGAACCAGCTGATCTGTACTATCATTATTATTACTATTACTATTACTATTACTATTACTATTACTATTACTATTACTATTACTATTACTATTACTATTACTATTATTATGTTGTTGTTGTTGTTGTTGTTGTTGTGCTGAGGGAGTATTTCCTGGGTCCCCAGGATGAAGGAGGAAATTATGGATCTGACTCCATATTCTTAGAAGGCTAATATATTATGATATGATATGATATGATATGATATGATATGATATGATATGATTGATATGATATGATAGAATGCTATACTGAAACTATACTAAAGAATAGAGAAAGGATACAGAGAGAAGGCTTAACAAGAGTGATAATGAAAACTCATGACTGACTCAGAGACTGACACAGCTGGACTGGGATTGGTCATTAAATAAAAACAGCTCACAAGTTGGATAAATAATCTCCAACCACATTCCAAAGCAGCAAAACACAGGAGAAGCAAATGACATAATATTGTTTTTCCTTTTTCTCTGAAGCTTTTCAGCTTCCCAGGAGAGAAATCCTGGTGAAGGGATTTTTCCAGAAAATATGATGGTGACACACTGAGAAAATCAAGAATTCTCCTTTAGCAGTTCCTTGGAGAACCAGTGCAGATGGAAAAGTGATGCCAAGGGGCTGTTTCCTTGTGAGTGCCCATCCTCTGCTCTGGGCAAGGGAGGAGACACTCGGGGCTGGGTCCCTTCATGTGCTGGGTCCCTTCATGTGCGGGGTCCCAGTGCTGCCCTGGCCCCTCTCAGGCTCCCTGCCAGGCTCACACTGCTCACACACATCCCTGCCTCTCGGGCTGCCCTGTCCCTTCTCAGTCCTTTCCTGGGCTGCTCCTGCCCGTGGGATCCACAGCTCCATCCCAGCCCGGTTTTGTGCCGTTTCCCCCAGTCCTGGGCTCTGCCAGCCCCTTGGACAGCAGCAGCAGCAGAGTCTGGCTGTGCCCATTCCCTCCTGGCCCCTGGGTGATGATGAGCTGCCAGACCCGGGCCGAGCTCTGCATTTTACTCCCTGGGTGCTGGGGGCCTGTCCTTGAGCTGTGCTTCATCCAGACACAGAAAAAGCTCCCTGGAGGGCTGCTGCTGCTTTGTGCTGCATCCATCCGCCTGGGTTTTGCGGGGGAATTTACGTCTCTGCACGGGTTCTGCTGGGGCGGTGGGGTCTGTGTTGTGGGGTGAAACCAGATAGAAAGAGGATTCAGACCCTGCTGCAGAGGAGCAATCTTCCCTTGGAAGGAGCCTGGCAGAGTCAGCCATCCAACCCAGCAGGGATGGAGTCCCCACCCCTGGAGGGGCTTAGCAGCCACTGGGATGTGGCACAGGGGCACAGGGGTTAGTGAAGGGTTCATGGTTGGACTCCATGACCTCAGAGGGCTTTCACAACCTGATTGATTCCATGACAAGTCTTCTTTAGACCCACCAGGCTCTGGTGTATCAGGATGGAGCTTTTGCACAAAGTTTGGTCAGCAGTGCTGGATGCACCGAGCAAGTGCTCAGTCCTGCCAGCCCAAGGGGGGTCCAACAAGGAGCTGCACTGGGGGGCTCCTCCACTCTGTGGCTACAGGCACTTGGGTTGTTTGAGCTTCTCATGAAGGCCAGATTGATGAGAAGCTGACTGCCACTGACCAGGACATGGAACAAATCCATTCCTGCCTTCTTCTGTGTGAGGCTCCTGGGCCCTGGTCCCACAGCAGCCCTGCAGAGCTGGGGTGGAGCAGTGATGCTGCAGGGAGCTCTTTGGACATTGCAGGAGGTTTTGGGTAGTTTGGGTCAGGAATGAGCCCGGATGCACCTCCCTGCACTTTGTGCACACACAGGGCACTGCACAGCTGTGCTTCTGCACGTGGGGCTGTCCCTCCCCTGCCCTGCCCTCCCCCTGCCCTTGCTCCTGGCTGTGCTCACCTTGCCTCTCACGGAGTTTTCTCACTGTCCCAGCCCAAATCCCGAGCACACAGCGTTCACATTCCCGTTGCTACAGGAGAGGAGCTTGCAGAGCATTCCATAGAATCATGGAGATTGCAAATGCCCTCTAAGGTCACTGAGTCCATCCTGTGCCCAATCCCCACCTTGTCCCCACCCAGAGCTCTGAGTGGCCCCTCCAGCCCTTCCCTGGACACCTCCAGGGATGGGCACTCCAAACCTGCCTGGGCAGCCCCTGCCAAGCCTGAGCACCCTTTCCATGGGGAAATCCCTGCTGATGTCCAACCTGAGCCTGCCCTGGCCCAGCCTGAGGCCCTTTCCTCTCATCCTGGGGAGGCTTTGCAGGGTCCCATCCTGCCTGGCCTCTCCTGCTGCTTCCCTGAATCCCTGGAGCCCTCTGGACTTCCCCTGTACAATGGGTTTTGCCTGAGGCCTTTTTCTCGCTGCCTGAGCTGATAAAAGGCAGAACTGGCTTCCTTTGTGTGCAGGGCTGAAATCTGATTGATCCTTCCATGCCTGGCTGTCCGGGTGAGGTGTGTGATAGTCTGGCTTTTCATTCTCTTATCGCTCCAGATTTTATTTCTCATTCCAGCCAGAATCTTTAAATTGCACTCTTTGGACAATAATTGCCAGCAGAATCATGTCTTCTTTTCACGAATTTTAATGCTGCTCCTAAGCCTGGGTGCAGCTCCTTTTGGAGCCCTTTTTCAGGGGACTTTAGCCCAGTTGTTCTAAATTCCTTCTTTTCCCTGTGCCTTTGGGATGATCCCTCCAAATGAAACATGCAGCATTATTGCAAAAGCTTAAATCCTTGGCAGAGGCATTCCTACCCTTAGATTTGCTCTCAGAACCTCACAGTTGTGGCTCCACCACCTTTGCCTTCCCCAGCTTTCAGGATCCACCAGGAAAATCCCCCATGGAGCTGCAGTCAGTGCAGCACTCCTCAGGTGATGGACTGGGATGGGGTTTTCCTCCTCTTCTCAAGCACAGCTGATCAATGAAGGGGTGTGTGCAGGTGAGATCCCCCTGGAACCCCTCAGCATCCAGTTCTGAGCTGCATCCTGAAGTTGGCAGCATTTTGCTCCAGGAGTTTTGCATTTTAAAGCATTCCCTGCATCCAGGCCTCTCTGGAAAAACTCATTTTTGGAGCTTTTGTGGTTCCCACGCCAGACCAAGCAAACCCAGGCCTTTCTCCAGTGTCAGGACCTCCCTGTGCTCCTGCTTCTGCCTCTCTCCCAAAGTGGGGCTGTGCAGGGCTGATGGAATCTCCTGGGTTTGCTCTGACAGCCCTGAGGGGCAGAGGATGGAGCAGCCTGTGCTGTGTCCTTGGCATCCTGGCAGAGGAGATGCTCAGCTGGCTATTCCAGGAAGACACACCTGGATATGATCCCCCTGGAACCCTTTGTTCAAGGCTCCCAAAGCTGGATTTTTGCCCTCATTATTGCTCCAGAGCTTTAGTCTGGGGCTGTCCCGTGTCTGATTCCAACCTGAACTGCTGCCATGTCCTGGAGGGGCCCCATGCATGAAGCTCACAAGTGCCTCCTGGAGAGCCTGGAGGGGTCCCAGCCTCTGGAAAGCTTTAGCAGGGATGTCCCCAGCACCACAGGGCAGTGCAGTACCTGCCACAACTCGTGTGAGAGGGGCAGGGGTGGAGCAGCCCTCCCACAGGGAAGAGCTGAATCCCCCTGGGATTTGGCTGCAATCTCAGCTCAGCTCTTTCCCTTTCCCTCTGCAAGAAAACCTTTGATTTATGAGCTCCATGGGGGCTTTGATCCCAGGCTGAGGGCAGGGCCCTGGAGGTGCTGCCACCCTGCCCAGGGGAGCTTCTCTGTCCCAGGGAGTTCTTCCCCTGCTCCCTCCATCCAGGTAGAGAATGACACAAACAATCTTAGATTGTGGGCATTTGTGGAGAATTCTGATTTTTTCAGCACAATTCCCACATCCCCTGCCCCAGCACTCGGGTTTCCTGGGATGGACTGAGGCTCCATGGCCCCTACTTGGTGTAGAACATATTACTGACCTTGCCAAGGATTTCCCTTGTTGAAATAGTGTGTCCATGAGGAATTGTCCCCATTCTTGCCAGGTGACAGTGCTGAGGGGCTGGGCAAACAAAGCATGGCCCCAGCCAGCCCTGAACCTGAGCAGCTGGGCTGGGGAGGGCTGGGGAGAGATGCTCCCAACTTTGGCCACTTTCTGATTTTTCTAAGAGAGGAGATTCACAAGCTCCAGGGAAGTCCTAAAGCCATGAATCTCATTTTCTCTGGAATTACTGCTGGCCTCTGTGCAGAAGGGAGGGGAAGTGTCCCACTAGCAGTGCCCAAGGCCAGGCTGGATGGGGTTTGGAGCAGCCTGGGACAGTGGAAGGTGTCCCTGTGCATGGCAGGGGTGGCACTGGGTGGGCTTTAGCATCCTTCCAACCCAAACCACCGTGTGATCCTGGGATTCCATGAGTCTGTCAGTGACTTTCCTGAGCCCAGCATGTTTTCAATCCAGCTCTTGCAGAACTGGTGACCAGGTTTGCAGATGCCCCAGGGCTGGGAGTCCCTGTCCACACCTGCTGGACTGCCAGGGCAGCTCTGCTTTCGTGGCACTCAGCCCCCAGCCCCACCAGTGGTGACAGCTGTGTCCCCAGGCACAGGGCTCAATTCACGGGTGCTGTGCAGCAGTTCATTTCCTGCTCTGTGGGTTTTACCAGAAATTACCTTTTTTATTGTCATGTTTCTGATTCAGATCAATAAGAGATAACAGGCAGCACTGGGCTGGGAAAAGATTCCTCAGAGAAATTTCCCCTTGGAAAGAAGAGAACAAAATTAATACTACAAAGGTTAAATACACAGAGTGGGTTTAATCCCTGAATTTTGCAGTGAGATGTTCCGAGATTTCATGGAATAGTTTGGGTTGGAAAGGATCTTCAAAGGCCATCTAGTCCAACCCCTCCAGCAAACAGAGACATCTTCAACTGGATCATCAAGCAGATCTTCCAATGCTGCCCACCAACACTCCCAAGGTCCAGAGCTGACCTGGCCCAGCCAGGGGCTGCTGCCAGGCTGCATTTGCAGATGTTTTGCTGGGACTGTCCCACGGAGTGTCCCAGCCTGGATGCTGTGGCAGGGTCACAGCACAGCTCCCAGCAGAGCTGTGGCCCCGTGGCTGTGCCCATCTGAGCCCCAGCAGGGATAGTGACCGAGGAGAAGCTGTGCCAAGAGGATGTGGGGTGCAGGCTGCTCTTCCCAAAGCAAATCAGCACCCTGTGGGACAGCAGGCACTCAGGGATGCTCCTTCTGGCCCAGCACTCCTGAGGAAGAACAAAGCAGGATGAAAGCCCAGTGGGAAGAGCAGGAGAAAATCCAGCTGAAAAATGATGCTCAAATGCAAGACAGTCATTGGCCACGCTCCTCATTTCCTGCTGCTGGAGATGGGATTTGTGTTCCCACCCCTGTGGGACAGACATGGGGCTCCTCCAACATGCAGAAAAGCAGGCCAGAGGCTCTGGTGGAAATTCCACCTGGTCCCAGAGTTCAGCACTGCAACCCCCAGGGGCTTTGGAGCCGGGGGAACAGAGCTCTGTGCCTCTGTGTGAGACTGAGCTTCACTGCTTGGGAATGCAGCCCTGGGATGCACCCCTGGACCCCCCACCTCTGGAAATGGGTGGAGATGTTCCATTTTTAGCAAAGCAGCACTTGGCACTCTGCGTGGGGCCAGGGCTGCACCTCGTGCTGAGCAGAGCACAACCCTTGGTTCAGGTGCTCGAGGAGGCTCAGGTGCCTCTGTCTCTGTGTGAGGAGCCCTGCAGCCATTGGAGTGTTTGCTCCCATGTTTCTCCTTGGATGTTCAGGCCTGAATTTGCATTTTCAAGTCGCACAGCTCTGCCTCTTCAGTGGGAAGTGCTCACCCGAGGAGGGAGCGTGGGGATGACGAGTGCCTGTGGATCCTGCTGGGAGCAAAGCAGCTCCTTCATCACCTGAAGTGCTGCTCAGTGTTTGTGACGAGCTCTGCCACGCCAGAACCCCCTCCAGGGAGGGGGGGATAAAACCCCACGGCCTGGGCATCGTGTCAGGTCAGGGGCAGGGCCTCCTGGTGTGTTCCCAGGGTTATTCCCACAAAATTGCTTCTGTCCTTCCTTCCAGGGAGGAAGGATGGAAAAGCAAAGGAGATTCCTGTCCCAGCTGTAATTGCTGTCAGCAGCAGAGCAGCCAGGGTGCATCTCATTCTGGCCAAGGCTCCCTCCTGGCTCTGCACAGTGCATTTCCTGAGCAGTGGGATGGCATTTTCCCAGCTGGGGTGACGGTTTGGGTGGGGTGACAGAAAGGGAAAGGTGTGCCAGGGACAAGATGAGGATAAGAAAGGATCTGTTACGACTCAGAGAGCTACTGACAAACCAAACCAGGGGCAAAGACTCGGCCATGGAGACACAGGGGGAAGGAAAAGAGTTGTTTACAAGCTTTTTTATTTCTATTCCATCTGGCCTGGTCACTGAGTTCCTCCTCTCCCAGAAATGTGGTTACTCAAGTTTATGTTCTAATAAAGCTGGGTTTTGAATTTAAAAGCCCCTCTGGTCTTTGGAGAGGGCTCACTCCAGCAAAGGTGTGGGCAGGCACTCTCTGCTCCCTGTTTTGGGAGCTGGAGCAGGATCCAGGGGCAGGGTCTAGGGGGATTCCTGGCATGGACCAGGGAGGAGAGGCAGGCGAGGAAGCTGCTGGGTGAGGGTGAAGAGGGCTCTGGGAGCCCGCTCAGGCTCAGATTAGCTCTTGATTACGGCGCTGTGTTCTCATCAGAGGAGAAGAGGGTTTGATCAAAGGCAGATTACCTCAACCGGGGAGAGCAGCTTTCATTAGAGAGGCTGGGATGATGTGGAGTGACTGAACTCATCCTCTGAGCCAGGCAGCTCAACCTTGGGGAAGAGCTGCTCTCCCAGCCCCATTCCAGCACAGCTCCCAGCACAGGAGGCCCTGAGCTCAGAGATGCTCCAGCACTGGCACTTGAGCCCAGGTGTTTGTCCTCACCACAGATTTCTGCCACGGTTACCCTGAGGAGAAGGCTCTTCCAAACCCACCTCATTTAAGAGTGTGTGTTCAGCCCCCAAAACCTCATTTAAGAGTGTGTGTTCAGCCCCCAAACCCTCATTTAAGAGTGTGTGTTCAGCTTTCTGGTGAGGCTGCTGCAGCTCTGCTGCTGCTGGAGAAGGACAAGTCTCCTGCTCCGTGTCCCCTTGGTGTGTAACCCTGCACGAGCTGTTGGCTTTGAAACCAGCATCTTCCAGGAGATCCAACAACTCCTTTTGCTCAGCTCTCCCCAGATTTGCCTCCAGAGACTGGCATCTTTAAAAGTGGAAATAATTGCTTGGGTTTTAGTTGTTCAAACAGAGTTGTGTGTGAGTAGATGCATCCCAACTTCTCCTGCTCCCCAGAGCTCGATGCCTTGGTTGTCTTTGCAGCTGACAGAGAGAAATTGGCACTTGCAGGGCACAGGGAGGCCTTAGCATGGAGTTAGGGAACCACAGGAATGTGTAAAATGATCCTGGGGCAGGACTGACAGCAGAATCCTCCCTTTCCTGTGGGATTCCCCACCCAGGGATGGGTATCAGGGGTCACTCCTCAGAGCTGGACTCTCAGAGCTCCCAGCCCTTCCCCCTCCCCCCCTGCCTCCTCCTCCCTGCTTTCTTTTATTCATTGCAATTCAATTTGTGTTCGAGCTGCTGCAGGCTCAGAAATGTGCCCAGAGCCTGTCCTGGGGGGGCATCCCTGGTCTACCCCAGCCAGTTTCCTCCACTGCCCACAATACCAGTGTCCACTAGGTGCTGGTCCTGATTGGACTCTAGAGAGTGTCCTTCATGGAGTGATCAGTGCTGGGACACTCCTGGTTGAGGAATCTTTGTCCAGGCTCTGGATGAGCTGGATCTTACACCCTCTGCTTGGAAGAGAGCTCCACGTGATGCCTTAAGTTTTAGCTTTTATATTTTCCAGATTCTGTACTGCCTTAGTGTGTAACTCTGAAGTTCATATAAATGTCAGCAAGTTCTCTTCACAACTCAGTCAGACAAAACAATCCTTTTCCAGCCCCAGAACCAAGGACACCACTGCAGCTTCAGCCCCAAAAACTGCAAACAAAAGGGAATTGAGGAGAGCAAACTGGGAGGGTGGGACTGCAGAACCTGGAGCTGCAATTGGACACTTAACCCCAATATGGAAATGGACCAAAACTTATAAAAGTATGAAAACTCTGAGTCCATCTTGGGTCCATCTTGGGTGTAGCCACAGCCAGGCTCTTGTACTGCCCAAGGTGCATCCTTTGAAGACCTTTTAATGAATCCCAACTTTATTCCTTTAACTCTGTCCAGCCTCTGTTCCAGGTGACCTCTCAAGGCATCACAAATGCTCATGCAAACATTTACAGGTGAGGAGAACAATGGGCACAGGATATTTTAATCCTGATATTCCTGAATATCCAAGGGCTTTGCCCTGCAGTGAATGCCACCCTCAGCCAGGCATCCAGCGTGGAGCATCCCTTGGCTCCAGGGCCAGCCCCTTTCTGCAGGTTTACAGTAACCCCTCAGGACAAAGTCAGGCTTTTCCTGGGAATGGGAGCCTGGGTGAAGACCTGAGCTGTCCAAGGTCCACAACGCTCTCCTCGGAGTGGACAGAGAGCAAACCAAGAAAACCAAAGAGGAAACAAATGGACACCTGGCCTGGGCAGGCCTGAATTGCTGGAGAAAATCTGCTGGCTGATTTCAGGGTCCTTAGGTGGGAGATCAGGGCAAGGTTCTTCCCCCAGAGGGTGCTGGCACTGCCCAGGCTGCCCAGGGAATGGGCACGGCCCCGAGGCTGCCAGAGCTCCAGGAGCCTTTGGCCAGCGCTGCCAGGGATGGACAGGGTGGGGTTGTTGGGGGTCTGGGCAGGGACAGGGGCTGGGCTGGATGGTCCTGGGGATCCCTCCAGCTCAGGATATTCTGTGATTCTAAAAAGAGATGTAACAAAATGATTCCTCAAGACAATTGTGGACTGTGAGGCTTTATCCCCTTTCTTTGACCTTGCACTGCTGGGATGAGGAATCCACCCTTTCAGCACCCAGCTCCTGAGGTGTCTGGGCTCGGGCTGTTATTTGTCTCTGCCCAGACAAGGGTGAGATGGGCTCGCTTTTCGGGCTCTAAAAGACAAGGCTGGACTCTCAGGTTTGGTCTTCAAGGTTGTTTATTATTTCTTATCTACAAAAATTTTCTTTCTGCCCAGCCGGGGTCTGACCAGCAAGGCAGCCAAAGGCACTCTGACTGCCCACAGGGCGGTCACATCTTTTTATAACAAAGTCTACGTAAACTATATTTATCTTTCATCTCCAATACTTATCATTTTTATTACTAAGTGTACTTTTACTATAAACCTATCAAAAACACCTACGTCACCCGGAAAATGGAAGACAAGAAGAAGGAGGAAGAACCATGTGGCAGGCCCCAACTCCCTCCATCTTGTTTTTTTTCCAACCCCCCTGTACTAAATCTTAAAAACTATGCTTTAGCTTATAAATGTTCTATTTCTATATCTTTTACACGCCAGTGATTCTTAAGTCCCCACATATAGGTGGAACATCTCTTGCAGGGTCAAAGTTGAGCCACCAGGTACTTTTTGCAACATTCCAAGGCTCCCGGGCTCCCCAAGGGTTCTCTCCGTAGCTCTGGCCTTCAGGAGAAGTGCGCTGAGTTCCCACACTGAGGAACTTTGGCAGAATGGGGGGTTCAGTGCTCACCCTGCACAGCTGAACCAAGGCCTGAAGATGATGGGAACAGAGCCTTGCACAGCTCCTCTTGCTTCGTTGGCTTTTCTTTCCCTGCCCCATCCCTCTTTTCCCTTTTCTTATTTCCCTCCTTGCACAGGATCCTGGCTTTGCTGGGTGTAGCTGCATCCTTTGGGGTATGGATGAGGCCCTGGAAGGGTTAAGCAGGTTCTTGAGCCATGTCGCTTTGCCAGGTCCCTCAGAACAGCTCTCTGGATGTACTGAAGCTGTTCCTCCAACACTGACTTGCCATTTGATCTCTCACCAGAGACAGATTTTCTGCTTTGCTGCTCTTTCGGGCCATGTTAACGTGATTTGAGCCTTGTTTTGCCTCATAGAAAGCAGAATCAAATTCCAGCAGTGGCAGCACCTCAGCCTGGTATCATTGCATTGATTTATTCCTCCTGCCCCAAAAGCACAGTTATTGCTTTCTGTAATAACGTCACAGAGCCTTCAGACAAAGGGCCTTGCTCTATTAAGGGCTTCTGTGGCTAAAGAAAAGTCAGTAAGAGATGCTGTTACAAGGGAAGGCTTGATAGGCTCCAAATTCCCTTCCCCTCTGCTCAAATTCCTCATTAAAGCTGACATTGGCTCTCCCTGGCTCTCATTGCCAGGAGAATTCCACAAGTGCCACTCTGGATGTGACAGTGTCTTCTCAGTACCCAGTGGTGCTCAGAACCCACTTAATCCATCAGGAGAAGTGTGTGGGAAGCAAAGGCATGGAGAGGGCATGGGAAGGATTTCAGCAGCCAAGGGAGTTTGGGAAGCGTTGCAGGGCTGTGGCAGAGAGGGAGGATGGAGAAGAGGAGGTGGGACAGAATGGGACAGGAAAGAGGAGGGGCACAAAACCAAAAAAGGACCAAGAGCCATCGGAAATGCTGGGAGATGCATGGCCACCAGGTAAAGTTACCTGGGACTGGGAACTCCTGGGAATTCCCACCCCTGAGCTGCCTTCCATGGCCTTTGAACCAAGTCCTTCCACCTTCTCCCAGAGCAGCCCTGGACAGACAGAACCCTCATCCCTGTGTCCCCAGGTTCCTGGCCTGGCTGCCAGGACAGGTGGATGGTTCTCCCTGGGGTCAGGCTGTGTGAGCATCCCCAGGTGCATTCCATGGTCCTTTGGAATGCCACAGGCTGAGCTGCTGTCCTTGGTGCACCAATCTCCTTGGAGGATGGGACCAGAGGGGAAAGGACAGCTGTGAACTCCTTACCCAAGATTTTGGGACCCCTGAGGCCAAGGGGCAGCCTGAGCTCTCAACCCTATTCTGAGTAATGACTGCAAAACGTTTTCTCCTGCAGCCTCTCTGGTGCTTAATTCCAGGGGATGAAGAAGTCCAAGGAAAGGCAGAGCCTTCAGGAAGACGCCTTGGATTGACCCCCAGAGATTCCTAACTCCCATGTCAATGATTCATGCCCTGACCTGGGACAAACACGGTGATCCCAGGCTCCAGAAAAGCAGAGTATTATTGCAATATAGCCAAGCACCTGGAGTTCAAGTCCATCCCAACCTCCACGGCATTGTTTTTCTTCCCAAAGAATGTGAAGAAAGAAAAACAGTGAAGACAATCCCCTTATAAGGACCAGGCCTTTGTCTCCTCTAAGGACAACACACAGGTCCCTGCAGGTGCAGAGGAGATCAGCAGTGCCCTTCTTCTCCAAGGATTTCCCAGTTTTTTCCCAGAGACTGATTGTGCTCAATGCCCTGGGAATAAATATGTCAAGACTTTTTGTTCTTGGAGCCCCACAAGTCCCACTCTGGGATGTGACATGGTCTTCTTTGTACCCTCAGATCCCAGTTAATCCTTCAGGAGAAATCTGTGGGAAGCAGAAATCCTGGAGAGGGCATGGGAAGGATTGAAGCAGCCAAGAGAATTCCAATTTATCAAGTTGGACTGCTGTCCACTCTTCATAGAATCACAGAATCATGGAATGGGTTGGGTGGGAAGGGACATTACAGCCCATCCAGTGCATGGCAGGGACACCTCCCACTGTCCCAGGGTGCTCCCAGCCCCATCCAACCTGGCCTTGGAATGCTTCCATGGATCCAGGGGCAGCGACATCTTCCCTTGGCAACCTTTTCCAGTTCTCCTTGAAGGTGTCTGGATCTTCACTCTCTGCCAGCAGCTCTACTACCCTTTTCTCCAGCAATGAAAATATCAGCACTCCCTGCACTGGATGTCATCTTTCTACTGGCCATGAGTGGCAGGAAGATACAAACCAGAGAGTTGGAAAATCCAGGCAAAGCTCGGGAAGAGCCAGCCGGGTCTGGATCTCACCTGGGCATGCCTGGCAGGCGTATCAAAGGTACACAGGACCCCTCTGAAGTCCCCAGGGCCTGGGAAAGGTGTCTGCCTCCTCCCCTTCCTCCTCCTCTCAGATTGGGATTTCCTCCAGGCAGCTGTGGCAGGAGGAGGAGCAGTTGCAGCCCCCACATGAGGCACAGAGAGAGAAATCCAGAAATCCCTCCAGCCAAGGCAGGAGTCAAACCTCGTTAGCGTTATTGCACATTAGGGATGGTCATTATCTAACAGCAAAGGTACTGCACCCAATACAGGGTAATTTATTTTGGACCTCGTTATGATGGATAAAGATTAATTAATCACTGTGCTGCAACTTAGTGGTTGCCTAGGGAGCCATGATCATGACCTGATTATCTTTAATATAGGCGAAGAGAGAGCAGTCCCCACCAATTCATGTCTAAAACACACTCACACCGTGCTTTAAACAGACTCATTTCCCAGAGCTGGGCAAAATGAGCACTGGAATTAATTTGGAGGGAAATTGGAATAAAAAAAAAAAGTGAATGAAGACACAAAGTTCTTTCATGAGGGATGATTAGGTCAGAATTTCACCCCAAAGAAAGATTACTTTTTTGCCTGAAGTCTGCACTGGTTTAGTGGTCAAGGGAAGGAGCTGTTAAAATAAAAATGTCACATGGACAGATTGGAGACAGGGAAAAAATCATGTCATGAAGTGCAGCAAGGAAAGGTAGGAATTAATAAGGAAAAGTGAATATAACAATAACAACAGCAACAGCAACAACAACAACAATGAAAATGATAACAATAACAATAACAATAACAATAATAATAATAATAATAATAATAATAACAACAACAACAACAACAACAACAACAATAATCCCTAGCTGGCAGGTTGGCGAGCAATGTGGGGTTTCTGAAGGGATGTTTTGGGTTTGCATGGCCAGGCTCTGGGAGTTCCTGACTGAGGACCTGTGGGAGAACTTGTGCTGTCCCATGTCCCCTACTCAAATGGCTCAGCTCCCTCCCTCAGAGAATCCCCCGTGAGCCATGGGACACAAGAGCCATGGGAAGTCTGTGGAACACTGTTGGTGTTGTGGAAATGTGCTGGTTTTTATTGGAGCCATTCATGGAAGTGACTTTAGAAGAGAAGCTGCTAGCAGTTTCCTCCATGTCTGACAAAAAAACTAATCAGTAATTAGCTTTGAGAACTGACAATCTGTTAATCCATTGAGCAAGCTGAACACGCCTCTCTGAATACATGTGTTAAAGATGAAAAAAACCCCAGGGAAGTTCTCTTTTCCTTCTGGCATTTGGAGAGAGAAGTCCTTCCCCCTGTCCCCTTCCTGGCCTGGTGAGATCACGTTTTGCTGAAGTCTGGCCCTGCTGCCTGGCCAGGCATGGCCCTGCTGGAGAGGGAAAACCCTCAGCCCACGGCTGGAACTGAGATCCTGACACAGCCCCAGTGCCGCCTGAAATCCACCACCTGACCTGCAGATCTCAGGTGAGATCTCACCTCTTTCAGAGCACAGATAAGACTTGCAAACCTTCAGTCCTCCCTCGGGTGAGAGAAAAGGACAGAGTAGAAGAACAATGTGAAGACAACAAAGTCAGTGAGCAGTCACGTCCCAGATAGGAGGGATGAGGAGATGCCTTAATTTTGGGGCTGAAATCCTCTTATAAAGCTATAGAGAAGAATTTAATTGATACATCAGACTCTTTTTCCCTGTAACTCATTGAAAGTATGAGGAGATGAAGTGCTCAGATTGCAGATATGAGCAAAGGCCTCCATGCTAAAGCAAGCAGATGTTAAAGTAGCTGTGATCCCATGAGAAGTTTAAACAGAGAGAGAGAAGAGTGATGAAGACCCTTGAGCCCCAGGAAGAGAAGAAGATCTCTGTTCCCAGAGATGAAGATGATCTCAGGGATGGATGAAGAGAACCTTTCCTCCTGAACAGCTCATCCTTGAAATAGTACCCCATAAGTTGACACGGCCCATAAACACAGCTGTAAAAAAAGCTGTGAGAGATAGGAGAGACTTCATGATTGCAGTTACTATTCATAGAAATTAAAAGCCACAAGAAAACTGTTTTCTTGTAGAGAAGTCTCCATAAATTGGCAAGAGGGACTCCTCTCCCTAAGTGAACTGAAGAAAGACTATTCTAGTGTGTGAGAAAGGAAAGGTTGTAGGGGGAAGGAGAAGTGTTCTAAAAATTTTATTCTGATTCTTATTTTTCTTTCTTTAAGTTACTGTTAATAAATTTTGCTTTATCCCCTTTTAAAGTTTTGAGCCTGCTTTACCTTCCTCCTAATCCTATCTCCCAACAAGAAAGGAGTGAGTATATTCTAGTGGGTGCGTTTGGCCAGTGTTAAATTCACCTCATCAACTGGTGCATTAACCGAGAAATCTCAGATTAGTGAGCCAAAACCACTGCAGTAAATATCCCCAACCCTCATGTGCTGGGGACTGATGATGGATCATCATCCTCCTGCCTGGGACATGAGGAGCAGGTAATTCCTGATGGATCCAAGCACTGCCTTTCCCTTGGAGAGCCCATGGAATGGTGCCAGTGGGTGTCAGGACACAGCCAGGCCTGAGTCCTGGTGAGAAGAGAGCCAGATCCAGGGTGCTGGCAGGACAAACAGACATGGCAGAATGCTGTAGGATGGTGAGACAAGGCCCACACTCTGCAGCAGGGGAGGGGTTCTGGTTACCTGGGGGTGCAAGCAGAGCTCTGAGCTGCCAAGGCCTGGGGGCAGGGGGAAGGGATGGACCTGAAAAAATGGCTTGATGCTTTGCCTTCATGGGTTTAGCCTTGTGGGTCATTGTGGTGGGAGGAAGTGAAGGTCAGACCCCCAGCAGGGATTAACCTGCTGGGCAAGGCTTTGCCAGGCTGTCCTACTGTCCCACCAAACCCAGCCTGGCCCCAGGGTTGGGGAACAATTGCTGGGGGGGAGTTTCCTGGGAGTTACAGCAGACTGACTCCTCCTCTGCCAAAACTAGGGGTCTGGGTGGCCTGGACATCCCCAGGCATCCCCCACTAGAGCCCAAATCCTGGTCCCACTGCAGGCATGCTCTGCCTCTCTCCCCTCCCACTGCTGAGCAGGAGAAGCTGTGCTGGGAGCACTGCCCAGCTCTGGAAAGGGCAAGGAGGGTGAAAATATCGGCATGAACCTGTGGGAGCAAGGTGGGAACCATGAGAAAACCTTCCCAGCCTGTTTTGTGTTTCAGACACTGAACCACAGCCCCATCATAGTCTCAGTCACCTCGAAGGTGGGAATGCTTCCCAAAGGACCATAATGGGAAGTGGAATGGAGCATGGTGATGCTCCAAGAGGAGTGTTCTGATCCTCCCCAGAGATTCAGTGGTGCTGGGGCTCCTGCTGGGAACTGTTTCCGAGAACTTTCAGGAAGAATCCCTGTGAGATCACACACACCCAGCCCTGAGCCCACCCTGCACACAGTGGCCTTTCCATGTTCCACAATCAGCAGCCTCAGGATGTTTCAAGGAAAACAGAGCTTCATTCATGACCTTGCGATCCTGAGCCCTTCCCTTCCCTTCCCTTCCCTTCCCTTCCCTTCCCTTCCCTTCCCTTCCCTTCCCTTCCCTTCCCTTCCCTTCCCTTCCCTTCCCTGCCAGCCTGGCCACAGGACACAGAGCACTCCCTCCAAGCCAGAGTACCCCAAAAAAGGCAGGAAGGCAGAGGCAGAAGTCAGGCTGGGGTATAAAGAGCTGCAAAACCCTTGGGCTGAGCCTGCTCTCAGCTCCTGATGAGGTTCCAGTGGGGAAGGGAGCAGAGCTGTGCCCAGGGAGCAGAGCTGGTGGAAGCTCTGCCAAGTCCAGGGGGAGACATGGGAGTTCCTGGGAGAGAGGGGAATCCTGGGGCAGCCTGAGCCCACCAGTCACACTCCTGGTGGCTGATGCATCCCAGCACAGGACTGGATGCTCTGGATGCTCAGGGCTTCCTGTCTAGTCCAGACCAGTTCACTTCCAGCTGTGGAAGTCTGAAATGACACAGAGAAGTTAAATCCCAGCCCTGGTTGAGACCAATCCCAAAGCCTCTCAAACCACCTGCAAGCTGCCAGGCTCCGTCAGCAGCTGTGGATCAGAGCCCCTGTCCCTGCCTGCTCAGGCTGGGGCTCTTCTGGCAGTTCTGCCTCATCAGCCACTGAAGGATGCTGGGGATTGCCAATACAGTGGGAATGAGGATGATGAGGATGGCAAAGATCACAGGTGAGTAGTATTCCAAGGGGGAAGCTGGAGAGGCAGCACGCAGGACTGCTCAGGAGGCGGCAGGGCTGGATCCTGGCCAGGGGAGAACAGACTCAAGGGAATAACTCCAGCATTTCCCAGGGCTCAGGGTATGCCTGCCTCCTCCAGGCTACCCTTGCCTAAGGTTCATCATGGGAGACAGGGAAAACACCACATGGAGCAAAGTCCACTTAATGTTTGGCAGCCTAATTGCTGATGTCATGTAGGTGATACAGAACCCTCTATTTAGGGATGCAATCAAAACTGCCACACAAAAACTTCCGATGTGTATCCTCTCCTCTGGTGCCGTGCTCACCTCCACAATGTCCCTGAGGGGCTCTGGGGACTCAGACCTGGCCTGGAGAGCACAGGTTCCTCAGCCAGAGTCACAGAGTGGGGGAGAGTCACACAGAGAGAGGGGAGAGTCAGAGAGGGTGGGAGGGAATCACAGAGAGGTGGGAGAGTCAGAGATGAGGGGGAGTCACAGGGGGGTGGGAGAGTCACAGTGGGTCACCAGTGTCCTCAGCCCTTTACTGGGAGGAATCTGATGTTCAGAGTGGGGTTTCTTCTGTCTCCCTTTGGGATACCCTGAATGAAGCATTACAGCCCCTGGGTGGGCAAGGATAGGTTGGTGTCTTGGTTTGAAAAGACAGGTGTCTGCTAAGGAAGGCAGGAGCTTTCCTTGAAATGGAAAATGTAAATCCCCTACCTCCAATTTATTATAATTTTGAAATTAAGGGGTTCTCAAGCAAAGATATGGGAATAGGAATTACAGTTCTTTATTAGGAAAAATAAAAATAAAAATGCAATAGTACAAAAAACAAAAAAACCCCACTGCCAGAGTCAGAGCAGTCCCTGTCCCCTGTGTGTCAGGGTGGGGGCACAGCCCCATCCCATGGGGGCTCAGCCCTCCTGCAGTTCCAGCTGTGGCTCTGCTGCAGCAGGATCCTGCACAAGGGGGGAGTTTTCCTCTGCAGCTCCAGGGCTGCTGGAGATGGGCCTGCTCTCCCTCTGGGAATGCAGGGCAGGAGAAAGCTGCTCCTCTGGGAATGCAGGGGGCAAAGGCTGCTGTGCTGTTCCAGGGCAGATTGTATCCAGGTAGGAATGCTTGGCTCCTGCCCTGGGCAGAGCATCTCCCCATGGGATGGTGGAATTTGATCAGCCCTGCAGGGACACTCAGTGGCCATGGACAGCAGAGATCTGCTGGAGGGAGGATGGGCTGTGGGAGAGATAAAGAAAACTGCCCCATGAACAGCAGAGAACTGCCCCAGCTCTGACAGATGGGAACAGAACACACAGCCCCATTTCTGACCCAAGACAGTTGGATTTAAATCCACACAGGGACTTCACCTATCACGTTCCATCCTGGGCTGCAGACATCTCACTGGTCAGGAGCTGGGCTGTGTGGGAATCAGACTCATCAGCAGCTGAGACCCAGGAGTTTTGAACTCCTTAGATAAGAACACTCTCAACAACAAAACACACTGCTGTCATGTGGAACTTTGAGGTGTGTGTGTTATCCCAGCCTACAACCACTGACCCCACAGAACAGGTAGATTCTAATGAAATCAGCGGTGATCCCAACGTGATATGACTCAGCCAGACCCTGTGGGCACAAGGGGAGGAGACAGGCTGGTGTGCAAGCAGAGCCACAGGAGAGACCAGGAGTAAAGCTGAAGAAATAATGAAAAAGGCATGTGTGGAGAGCCACCAAACCAGCAGAAATCTGGAAATAACCAGAGGCGTGCGCAAAGAGCCTCCCAAATTATATAGCAAGCAGAGCTGTTTTGTGGCAGAAAGCTGCTAAAAAATCCAAATTTCCGTTGTATATACCCATTTTAGATAGAAGAAAAACTCCACCGAAGAAAATGAGAGGATCCATCTCCGTGGAGAAACATTCTGTGATGCAGGTATGCACCTATAATCTAAGGGACATAGATTATGAACAAGAAACTTTATTAGATCTGATAATATGGACTAAAAATTGGGGATTGGAACCTACCAAGGAGAATGCATTAAATATGCATACATAGACATAGACTGGTAAATATATAATGGATGCAGCTTACAAAGGCGACAAAAGTGCAGTTACAATCCTAAAACCTTGGAAACTGATATTGAATTTAATAATACAGCTAAAAATTGAGATGTGTGATGAGGAATGGGTACTGGGAAAGGCAGCCATGCCACACTGCACGGTGCTGAATGGGTGCCATGTGCAAGATTACACAAGAGCCCAGAGGTGCAGGGGGCCTGGAGGGACAGCCAAATCCCAGTGGGCAGTGAGAGCCTGCACAGAGCCAATTCCTCAGCATGTGTGGGCAGTGCCACAGAGGGCAGCACAGCCCCAGAAAGTGCTGGGGGTCCAGCAGGCAGAGAGAGTCTGTGTGCTGGCCGTGCCACAGCGGCTGCCAGTGCCCAGGGGGGCAGCGTGCTGGGCTGCGCAACTCAGCCAGGAGCAGAGGAAAACACAGCCATGGTGCCCACTCTGGTCTGCTGCTGAGTGTCTTGGTTTGGAAAGACAGGTGCCTGCTAAAGGAGACAGGAGCCTCCCCTGAAATGGAGAATGCAAACCTTCCCCACCCCTCCAAATTGCTATGAATTTTAAATAAGGGGCTCTCAGGCAAAAAAAAAAAAAAAATGGGAGCAGGAAATAACAGGGAAAAAATAAAAGGATAAAATACAACAATGCAATACACCAGAACAACACTGACAGAGTCAGAACTCAACCTGACACCCTGTGGGTCAGGGTGTTGGTAGCAGTCCAGTTGGAAAAGGGGCTGCAGTCCTCCTGGAGTGTCAGACGTGGTTCTGTTGGAGCAGGGCAGTCCTGTAGGAAAGGGGTGAATTCTTCCTCCGCAGATCCGTGGAAGTAGAAACAGCTGCTGTTCCTCTGGGGAGTCCAGTGCAGAAGAGCTGTGCTGGTGTGTCAGAATCTCTAGATTATATCTGGGTAGGAATGCTTGGCTCCTCCCTCTGGGCGGAGCATCTCACAATGGGATGTTATAGTTCTTATCAGTCATGTGGTGACATTCAATAGCCCCTTATCAGCAGATGTTCCCTGCTGAGGGACCTTGATTATGATCACTCAGGAAGAGAGATAAGGAGCATTGCCCACTTGACACCAGACAATTCCATACAGATGGCAATAGAATACATCTTGCCTTGCAATCTGGAACACTGAGCTGGGCTGAGTTGCCACCTGGCCACCCTGGGCTACCATTCCAAGTCGAGCTGTGCCACCACAGGCTGAGCACCCTGGGACCATCCTGCAGTGCCACACGGTCCCCAGGGCCGCCCCTGCACTGCCTGCACCGGGCTGCTGTGCAGGGTTGGACCATGCTGCAGTTTTGGGCGGGCACACCACGCCGCCCCGCTCCGCAGGACCAGACCACACCCTGTGCTGCCATGCTGGCACTCCCTGCTCCCACACGTGCACCAGGACCTCCTCCTCCTCCTCCTGAGAGCGAGCAGGCCGGCCCCAGGGCCGTGGAGCATGGCTGCGCTGCAGTGGTGCGGCAGAGGCTGCCGGAGCCAGCGCCTTCCCGAGAGCGTCGGGGAAGGATGGAGAGCTGGGCAAGCACCCGATGCTCACGTCACCAGGTAGGGAATGCAGCTCAGTGGAATGAAGAGACAGGAGGGGCTCTTTGTCTGGAACTCCAGTGGTGGTTCACGGGCCAACACACTGAAGTGGTCCAGGGACAGAAGAAACAAGAACAACCGAGGGTCCAGGGTTTTATATGGGACAAGGGGGCAGAGTATCAGATCTGAGGGCCAATGTGTAGAGGGACCAGGGGCGGTACAAGGGCAGGTTACAGGGGAGCAGCCAACTGGGATTCAGGGGAGGAGCAGCAAGGAATGAGGAGCAATGAGGTAGATGGGCGTGAAGAACATTCTGGAACTGGGGAGGAGAACAGGGGTGATGTAACTGGGGTTATTAACATAATGAAGCAAGGGACTGTGGGAGAGCATTTCTCTGGGTCGCCCTATCTTTAAGATGAATGTCTTCCCAGGGCATCCCAGTTCCTGCATCCCCTTTGTTGTTCTGGGATGCAACACGACATCTCTAGTGGGTGTGGTTCCCCCCCAGTCCAGCCCCTGAGGGCCGTGCCATGCCTACTTGCTGTTCCTGCACGGGGGCAGGCCCCAATGAGACTTCACTACCAGCACCCAGATGCTGAGCTTATGTCCCTCCTGGAAATACACCACAACCAGCAAGTCCTAGCACAACAGTGCCAGACCCCAGCCCGATCCCACCTCAGCCTCTCCAAGCCTTCCTACATCCAAAGTTTCCCAGGGCTGTGGGAGGAGAACCAAATGATACCAACAAAGGCAGTGCCGAGTTCTTACCCCACATAGCTCAGCAAAACCTCACAGCTCCCCCGCCTGCTTCTGCTTTAACTCTACCGAGGTTCTCGTACCCTACAAACTCTAGTAAACCGATGCTGAGGGAAAGAAAGGATTGGGCTAGTTTAATAGCCCCTTCCTCAAAAGAGAAGACTGCAGCATTTGCATGTGCTGGGGTTGAAACTGATTCATGTGGCGTCTCTTTGTTAACTAATTCTATTGCAGTCACTATAGAAATGTTAAGTCAATATTTCAAATATGGGCTACTGTTTACAGAATATGGGTTAAGATTTGTGGCAGAATACTTAATGGTTTTGCTTTTGTGTACCCTGCAAAAATATTTACTCCAACAACCTGAAAGTCTTTTTTCCTCTTCCAAAAATCTCACAATTTTGGTTATAGAATTTCAAAACCTAAAATAAATAATTTAGGTTCCTCCGACCTCAAGAGACAACTTCATAAGTGTCCTTAGATGTCAAAATTATTCACTTTTGTTACCTCTCTTCTATAGTACTACAGGCTATCTGTGTGTAGAGTTTTAAATTGGTTTGTTTGTAATAGGAGGGTAAATGGTACTTTCAAGAGATTTATTTATTTGTGTACATAGTCATAGTTGTTTATAGGTTTTTTATAGCATCATTGATTGTTTAGCTGAAGGTAAATAGCAAAACCACCTATTCTATAAAAATTTATTTTAATTATATGATAGGGAAGCCCGCCCAGTCTGGGTTTCAGCTTTAGCCAAGCTGTGGCCTTTACTGGCAGGAGAGGTGTTCCATCATGCCAGGTAATAGCCCTGGCCAGGTTATGGATTTGACTGGCAGGGAAAGTTATCAAAACCAGGTGTTTCTGTACACAAAAGATGAAAGCAAGTCACATGGACTAGCTGATTTGGCTTAGCAAAAGCTGAACCCTTTTCTTTGAGATAATGTTGGAGGCTTTGTCCAGAAGAAGCTCTCCAAGCCCTCACTGTGAGAAAGAGTCCCCTCAGCGATGGCAGACCCTGGGTGATGGTAAAGCATGCAGGCAGTTGTACATGTTTTGTTCTTGTTATAATTGCTGGAAAGAAGAAAGGGAGAGAAGAGGTGTGGATGTACACCCCTCTCAAAGGTCTTGAGTGTTCTCATATTTTTCTCATGTCTTTCAGTCAATTTACAACAAAATGACAAATTGTTCTTCCCGATTACAAATTGTTTTCCTAGTAGTTGGGATCTTTCTGACAGTTCTAAGGGTTAAATGGTTTAGTGTTTTTACTGTTAAATTGTAACCTTGTAACTTCTAAGCAAATAGCCTGTGACATGCTGGCCTGAGTTCTGGACAGCTCCTAGAGGTGAGTGCTGCATCTGCAGTGATACACGAGAAACATTGCTAACCGAGAAAGCCAGATTTGTCAGATGGAGTAGAACACTTGTGTTGTCTTTGTCATCCTACCAGGTAACAAAGAACACCTGTACATTTTTTTAATATAACCAAAAGGGTGAGTTGTAGTATTCCAGTCCCTGGGTGGGCAAGGATAGGAAGGATTTAAATTGACACAGGGACTTCAGTGATCACATTCTGTCCTGGGCTGCAGTGTCTTAGGTGGGAAATGCAAGATGTGGCTGGGGGTGTGTATTCTACTGCCATCTGTGAGAGGTGAGGCAGTTATCTTCTGTTAATTGGGCCACCTGTTAAAACCAGGTGAGGCAGTTTTCTTTATCTCTTCAATGACCCAATCCTCCCTCCAGCAGATCTCTGCTGTCCATGGCCAGTGAGTGTCCCTGCAGGGCTGATCAAATTCCACCATCCCATGGGGAGATGCTGTGCCCAGGGCAGGAGCCAAGCATTCCTACCTGGATACAATCTGCCCTGGAACAGCACAGCAGCCTTTGCCCCCTGCATTCCCAGAGGAGCAGCTTTCTCCTGCCCTGCATTCCCAGAGGGAGAGCAGGCCCATCTCCAGCAGCCCTGGAGCTGCAGAGGAAAACTCCCCCCTTGTGCAGGATCCTGCTGCAGCAGAGCCACAGCTGGCACTGCAGGAGGGCTGAGCCCCCGTGGGATGGGGCTGTGCCCCCACCCTGGCACACAGGGGACAGGGACTGCTCTGATCCTGGCAGTGGTGTTGTGTATTACTGCATTTTAATTTTTATATCTTCTTTTATTTTTTAATTTTTTTTCCCAATAAAGAACTGTTATTCCTACTCCCATATCTTTGCCTGAGAGCCCCTTAATTCCAAAATTATAACAATTTGGAGGGAGGGGGTTTTCATTTTCCATTTCAAGGAAGGCTCCTGCCTTCCTTAGCAGTCACCTGTCTGTTCAAGACATGCAGACATCACCCTGGTCAGGAGCTGGGCTGTGTGAGGATCAGAGCAATACCAGTTGAGACCCTGGAGTTTTGAACTCCCTAAAAAAGAGGGCTCTCAACAAGAAAACACGCTGCTGTCACATGGTGTGTGTGCTGTTCCTGTCTCCCACCACTGACCCTGTGAAACACGTGGAACATCACATAATAACACCCCACAGTTATTCTTTTATTCTCCCTCTTCCAAAACTCCTGGAAGCTTCACAGGAGCCTCCCATAGCCCAAAGGGCTCTTTTCATCCTGCACAACAGCCTGGGTTGGTTCCACCATCGCCATCACAGCGTTTGTCCCAGCAGCAGCAGCTCCTCCACTGCTCTGGGCTGTTGTTGGCACCTGCTGAAGGCAGCTCAGGCATGGACAGCCCAGACTGGCCCTGACACTCCACGTCAATGAAGGTCTTTGGTTTCCAGCTGGGAATGACAAAAGTGTTTGCTGGGTGGCACTGCCACCATGACCAGGGGCACACACACCCCCAGCCTTTATCCCAGCCTGGCTGCTCCATTTGTGGCACAGGTGGAGTTTTCACACAGGGCTGTGCACAGGGCCCGTTTCCCTGGCACTGCAGGTGCTGTGGCACCCTTGGGTTTCCCTGCAGGCACAGCATGGCTGTGCTCAGCCCCAGACAGGGACAGGGAGATGCTCAGCCTGTTTTCCTGACCACTGCGGCAGTGGTGGGCAGAGATCTGCCGATTCCTGGCTGCACCAGAGCTGAGAACAAAGGGGCAGCTGAAGTGGGAACCTCCCCCTGTCTTCCCCACGTTTCTCATTCAGAAATTACCCATAAATCATGGAATTATAGGATGGTTTGGGTTGGAAAGATCCTTAAAGCCCATCTTGCTCCCCTCCGCTGCCCTGGGCAGGGACACCTCCCACGAGACCAGGTTGCTCCAAGCCCTAACCAGCCTAAATCAATCTTGGTTTGCTGCTCAAATTATGCTCACTTTGAACCCATGCTCATTTTCACCCCTCCCTGAAGACCTTTCTCCTCCCTGTGGCACATTTAAAAGGCTGCCTGACAAAAGCAAGTGCCTTGTGTCCTGAATAACCCCCTCCAACAAAACCCCATCTTTGAGCAACTCCTGCTGGAAAGAGCCCTCATCTTCCTCTTCAAACCAGGGCAGGAGCTTCACCCAGGACAGGAGGTGCAGAATTAACTCATTTCCTGCCAGTGTGTGAATCCCAGAGCCATCCCAGTCACTGGGATGTCGTCCCATGGGGACTTTGGAGGTCCAGGGGTCCCAAGGGTGCTCTGGGTGAGGTGAGTGAAGGGAGGCTCCTGCTATTCTCCTGCATTTCCAGAGGTACAGTTTCGTCTGCACAGCTGCTCCTTGGGCTGCTCAGGGGCTGTCCACAATGCTGGTGTCAAACAGAGCTGGCAGCAGCCCTGGGGACAGGGGAGGCACAGGAGGGGAATCCCAGCTCTGTCCCTGTGTCCTGCCATGCCGAGAGGTGCCAGGCTGGGGCTGCCCGGCTCTGCCAGCCCATCCTGACCCACGAGGTGCAGCCAGAGGGGAGATGGGGCCCAGCACAGCCAAGCTGAGGGACAACAATTCCATTTTTCCATTTTTCACTTCACCCAGAGCTGGGGACGCCTGGGCCTGTCAAGCTCTTGTCAAATGTCCTCGTGGGGGGACATCCCAGTGGCTGGGGGGGCTCAGGGATTGCCACACTGACATGGCAGGAGCTTTGCAGCACAGGGATGCTGAGGTGAGGCTGTGGGTGCCCCACACTCCTGGATCCACCTCCTTCTACCTCCCCTTTGTGGGGACCAAGCCCATCAATGCCCTGAACAGGGAACATTCCCAACTCCACTCAGGTCAGAAATGGAGACAGCGCTGAAGGCTTCAAGAGGAGCCCTTGTGCTGCTCATCCCCTGCCTGCAGTGAATGCAGAGCTCCCTCATCAACTCCCACCACTCCAAACCCTTAACTCGGGTCTCTGACAACACCATGCTGTCCAAAAATAATGAGATTTTAAAAATTAATAAACTCAGATGCTGTTTATTTGCCTTCCTTTTTTTTTTTTTTTTTTTTGGCTGTTAGGAATTGTGTTTCCAGCTTTTCTCTGCAGTCACAAGCTTGGCTCTGATATGATTTTCATTCAGGATCGAGTGTCCCATGTAATCTCCTGACTCTTGCAGCGGGGGCTGTGAGAGAAGAGCAGCTCTCTGAGGGCTGAACCATCAGAGCTGCCAGCCCTGGGCAGCCTTCTCCAGCTGGGCAAGGAGGGCTGGGGATGGGGATGGAGATGGGGATGGGCATGCTCCTGAGAACACTGAGGACTTGGAAATGAATGAATCCCTTCACCTGCAAATGCTTCCCCTCTGGGTTTGGTGACCCTGCCCGTGGCACAAGGGGATTCTGTCCCTCAGCAAATCCCAGGACAGAACTCCCCACCATGGATGGGTCAGAGCATTCCTGCACCCACAGGCTGAGCAGGGTCTGAGGCTCTCGTGGGGAGGTCAGGAGGAGCTGCCTGGTCTCACCTGCCTGCTCCCACCCTGCCACTGCGGCCACAGGTGTTCTCACAGAGAGGGAAGGGCTCCTGTGCCTGTGATGGCAAAGCCAACATCTGCTGGGCTTGGCCCTGATGAGGGGCAGGGTAATGCTTGGGAACACCCAAACAATGCCACCCCATGGAATGCTTTGGGTTAAAAGGGACCTTATTGCTCATCCAGCCCCACCCCTGCCATGGGCAGGGACACCTTCCACTGTCCCAGGCTGCTCCATCCAGCCTGGCCTTGGGCACTGCCAGGGATGGGGCAATACCCAAAGCTTGATGAATTTCAGCAGATTCAAACTTTTGCCCAGCAAATAACACCAAATTCTCCCTTATCCTTTGCCCCTTTTCCACTGAGAAATCACTTCCTCACCTTGCTAGTAATGCTGCTGGGAGCCCTCTGTTTCCTAGAGGAGTAGAGCAGGACTGGCCCCACAGCTGTCCTCCTCTTTGTCCTTATGTCACTGTGGTGTCCAGACCTGATCTCTTTCCCAGTGCACCACCCCAAGGGATGGGATTCAGTCCTGTGCTTCTCCTTCAGCCCCCTTCAGACAGATATGCTGAGAAGCTCTGCAGGAGAAATGAATTTCTTTATTTCTGAAAGCTGAGAAAAATGAAATGAACAGGTTGCCCAGAGCTGCTCCTGGATCCCTGGAGGTGGCCAAGGCCAGGTGGACGGGGCATGGAGTCATCTGGGAGAGCAGAAGGTGTCCCTGCCTGTGGCAGGGTGGCACTGGACAGGCTGGAAGGTCCCTTCCCACCCAAATCATCCTGGGGTTCTCTGGAGTCCCAACAGCCTTCAGGATAAATGTGGGAGTGCTGACCCCTCCCCATGTCCAGTTCTCTTTGTTTGTACTCCATAAACAGGCCTGGGAGAGGAGAGGAGAGGAGAGGAGAGGAGAGGAGAGGAGAGGAGAGGAGAGGAGAGGAGAGGAGAGGAGAGGAGAGGAGAGGAGAGGAGAGGAGAGGAGAGGAGAGGAGAGGAGAGGAGAGGAGAGGAGAGGAGAGGAGAGGAGAGGAGAGGAGAGGAGAGGAGAGGAGAGGAGAGGAGAGGAGAGGAGAGGAGAGGAGAGGAGAGGAGAGGAGAGGCTGTGGCTGTCCCTGGAGAGCCCTGCTGTCCCCAGGACTGGCAGGGCTGCCCAGCCAGTTTCAGGCTGCTGTCCAGCCCAGGACTCTGCAGCCGTGCAGGAGCAGCTCTGACTCATCCCGGCCTGGATCAGCTCCAGGACATCTCCGCAGTCCCCAGAGCCGAGACCTTAAAGAAAAGGATCTTTGGTAAATGTCAACATTTGTGCACATATTTGTTTCCTGTTTTGTATCCCTGACAAACTGCACAGCCAGGGTTTGATGGTGCTTTGATGGATTAAAGTCAGTTTTATTCCTCTTTTGCTTTGCCCTGCTGTCAGAATGGATAATGCAGATTCCCACAGGCAGCACGTCCCCTGGGAGAAGGAAGGAGAAGAAAGCCCTGCCACCAGCCTGGCTGGATTCCAGGGCTCCTGCCAGGGCTCTGTGAGGCAGGCAGCTCTCAGAGCCCAGCACCAGGGCTGGAGAGCAGGACTCATAAACTCCCTGAGCCTTGCTCCTTTTGGCTGTGGGTCAGTCCTGGGCAGCCCGTCCCCACTGACAGACACCTGCAGGGTGGCACCAAGCCAGGGGTGAGGCTCAGCAGGGCGAGGAGCAGGCAGACTTCCTCACTGGGAGATGAAGGGACAGGTAAAGGCTTTTCACATCAGTGCTGAGCATAAAAAACTGCAATTTATAGCACAGCTCAGTTCCCAGTCCAAGAGGCCCCAGAGGGACCTGTGGATGCAATACAGAAACACATCCATCCACACCACAGATCTGGTTATGTATGGACATGGAGCCATAGAATCATTCAGGCTGGAAAAGCCCTCTAAGGTCTTCATGCCCAGCACTGCCAGGTTCCACCAAACCCACCAAGACACAGCCCCCAGTACCACATCCACCCTTGCAGGGGTGGGCACTCCAAACCTCCCTGGGCAGCTCTGCCAGGGCCTGACTGCCCCCTCCATGGAGGATATTCCCCAAATTCCACCCTAAGCCTGTCCTGGCCCAGCCTGAGGCCGTTCCCTCTCCTCCTGTCCCTGTTCCCTGGAGCACAGCCCGACCCCCCCGGCTGTCCCCTCCTGTCAGGAGCTGTGCAGAGCCACAAGGTCCCCCCTGAGCCTCCTTTGCTCCAGGCTGAGCCCCTTCCCAGCTCCCTCAGCTGCTCCTCATCACCCTCCATCCTCATTTGTTATCCCAGCATTTATTATACAAAAAATAATTATGCTCAAGGAACAAATCAATTCATTGGAGGGACAAAAACCTTTCCCTCCACATTCTGATTCTGCAGCTGATCAAGAAAATGAGGAGGGACCTTGTGCAGCACAGCCACTCTGGGTGCCTGGTGAGCCCAGTCTGTGGGACAAGAGCTGCCTGTCCCACACACAGTTTGCTGGGTAGATCTCAGCTGGGATAAAAAAATCAGGATTCAGTGCACTGATAGGGCTGATTTGCATCTCCATGCTGGCATTTCACCCTGCACATCACAGACCTGTGTGGCCCCTCCCTATTCCTGGTCCTAAATCCAGCATTCCCTGCAATGCTGGCTGACCTTTAGGCATAGAGACCGAGGGGACACCACAGGGGTGCAATGGCACAGGCCAGGGCAAACAATTCGTGTCTACAATTTAGCTAGGGCGATTTCTGGGGACTGTTTTGGGGCCAGCAGCTTTTTTAAGATTGTTGTTGTTGTTCCCATCTGCAGTTTCTTGGTCAGTCATTGTTCATTGTCTTTTATTTATTTAGTGAAGGGGTTTTGGTGCTTCTCCCTCCTCTCCCACACATCCCATGCAGTTGTTCAATGGGTGCACTGGTTGATAGATTTTTCTGTCTCTCTGTCCATCTATCACTCTTTTTATCTCTGTTTATCCATCTGCTGTCTCAGTTTTGTTATTTTTATCAAATCTAATTTGTCACTTCTGTTTCCCCCCGGTACCAGCAGAGGTTTCTCCAGCTCAGTGCCTCTGTTCCCTCATTAGTGGGGGGTCCCTAATTAAAAAGGTTTGCACCAGTGGGCTGTGGCTGCTCCAGCCCCTCCTGGGGCTGGGGGCGTTGGTGGCACCCAGGGGGAGGCAAAGCCTGATTTGGCACAGGAAGGAGCTGGGGGCACACAGAGGCACTTGCAGGAAGGAGGAACACTGAGTGACACTTCCCAAGGCCTTTGGGGAGTGTTAAAGACAAACAAGAGCCTGAGGTCTGCAAGGAAAGGGAGGTGGGACAGCAGGAGATGTGGCTGAAGGGCTGGTGGATGAAGACTGGCTGAGCCTGGACAAGCTTGGTGGCTTCAGGCAGCCTGGCAATAATGGCCCTGCTCTGCTGGGCTGGGTTAGCAAAGGGCTGCAGACCCTCTGAGCCCCAAAAACGGACCAGAGCCTCGGAGGGGAGAGTTCAGCCAGCCCTGAAAAAACCTTTGTGCCCAAAAAAAGGACCAGAGCCTGGGAGGGGAGAGTTCAGCCTGCCCTGAACAAAGCCTGAGGAGCAGGAGGAGGCAGCTGGTGCTGCTCAGTTCAGGCTCTCTCCTGTGCAGAACGGACACAGCTCTGCTCCTCTGAGCTGGGACATAGGAGGTCTGGAGCTTCCCAGGGACCTTGAATGCTCTGGAGATGTCCCTGAGGCAGTGACCATCCCTGCAGGACAGGGAAGGCCTGGAAGAACCTCTGGTGTTTGGGTTTGGGGTAGGTGGGAGCCCATGGGGGGGAGCTCTGGAGGGTAAAGGAGCTCAGGGCACCTGGCAGGTGTTCCAGAAGAGCTGCCCCAGCAGGAGAGTGTTTCCTTCCAGCTTTCAGGAAAGTCAGAATCCAGTGTGGCTAAAGAGGGAGCTCCTGCCTGAGCTCCAGCACAGGAGGACACTCAGAGGGGCAGGGTTGGGAAAGGGAGGGTGCAGAAGCATTGTCCCAGCATGCAGGGGAGGTGTTGGGAAAGCCAAACCTCACCTTGAACTGAAGGCTCAAGGGATGTCAGGCATGGCCATGGAAAGGGCAGGGATACCCAAGGGGGCTGGGGATGGGATGGGTCATGGAGTGACAGGGATGCAGACAGGCTCAGGCAATGCCATCCTGCTCACACAGCTCCAGGTTGGCTCTTGGAGACTCTGTCCCAATTAACAAATCCCTATCAAAGCTCTTGGCTCCTTTTCATGTTTTCATGTGGCTAAAAGGATGAGAGCAAACTCTCCAAGATCTCATACCAAACCCTGGCTGATGCTTTATCTCCATTTCCTTCCTCCACTAAAGAGTGGGGACATAAATCCTGGATTTCCACAGCCTCTCCTGAATCATGGAATGGTTTGGGTTGGAAGGACCTTAAAGCCCACCCAATGCCACCCCTGCCATGGCAGGGACACCTCCCACTGTCCCAGGCTGCTCCAGTGTCCAGCCTGGCCTTGGGCACTGCCAGGGATCCAGGGACAGCCCCAGCTGCTCTGGGCACCCTGTGCCAGGGCCTGCCCACCCTGCCAGGGAACAATTCCTAATTCCCAACATCCCATCCATCCCTGCCCTCTGGCAGTGGGAGCCATTCCCTGTGTCCTGTCCCTCCAGCCCTTGTCCCCAGTCCTTCTCCAGCTCTCCTGGAGCCCCTTTAGGTGCTGGTGTTCTCCCAAAAGAGGAGAGGTGCAGCACCACTCCCTGCCAGCCTGGCAAGGACACGTGTGTGCCATGTCCCCTGTGTGTGTGTGCCATGTCCCCTGTGTGTGCCATGTCCCCTGCAGGGCTCCCAGGTACACCTGCCCAGGGCACAGAGCATTTGCTTCCCAGCTGAGGATTACAAAGGAGGTTTAGAAACATTTCTTTGGGAGTGTTTTTCAAAGCTTTTGTATTCTGCTCCGATGGTGCTTCTCTCCAAGCAGAATGAGCTCCCCCCACCCCCCCAAAAAAAAAAAAAGAAAAAAAAAAAGAAAAAGAAAGGCAGAAAAGGTCAGGCCAAGCCTGTGCTTGGATGAAATCCCTGGAAGTGTCGGGCTCCTCGGGCAGTTCAAATGCTGCATTTGCCTGGCTAAGACACGGCCTCTCCTGCTGGGCTTCTCGGGGATTCAGGAGCTTAAACTGGATTTCCACCAAGGACAGGTGCTCTGAGTCCCCAGCCATGGCAGGGAGCAGGAGTCACCTCCTGAGCCTCAGTCCCTGCTCAGGGCAGCAGCAGGGGCCGGGAGCTGCCCCACTGACATTCCCTGGGCTGTCAGGAGAGGAGCAGCGTCGTTAAAGGGCTCAGGGGGATCCCAAGCAGCTCAGGGCTGTCCCTGCTGTCCCATCCTGCCACTACCCAGTGGGATGTGACCCTGAGGCCCCTGGGGTTAGCTTCCCTAGAGCTCAGCAGGGTTTACCTGCTGCTCCCAGCCTCGGCAGGATGGATTCAGGGCATTCCAGCTGCTGGGTGTCCCGGAGGGGCTCCCAGGGGCTGGAAGGATCAAGGAGCAGTGGGAGCAGGGCTTTGCCTCCCTTGCTGACTGGGAATTACCTGCACCCCACAGGCCTGGCAGAGGGAGGGGGAGCATCCCCCCCTCCCCAGGGCACAGAGGGCTCTGCCCAGCCTGACAGGTCCCTGCAGCCCCTCAGGCTGGCTGCTGGCCCGGTTGCACCTCTGCCAGAAGTGCCTGCTGAAATAGCCATGGGCATCAATGTCCTGGTGGCAGCAGGCTCTGGGGGCTGCAAACCAGCCTGGATCCCTGCCCATGCTGGTGGGTGCCAGGTGATTTCTCAGCTCTGGGTCACATCAGGGGGACACAGGGGGCACTGCCAGGGAAACTCCCCAGCTACGAAATCAGACAGAGGCCTCAAAGCAAGCAACGCTGGCAGTGTCAGGAAGAGCAGAACTGCAGTTGTTGGTGCTTTCTGCTGGAAAAAGACACTGTGGGAGCTGTTCTGCCCACAGAACAGTTTCCCACCTCCAGGCTCCATCCCAGGGATGCAGGCAATGACACATGGCTGCCTCGAGTCTCTGCTGCTTCAAGAGAAGGAGCTGGATGAACAGGAACCTCCTTGGCTCCCCCCTGCTGCCATCCCCAAGAGACAATTCCTGCTTGGAAGGGGCAGAGAGGTGAGCTTGGAGGCACCTGGGTGTGGGGAATGTGCCAGGTGGGATCCAGCAGGAACCAGAGCAGACACAGCAACACCTCAGAGCTTCAGCCCCTGGGGATGGCAGCACCCGGAGGGGCCGGCTGGGAAAGGACCTCTGGGAGCCACCTGGTGTCCCCTGCTGCTCCCTGGGGCCATGGCAGCGCTCAGGGCACAGCAGGCTGTGCTCACAGCTCTGCCCTGGCCCAGGGAGGAGCCCCCAGAGCCTCTCTGGGCTCTGCTCAGGGCTGGCACTGCCCAGGGCAGCAGTTCTGCCTCCTGAGCAGGGGCAGCTCCTGGGCTCAGCCCTGCCCGGGGCTCTGGGGCCATGGCTGGGGCTGGGGCAGAGCCTGGGGCTGCCCTGCCCTGGGCACGCTGGACAGACGGACTGGGGACACTGGGACAGACTGGGACAGACTGGGACAGACGGACTGGGGACACTGGGACACACAGACTGGGGACACTGGGACACACTGGGGGACACTGGGACAGAGTGGGGGACACTGGGACAGAGTGGGGGACACTGGGACAGACTGGGACAGACAGACTGGGGGACACTGGGACAGAGTGGGACACAGTGGGACAGACTGGGACAGACGGACTGGGGGACACTGGGACAGACTGGGGGACACTGGGACAGACGGACTGGGGGACACTGGGACAGACTGGGACAGACTGGGACAGACAGACTGGGACAGATGGACAGGGACAGACTGGGACAGACTGGGGGACACTGGGACAGACTGGGACAGAGTGGGGGACACAGGGACAGACAGACTGGGGGACACTGGGACACCCAGGTACAGACACCCATGCCCACCCATACTCAGGCAGCCCCCCCAGGGCTGGGGCCCCTCTCTCTCCCCGGGCTCCTCTCCAGGCTGAGCAGCCCCAGCTCCCTCAGCCTTTGCTGGCCCCGAGCTGCCCCAGCCCTTGCTCAGCTCTGCAGCCTTTCAGGTGCTGGGAGGGGCTCTGGGGTCTAGAGAGGAATAAACTGACATGTCTAAAATTTCTACCCTCCACACAGGCCTTGGGCAACCCCCCAGGCCAAGGGAAATTTTCCATTCCAGCTCCTCTGGGAATCACCATGTGCCCAGGCAATGCAGGGCATTGGAGATCAGACAGGTGAAGGGTATGAGGAGCTTACAGGGTGGCAGAGAGTAGAGGAGCTGTGGGGTCATGGCAGGGCGATCAGCAGGGTGGGCAGCCCTGGCACAGGGTGCCCAGAGCAGCTGTGGCTGCCCCTGGATCCCTGGCAGTGCCCAAGGCCAGGCTGGGCATTGGGGCTGGGAGCACCTGGGACAGTGGGAGGTGTCCCTGCCATGGCAGGGGTGGGATGGGATGAGCTTTAAGGTCCCTCCCGACCCAAACCAGTCTGTGACTCTGATTTTATGACACTTTTAGCTCTTGATCCCCTTTCCCTGCACACCCAAGCTCCCTCCTCCCTGCCTGGCTGCTCACAAAGCTGGGAGATGCTTAGAGCAAAAGGGAACCACGTCTTTCCCAGTGCCCCATTCAGCCTGCAGGAACTGGGAGCTGCAGGAACTGGGAGCTGCAGGAACTGGGAGCTGCAGGGACTGGGCACTGCAGGAACTGGGAGCTGCAGGAACTGGGAGCTGCAGGAACTGGGAGCTGGGAGGTGCAGGAACTGGGAGCTGCAGGAACTGAGAGCTGCAGGAGCTGGGCACTGAGCTCTGCAGGAACTGGGAGCTGGGAGCTGCAGGAACTGGGAGCTGCAGGAATTGGGCACTGCAGGAACTGGGAGCTGGGCACTGCAGGAACTGGGAGCTACAGGAACTGGGCACTGCAGGAACTGGGAGCTGGGCACTGCAGGAACTGGGAGCTACAGGAACTGGGAGCTGGGAGCTGCAGGAACTGGGAGCTGCAGTAGCTGGGCACTGCAGGAACTGGGAGCTACAGGAACTGGGAGCTCAGCACTGCAGGAACTGGGAGCTGGGAGCTGCAGGAACTGGGAGCTGGGAGCTGCAGGAACTGGGAGCTGCAGTAGCTGGGCACTGCAGGAACTGGGAGCTACAGGAACTGGGAGCTCAGCACTGCAGGAACTGGGAGCTGTAGGAACTGGGCACTGGGAGCTGCAGTAGCTGGGCACTGCAGGAACAGAGCTCTGGGCACCCCAGGACCTGGGCACTGCAGGAATCAGGCCCATGGGATGCTCTTCCCCCGTTCCCCAGCCCAGACACATCCCTCTGCTTGCAGCCCTCCCCTCCTTCCCCAGCCCATGAGAAAGGCCCCGTGCCCACAGGGCTGGCTGCTCCCTCCAGGGACAGAACTCTGAGCTGGCTCCACGGCCCATGGCAGCAGCAGAGCAGGACTGGGCTGGGCTGGCTGCCTGCTGATGCCTGGGCAAGGCTGAGCATGTCAAGCAGGGCTCTGGGTGGCCACTCTTACACGTGTCCTCCTGCAGCAGGAACTTGTAATGGGCAGCTGCCTTTGCCTGCTGTGAATTAAGGAAAACAGATGTGACATTTAAAGCTTCTTGTGGCACCGTCGTGTGCTACCTACAGCTGCATACTTTCAGCAAGGTCTGATAGAAATAATGAGCAGGTGACTCTCCTTGCAATTTCTTGACATTTATTTTCAATGTCCTTAACTGCTTCGTTCCCCAGAGTGCTGACAGCAGCGCTGACCCGCTCCAGGCAGGTGTATTCACAAAGATTTCCTTTTGAGGACCAGATATCCCATGGAATCCCTCCAGGAACTGATCTGAATGGGCCAAACACTCGTGGTTTGTGTCACTGCAAACCTGCAGAGCCACTGGGACATAACTCATGCACTGAAGCCAGAGCTCAGGTGAGGAAAGTTCAGCCCCAGATTCTGAGCTGTGCCTGGATTTCCTCAAACTTCCTTTTTTCATCACAAAATAGGGTCTGGAGCCCCAGGAGAGGCTGAGGGAGCTGGGAAGGGGCTCAGCCTGGAGCAAAGGAGGCTCAGGGGGGACCTTGTGGCTCTGCACAGCTCCTGACAGGAGGGGACAGCTGGGGGGGTCGGGCTGTGCTCCAGGGAACAGGGACAGGAGGAGAGGGAACGGCCTCAGGCTGGGCCAGGGCAGGCTCAGGGTGGAATTTGGGACAATTCCTTCATGGAGGGGGCAGTCAGGCCCTGGCACAGCTGCCCAGGGAGGTTTGGAGTACCCATCCCTGGAGGGGTCCAAGGAAGGCCTGGAGGTGACACTCAGGGTTCTGGGCTGGTGACAAAGTGGGGATAGGGCACAGGTGGGGTTTGAAACAGCTGGGAGGACTTTTCTTACCTCAGGGCTTCTGGGATTCTAGGAAAATGTCTGTGAGCACCCAACACACTCAGCCCATTGGGAGGAATAGGCCAATGCCAGAGACAACTGAGGAATTTATTTGGGAAAATTGCCTTGGGTTTTCAGAAGCAATTTGACGTGGATTCACAGAATATCACCTTGTAGGTGACCAAACCAGAGAACTTCAACATCCATCCTTCTCCTTCCAGGTCCATGACCAGCACCCAACTCAGCCTGGCAACTGTGTGGCTCCAGAGCCCTTCCCTGCTCCTGTGCCATGGCAGTGCCTGACAGGAGCCCTCAGCCAGTGCCAGTGTCCCCCTGTGTCCCTGGGACCTGCCTCTTGTCCTTAAGGGGTCAGCTGTCACCCACTGACCTGCTGACACCCCCAGCTCTGCTCAGCAGGGCTCATTCCAGCTCACCCCACAGCTGGGACTGCACCCAGGTCCTGTCCCACATTCACTGACAGCTGCCCAGGCAGGGACAGCTCCTCCTGAGGACAGCTCCATCTCTGCTCTGGGACAGGGACAGCACCCAGGGCATGACTGGAGCTGGGCCAGGGCAGCTCAGGCTGAGATCAGGGCAAGGTTCTCCCCCCAGAGGGTGCTGGCACTGCCCAGGCTGCCCAGGGAATGGGCATGGCCCCGAGGCTGCCAGGGTCCTGGGGGTCCCTCCCAATTTAGGACATTCTGGGATTCTCCTTACAGAAGTATTCTTTGTCAAGTCTGGCATTTTCTGGCATATTTCCCTCTGTTCAGGAGAGCAGCATTAACAGGATCACTTTTAGAACCTACTTTTAGGTGCTTGCACAGAGAAAGAAGATGAGCAGATTTGGATGGATAAATCCAGTTTTTCTTTCCTACTTACCCAGAATACCAAGGCTTTTCTCTTTCTCCTGTGAAAGCCCAGACAACCAAAAATTATTTTTTAAAAAAGTCCTCATTTTTTTATTAAAAATTTTGATTATAAATAATCAGGGTTTTTTCAGAGACTTTTCCAAATGTCCTTGAATTTTACAGATTTTTTTTCCTTATGCCCTCTTTCCCTCCTTCTTCCCCTGCTGAAGATAAAGCCACTTCCAGTAACCACAAACATCCACAAATTTAACTCCAAGCTGTTTGAACTGCTTGCAGGGCTCCTGTTGCCTCTCTCTGCTGATGGCAGCAGCCAGGGGCCCTGAGCAGGAAACGAGCAGCCTGTGAGCACCACGCACCAGCTGGGGAGCAGCTTCTGTGGAGCCTGGGGAGGTCCTGACTCCATCTGGGATGCCGAGGCCAGACCAGGAATCTTCCTGCTTGGAGCCCATCCTGGCTGCTGCCCAGCCCACCCCCCTGGAGGGAACTCCTTGCTCCTTCCTGCATCCCAACAGCTCCCCAAGGGCAGGAGATGGGAGCTGGGACTCTGCCTGCAAATTTGGGTCCGTTCATATTGGGTTAATGAGCTTGAAACACAAAAAATGTTGGGTTTTTTTTCTATAATTGTGTGTGTTTTCAGTGAGTTCCCAGTGGCACAGCTGTGTGAGGTCCTGGTGCAATCAGTGCCCTCCTCCCCTGCCCTGCCCAGTGAGCCCCCGTGCCAGCCCCGGCTCAGCCCCGTGCCAGGGACACCCTGCCAGGCTGGGAGGGCACCAGGGGAGCGGCAGAGCCCATCAGAGGACACCTGCCACAGCTCCTGGTGCCTCTGCACACTGAGCCCTGCTCTCAGCCCCTGTGCCCCCTGAGCGCCCGGGGTAGGAGCGATGGGCTGGGACGGTGGGCACGGATGGAGATGAGAGATCTGTGAGGCCAGGGCGTGGAACTTGGGGTTTATGGCAAAGGGCCTGGGTGCAGGGCCCTGCTGGGAGCTGCCAGCCACAGCTCGGAGCAGGACTGAGAGAGGGAGAGAGAGGTGTCCTGGACTAGGGCAAATCTGGGAGAAAACCTCCAAAGGGGCCCCTCCAGAAAGCAAACCCACACAGCCCCTACCCCCAACCGGTTCAGGAAGGATTCCTCAGAGAGCAGTGCAAAGAACCTGTTTATTGAACAGCACAGCACCCCCAGCACACAGAATGAACAATACTGGGTGACAGCACTCTGTCACTGCTCTGACAAAGATGACAAATCCAGAAAGTCTCTCCTGGGGTGCTCGCTCTGGTATCAGTCCCTCCAGCCCTGGGGCAGCTGCTGCAGCCACAGGGTGCAAACTCTGGGTGTGCCCAGGGCCCATCCAGAGCAGGCTCGAGTGGTTCCAAGAAAGGGAAAGGAAAAACAGCCCAGGGAAAGATTCGTAGTGCTTGGCCAAACTAACTAATGAGCAGGAGCAGAAAGCAAGAGCAAAGCAGGAGCAAAGCAGGAGCAAGAGCAAGAGCAAGGCAAAAAGCCAAGCAAAAAGCAGAAGCAGCGCTGTGCACTGCCCTGTCTGTGTGTCCCACCGGCCGTGGGGGAGCGGCTGATAGCAAAACAAAACAAAACTTTCACCCTTCAGAGCCAGTCTGGAAGGCACAGAACAGAATATCCAGCATAAACAGCACACACAAATGGGGATACAAGCATCATAACGTCAGCCTAGGACAAGAGGGCGAGAGCAGGGTAAAGAGGATGAGAGAGCGAGGAAGAGTAAAGAGGGTAAGAGAGCGAGGTTCCCTTACAGTACAATGAATCTTGTGGCTGTGACCTGCCAAAGTGAGGGAGCCCAGCAGGGAAAAGCAGGATGCTCAACCAGCTGGGAATCCAGGCTCATGAGGTGTCCCTGAGGGGCAGGATGGAAAATCCAGATATCTGACCCACTGCTGCTGGAAGTAATAGCAGCAGGAATTGTTGTAACAGATTTCTAGATCCAGGTGTGATAGAAGCCTTCAGTGGGGTGGGAGCAGAGACCCTCCCTATCACTGTCATATTTTCTGGAAAAATCCCTTCGCCAGGATTTCTTCTCCTGGGAAGCTGAGAAGCCTCAGAGAAGAATGAAAACAACAATTATCTGATTGCTTCTCCTGTTTTGCTGCTTTGGATTGTGGTCTGGAGAATGTTTATCCAACATATGAATTGTTTTTACTTGAAGACCAATCCCAGTCCAGCTGTGTCAGACTCTGAGTCAGTCATGAGTTTTCATTATCATTCTTGTTAAGCCTTCTGTCTGTATCCTTTCTCTTTCTTTAGTATAGTTTTAGTACGGCATTCTATAATATAAGTACATATAATAATAAATTAGCCTTCTAAGAACATGGAGTCAGATTCTCAATTCCTCCTTCATCCTGGGGACCCAGCAAATACCACAGATCCCTTGCTGGGAGCTGTGGGAATGGGGATCCTCTGGTGGGAGAAGGGTGATGAGGGCCTGGCACAGAGGAGCTGTGACTGCCCTTGGATCCCTGGCAGTGCCCAAGGCCAGTCTGGGCATTGGGGCTGGAGCAGCCTGGGACAGTGGGAGGTGTCCCTGCCATGGCAGGGGTGGCACTGGATGGGCTTTAAAGGTCCCTTCCCACCCAAACTTTTCTGTGATTCTGTAAAATTAAAAACCTCACTAATGTGGAGAGCCCAGAGCACTTTCTCACCTCCCTGCACTCCACTGGAGCAAGGGAACTGCTCTGCCATGCAAAGATCATCAGCTGCTGAAATAAATTAAGTCCCTAAATCCCTTAAATGTCTCCAAGCTTTATCTGGAGATGGCATCTTGTAAATTTGTGCGGTTTGGATCCTCACTAAGCTGCTCTTGGGCAGTGCCAGGGGTGGGTGATGCTGCAGGTGAGAGGCAGATACACAGTGTGACAAGAGCCAGTTGCTGTGACCCCAGAGGACATGGCTGTGGCACTGGACAAGGCCCAGCCAGCCTGTGAGCAGCACAGAGCCCGGGAACACTCTTTGCTTGCCTGCTGTGATGTGTGGCTGTGGGTAAGTGTAGAGAGTCTGCAGCCCCAGATTAGATTAAGATTATTTGTAAAGGCTTTTTCTTTACATATGTTTGTCCTTGTGCTGCACAGCTGTGGGCAAAGCCTCTTGGAGCTGCTAATCCCCTGCACAGCTGTGCAGGCTGATGTGCTGCTCCTGCCAGGCTGGGCAGCCCTGCCAGCGCAGAGCATCCTCCTTCCTGCACGGAAACTCCAGCAGAGCCTCCTGCTGAGCCTCCAGCATTTCCCTGCCCTGTTCCCCTCCCATGGGCTTGGACTCCAGGTGTGCCCCAGGTGCCTTGGGGCTCTTCCCCCAGAGGCTGCTGGCACTGCCCAGGCTGCCCAGGGAATGGGCACGGCCCCGAGGCTGCCAGAGCTCCAGGAGCCTCATCTCTTCCCCCGAGTTTGCCAGGGTTCCTCAATGATGCTTTATCAGTTCAGCAATGGCTGCTTCAAGTGAAACATTTGCTGAACGCTTGGGATTGGACTCAGCTTTGGGGTGGTGCTGAGTTAGGCTCTGGTTTAAACTTCAGGTGAAAGAAGAGTGAATAAGACACACAAAATATCAGTGAGGCTCCTTCCCCACATCCATTAGCTTGGACAAGGCCTCCAAGATCGAATCCCACCATGGTCAATAGGCCATGTCCCTGTCACCACTCCTCATTCTTTCCCCATTGCCAGGGATGGGGATTCCACCACTGCCCTGGCTTTCCTTGGCCAAGCTCCTGCACTCATTCCTCTCTCCAGACCCAGCTGAGAGCTCTCCAGAGGAGTCACAAGCTCTTGCTAAAGCACACGGGGACTTTGGCAATTGCTGGCCCAGCTGAGGTGAGCCCTGAGCCTGGAGTCCCCCTCAGGCAGCACAGCCTTGCAGGAAAGTTTTTCCCATCCCAGAGATTCTGAGATTGGTCTGTCCGTGGGGACTGGCAAGGGGGACAGGGGTGGCTGTGCCTTGCTGGGAATGCAGTGTCCCCTGCAGCCTGGGGGAGCCCCCAGCTCCTGTGTCCTGCCCAGGGGCACTCTGCCAGGTGGGATCTGGGCAGAACAGTGCAGGGATGAGACACCTGCAGTGACAAAACCTCCCTGTCCCCTGTGTCCCCCTGCCTGTCCTCTGCATGGGAAATGCACCTTTAAATAGCTGAGAAGCCCCCTTGACTCGGTGCCCAAAGCCGTGGTGAAAGAGGCTCCATCTTTCCATCTCTGACAAATCAATACTGTCTGGGCACTGGAGATCCCAGCTAAATGAAGTGCTAATTACTAATTTAATAGTCAGAATAAAACTCTCTCAGGCTGTAAAGAGAAAAGCCACTCCCCTTTGAAGGTGAACAGGGCGGTGAGCAGAATGATAGGCTAAAATACAACCCAAGAGTTAGAGCACCTTAACAGAGTCTTCTCAAAAGGCTGAAGGCACCTCTCAGTCTTTTCAGTGTTTTGTTTCCTCTGTTTGTGGTTTCTTAGATCCAGCAGCTTCCTGTCGAATCCAAAATTTATTGTGAGGAGAACATTGGTAACACAAGTTCAAGTGCTGCAGTCCAAATCTGTCTCCTCTTCTTGGAAAGCCCTTGCAAGAAAAAACCCACCAACAACACAAAGCATAGGAATAAAGCTAAGAAATGCAGCATTTGGAGCCAGAAAATGAAAGCTAAAAGCTGTGGTTGCTCTGCATCTTAATCTCTCTGCCCTGGCTAAGGTTTCCTTTTCCATTAGTGCATTATTTAGCAGCTAAAATGTAAGAGAGGATGGGAGCTGACAGGCAGAGCCTGTTCTGGAGTGGTTACAGGGCTGTGCTTTGCCTGCACCCACAGAGTTCACTTGATGGATCACCAGGAGTGAGGCTCACCAGGGTGAGGGAGCAGCAGCTGAACCCAGGGATGGGGCAGGAAGGACAGCCCAGACCTCAGGGGTGTTGGGGCTCTGGAAGGTTTCAGCTGTGGGAGGCACAACCCCTGCAGGGGCATCCCAGCAGGGCTTGTCTGTCCTTCCTGGGGCTGCAACTCCCCCCACAGAAGAACCACAGGACCATGGAAGAAGCTGGGAGGGACCCCCAGGATCATCCAGCCCAGACCCCCACCAACCCCACCCTGTCCATCCCTGGCAGCGCTGTCCAAAGGCTCCTGGATCTCTGGCAGCCTCGGGGCCGTGCCCATTCCCTGGGCAGCCTGGGCAGTGCCAGCACCCTCTGGGGGAAGAACCTTGCCCTGATCTCAGCCTGAGCTGCCCTGGCCCAGCTCCAGCCGTGCCCTGGGTGCTGTTCCTGCTCACCACAGAGCAGAGCTCAGTGCCTGCCCCACCTCTTCCCCAAGAGATTTCACTGTGGACACCTGAGCTCCTTCCCTCCGTGCTGTGCTGCCCCTGGGAGCTGGGGAGTCCTGGGGAAGGAGCCCAGGACACGGTGCCACCTGTGACACTGGAGAACAGGGCACTGGCAGCACCAGAGCCCCCTCCAGCTCTCCCCCCTGGGACCCCTCAGCCGTGGCTGGGGAGGAGCACTGGAGCTCCTGCCCTGATTTTTTGGTGCCTGGCACATTCTCAGCCATTCCCAGTGCCCTGGCATCCTTGCACACTGGGAGCCGAGCCCCCCGTGCCAGCACAGCTCTGCACACCGGCTGTCCTCACCGGGCCAGCAGCAGGGCAGGACACAGCTCCAGGAGCTCCTCCTGGGCCTCTTGCTGCCCTGGAAGCTGTTCCCTGCTCCCTGGGCTCCAGGGCTGCCTGGGCTCTGCCACCCCGCCGGGCAGGAGGCGCAGGGTATCGACGTGCCCCAATATTCATGGCCCCATAAAGCTGTTTTATGGTGATATAATAACCCTAAATACGGCACTATTGGCAACAGAGAGTTCTCAGTTCTGAGTGCTCTATCCTCGGTGAAATAAATGCCTCCCAGTCATCAATAGAGGAGCTGGATGGAGTCAAGCAAACAGCAGCTTTTCCATCCCTCTCCCCGCTGCAGCTTCACAAGGTATCAATATATCTATTGGAGTCCTTTGTGAGCGAGACATAAATCTGGGCGTTTGTTTGCCGGGAACAAATGCTTTATTATTAGCAAATTGTAAAGCAGGGGCGAAGCACTCTGCTAACAAGTGCCCGATCTGCAATGCTAATGGCAGCTGGCTGCAGCTCACGCTCACGCCCCTCCTGTAAACACCTCCGTGGGAGCGAGCATCTCTCGGTGACTGATAGCCCAGCCTTCCCCTCCCGCTCCTGCTGCCGCTTCAGCTGCCGAAAATAAGCTCTGCAATCGCTCCAGGCCTGGCAGACGAGCACGGGAAGAGCTGGGCAACGCTCTCCACTCTGAGTGGCAGCGGAGCATTTTGACATCTTGCCAGAATTCCTGAAAAAGGAAGGGGGAAAATCCATTTTCTTTCCTTTTTTTTTCAGGGTGTTGTTATCAGGAGTGAGTGGGGAGCTCTGTTTGCCGGGAGCTGCGAGGCTGGCAGGCTGCTCTCCGCCCATGTGGGGTGGGGAACACGCCGGGAGATGTTCTGGATGTACTGCAGGGCTCTCCAGAATCCTGAGTGATCCGAGCCTGCTTCAGGACCTGCTGCAGTCGAACACCTGGACAGGACTGGGAAACCCCAGGGGACACCACGAGCTGTCCTCAGCTTTGGGAACTTCCCCAGCCCCACTCCTCCTTCAGAGGAGCCCAGCTCAGCCCCGGTTCAGCAGGAAAACCCCCTCAGTCTTGCCCACCTCCCTGGGAAGGGGAACTGCCACAAGATCCTCAAACTGCAGTTCAAGTGAGTTTCCCTGCTGGTTTTCTCTTTCCCAGTGCCTCACCATCCTGGTGTGGGGGCCCACCCAGCCATGAGCAGCAGATATTCCATCTGCTCCAAAGGGGAAGGAGTGCTGGCCCCGTGAGCTGGAGGGCTGCTGGCACGCCCAGCCTGGAGCCCATCTTCCCTTCCCAGTGCTGCCATGGCAGGGAGCCTGCAGCAGCCTGGCTTGCAGAGCTGGGATGTTCCCAGCAGCTCCTTGGGAGCACTGCAGAAGGCACCACCACCCACCCACTCCTGCCAGGGAACTGCAAACACGGCCAGATATTTGCAAGCTCCGTTTGGAGTGCTTTGAAACAGCTTCTCAAGTCAGTTTTGGTAAAGCTCTCAGTGATCTTCCCCACTCTGAGGATGTTTTATGTATTTCAGAGCACTTTGTCACACACACAGGAAGGTGCCCTTCACAGGTGGCTTCTCTGTTGCTTTAGGGTGAATCACAGAGCCTCTGGAGCTGGAGCAAGAGCAGCCCCAGACACCAGAAGTCCTTCCACACTCAGGCAGTGGTGCAGGAGCTTCCCAGGCTGCAGTTTCCAGGGCACAGCCCCTCTCCACAAGGCTCTGCTGGAGCAGAGCTGAGGGAGATGGAGGAGTTCCCCCCAGGGGCCTCTTCTTGCTGCTCTGCTGGAGCTCAGCCAGCCACAGTGGGACCAAGCAGGCACACACCTGGGCACGCACTCAGCCCTGTTTTCCTGCCCTCTGCCCCTTCTGAGCTGAGGAATGGCACGAGAGGAGCTGAGCCTGGGGGGGTTGGCCTCAGGCAGGCTCCTGCATGGTGTGATGGCTTCCTTGGCTCCCTGTCCTCGGGACTGCAGCCCAGGGGAACATGGACATGGCAGGAGAGGAAGAGCAGGACTGTGAAAGGTGAGAAAAGCATGGTGGGGGGAGTTAGCCAAAGGGCCAGCTGGGCTCTGGGCTTGGAAAAACCTCAGGAGGAGGGATAAGGAGTCCCTGCTGTCCTTGCCATGCCAGCAGCCATCTGCAGGGGCTGCCAGCAGTTGTCTCCTCACACCTGCCCTGTTCCTGCCCTGCTCCCTGAGCGTCACTGCTGATGCAGAGAGGGAGCTGGGGCATGGCTCCAGCCCCATTCCACAGGGAAAAGTCCCTTCCAGCCCTGCCCATCCTCCCCGGGATGCCCAGGGCAGCAGCACATCTTCCACACTGCCTCTGCCTCCAGCCCATCTGCAAACAACCCCAGAGCTGCAGTGCCCTGCAAAAATGTCAGGCTGGACACCAGGAGGAATTTCTCCATGGGAAGGGCAGTCAGGCCTTGGCAGGGGCTGCCCAGGGAGGTCTGGAGTGCCCATCCCTGGAGGTGCCCAAGGAAGGACTGGATGTGGCACTCTGCTCTGGGGACAAGGTGGGCATTGGGAACAGGTTCGAATCAATGACCTTGGAGGGCTTTTCCAGCCTCAGTGATTTTAGGATTCTGTGAATAAAGCCAAGATTCTCACTTCCAGCAGACTCTGGGCAAAGCCTCCAGCCCTGCAGGAATCTCTCATGGAGAAAAGAAGCCAAAAGTGCAGCTCCTGCAGCATGGAAATACTCAGGGCTGTCTTGCCTGGCACCTGCAGCAGTCTCAGCCTCGTGCTGGCATTGCCTGATGCTCCCAGAATCTCATGGATCAACGCACGGAGCCGTGGCACAGCCCTGCGCCAAGCCTTGGAGGGGACAGAGGTGACAGCTCCAAGTGATGCCGTCTCCTCACCTGCCATTCCCAGCTCACGGTGCAATTCCTGCTCCCTATGGCACCATCCCGAGCTGCCGGGCGCTCCGTGCAGTTCCTGCCGCGGCCGCACAGATGGCGTCGGGCCCGGCCGTGCTGAGCGCGGCTCCGCGCAGACACCGACCCCGCAAAACGCGGCTCTGCACGGCGCCCGGGGCCTGGCAGGCTTCGCTCCGCTTCATGCTCCGCGCTGTGGCTCTTGAAATCCACTTCAGCGCTGCCACAGCATCACCTCCTGCTGCAACATCCCTGCGAACCTTGAAATCCCCGTGAGGGGCTGCGGCTGCTGCCTCGGGGCTGCCTGGGGACCAGCGCGGTGCTGTCCCTGCACCGGTGCTGCAGCTCTGCTCGGAGCTGTCCCTGCACCGGTGCTGCAGCTCTGCTCGGAGCTGTCCCTGCACGGGTGCTGCAGCTCTGCTCGGAGCTGTCCTTGCACTGGTGCTGCAGTTCTGCTCGGAGCTGTCCTTGCACTGGTGCTGCAGCTCTGCTCGGAGCTGTCCTTGCACTGGTGCTGCAGCTCTGCTCGGAGCTGTCCCTGCACCAGTGCTGCAGCTCTGCTCGGTGCTGTCCCTGCACTGGTGCTGCAGCTCTGCTCGGAACTGTCCTTGCACGGGTGCTGCAGCTCTGCTCGGTGCTGTCCCTGCACTGGTGCTGCAGCTCTGCTCGGAACTGTCCTTGCACTGGTGCTGCAGCTCTGCTCGGTGCTGTCCCTGCACTGGTGCTGCAGCTCTGCTCGGTGCTGTCCCTGCACTGGTGCTGCAGCTCTGCTCGGAACTGTCCTTGCACTGGTGCTGCAGCTCTGCTCGGTGCTGTCCCTGCACTGGTGCTGCAGCTCTGCTCGGTGCTGTCCCTGCACTGGTGCTGCAGCTCTGCTCGGTGCTGTCCCTGCACTGGTGCTGCAGCTCTGCTCGATGCTGTCCCTGCACCGCTGCCCTCCCGTCCCCGCGGGCAGCAGGGCTGGCCCCAGCCCCTGCCAGGCTCCTCGGTCCCTGCCAGCTCCCCCGAGGGCTGCCCCGCTGCTTCCTTGAAACTTGTCCTGTACTTTACTTTGAATGCAGCAGGGAGTCAGAATTCCGCCCACTGTTCCCTTCTATTCTTGGCCCTCCGCTTCCCTCACCTCCCAACCAAAATCTGTTCTCCTTCTGAAAATGGCTTTGATTTTCTGACGGTGAGAAAGCAGCTCTCCCACGGGGGTTTGGGCCGTGGGCTGGCACCCCAGCTCCCAGCAGCCCGGGCCAGGGGCTGCCGCTGCCCTCGCTGACCCCTCCCTGCAGCCCCGCTCTGCTCTGCCCGCTGGCAGCGGTCCTGCGGCTCCTCCAATCCCCGCTCCTTGTATTTGCCGCCTGCCTTGTGCCAGCCCCGCTAAATTCACGGGATTGTTGCTGGGAATTAGCGGCGTGTCCGTGTTTTCCTCCCTCCCTTCCTGCCTGCCACTGCCGGCCGAGGCGGAACGCGCCGTTTGTCCCCTTTCCAAGCGGCTCTGTCGAATCAACAAGAACAGATTATTCATCTGCTGCGGGAGGCTAATTGCAAACAGCCAGGAAACAGAGGATGATTTCATTGGGAAGGAATGGGCAGCGCCGGCCCTGCCCCGTTTGGCAGCGCGGGTCAAACCCGAGCTCACACCTGAGCACAGCCCTGGTGCCAGCACCCCTGGTGGCTTCGGGGTCCCACTGACCTCTGGTGCCAGCACCCCCTGATGGCTTTGGGGTCCCACTGACATCTGGTGCCAGCACCCCTGATGGCTTTGGGGTCCCACTGACATCTGGTGCCAGCACCCCTGATGGCTTTGGGGTCCCAATGACAGGGGCCCTGCTCAGCGAGGCAGCAGCACAGCCCTGTCAGTCCCAGTCCAAGCATCACCTGCAGTGCCAGAAACTCCTCCAGCTCATGCCCAGGCACATCTGTAACACCTGCACCTGCTCCCTGAGCTCTTGAGCCTGCACTAGGGGGAATCCTCAGGTGCTCTTCCGAGCTCTGAGGTCTCTGGAACACAAAAGCCCCCGAACCAGCACCCTCGTGCTGCCCATTTCACATCCTTAGCCAAGAGGTGGCACAAACAGCAGCCCCAGGAGCCTCAGGGAGGTTCCTCCAGTCCAGGAATGTGGAAGGGTTTGCTGGAGATGTGGTCTGTGTGCCACTGTCACAGCCACTGCTGGTGGCACCTCGGCTGCACACATTGATGATGTTCACCCTGCAGGAGAAGCATGTCTGAGTGTCCTGAGTGCTGTCCCCTGCTCAGGGCCGGGCCAGCACGGCCTCAGGAGTGCTGGCCCTGCAGGACATGCAGCCATGGCAGTGGATCCCCAGCTCCTGGTGCCGCTGCCAGGGCTGTGAAGCAGCAGCTGCTCTGCAGAGTCAGGTTTGCAATGAGAGGAGCTGATCTCCACGGGCCGCTGAGCCTTCCCACAGAGCTGCATTCTGCTCTCCTGCAGCCTTCTGGCTTTTCCTGAAAATCACTCTCTTCAGGAAGCCACGTGGACACTTGGCTTTTCCTGGGGGCTCTGCAGGAGCAGCTCTCAGCTGTCACTTCAGTGTCTGCACTGCTCTGGGCAAGGGTGGGCGATGGAGGGGCCACCAGGCCAGGGGGGTCAGGAGGTGGCTTCATCCCAGGAACTCTCCTAGGTTCAGGCTGCTGCCAAAACCACACCTCCTCCTCACTGTGCTCGGTGGTTTTTTGCCAAAATACTCAATTCCATGACTTTCATTTGCCACTTCCCCTGTGGAATTGGGTGCCCAGATGTTCCCCTGCCCTCTGCCAGCAGAGCAAAGCCATGGCCTCGACAGGGATGTTTCTAAAGCCTTCATTAAGAGCTGGTTCAACAGCGCTGATGGCATTTTCCTGGGGTTGTTTCTGAAAGCTGAAGTAGTGCTTGTAAAGCCTTGAAAACCTCTGGAAAACCTCTGTGGTCCAGAGCAGCAACAACACCCCAGTAATTCCACGCCTGGTGGGCAGGGTGAGCTGGGCTCTAACACCAGCAGCTCCACAAGGCCAAAGCAGCATTTGCTGGGATCATGGCAGTTTGGGACAATAATTGCCAAACGGGATCAAAGGCAAATCCACCAGATTTGAGCTGTTCAAGTATTCCTGCACTCCCCTGAATACAGAGCAAGTTTCAAGGCAGAAAAAAAGGTTTGAAAAAATCCAGCTTGCCACGGGTTCTCTCCAGGTGATGTCTGGAGATGTCTGGGGTCAGGTTTATTCTAAAACCTTCTTGGAGTGGGAGCAATACTTTGGTTCTCCAATCTTCTGCCCAGTTTGGCATGGTCAGTACTGGAGAATTCTGCTCTGAACTTTGCCCTTCCCTGCAGTCCCACACATTACATTTTCAGGAAAACACACTCTAGAATTGTACTTCCTTGTTTAATTCTAACTAAAGAAGACAGTACTGCCTTACCCCTCTCTGAAATGCCTTGGTGTGCTCCAGTCCACTCTGCTGCTTTCCATGGGGACGTTGAAGACTTGGGACTGACTGAAAGGGCTGAAAACTGAAGAGGCAGACTGTGGCACCTGGAGATCCATGGGGTAGAGTGACAAAGCTGCTTCAACCTGGCCTGTCCCAGGTGAGGATCCCGCCTAGGGCGCCCCAGGAGCAGCTCAAGCCACTCTTTGCAGATAACTGAACAAGCTATCCCTGCTCTACCCCATCTTCCCATCTTGCCCAGCTCTGTAGGTTTCTCTTTTCCATGAGCAGTTTTTCTGCTCTTTAGCCAGCTTCTCCAGCACCAAGCCATGCCAAGTGCCATGCCAAGTGCCATGCCAGTCCCAGACTCATCAGGGAGCTGTGCAGGGGTGGCACACTGAGTCCCTCACACCCCTCAGGCACAGCCTGCTCGTGCTTCCCCTTGCCTGGGGCCAGGGGGGTTCCTCCTGTTGTGCCCCAGGCACTTCCAGGCTGTTCTTGGGGATCTCCTTCTTCCTCAGGGCCGATTTCTCCTCCTCAGGCCGTTTGGGAGGTCTCAAAGGGTGGCTGGGCACAGTTCCAGGTGCCTCACACCACACCCAGCCCCTCCAGCGCCCCTGCCCAGGACTGTCACACCGTGGTGGGCACGTCTGTGCGTCCCACACGGTCTGGTCCAGCTGGAAGTTGTGATTTACCTCCAGCCTGCCCTGCCCCTCTATCCCTGTGTCCTCTCCTTCCCCCGTTCCCCACCCTCCTCTGCTTTGGTTCCTGCTCCAGGCTGGCTCCCTCTGCTCTTGGTTGATGGCAGCAGGGAAAGGGGAAGAGCCCAATCCTTGGCCTGGGATGGATTTGCCTTCAGTGCCTGTGTTTGGGGGCAGATGCCCATCACTGGGGGCAGAGGAGCTGGCCAGTGTTGATGGGATGCCCTGATGTGTCACAGCCCTGCCCCAGCACAGCTCAAGGTACAGCAGCGTCCCCGGAAGTCTCTGCAGGCCCTGGAGATTTTCAAGTTAAGACATGAGCTAGAGGAGTAATCCAAAATGAATAATTTATTTTGGTGAATTTTCCTTCCCTCTGTTTACAGATTGTCTCAGAGCAGATTGCAGCTTTCACACCTCAATTCATTATTGGAAACTATTTGCAGATAGTTCCCGGTCTGCAAGTCATTTGCTAACTCTGCTGGGAGCACTGCAGATCTGAAATCAGAGCTGCTGTGACTGGTCAGGTGGTGCTGCCATGCTCTCATTCCTCTGTGACACCTCTGAGCTCGGGATGGGGCTGCAAGGGCGGCTGCTCCCAGCCACAAATGCCATGCTCATTTTCTGCCAGGCCTCTCCAGTGGTCATGGGCACACCCAGTACTGCATTTTTACATTTTTTAGAGGTATAACAGGCTAGCATGTCTACCAAATATTGTCCAATTAGAAGAGCAGTTGGTTAGGTAATTTTTCCCCCAAGTGCTGCCCCACTGGAGTTGGTTCTTTGCCTCACTTCTTGTTGTGTCTCCTCAAATTCTGATTAGAAAATGGAATGTTCTTCTTGTGGGTCCTCTACTTGAAAATAAGATTAAATAGTATTCCAGGAACGTGTTAGAAGGTTAGCTCCTTACTCTGAAATCTAAGAGAAAGGATAGGAAAAATACCAGGAACTGTATAAACACATTTTAATGGTCTACAGATTCACAAATACATGAAAAACACAGAAAAAGCAAAAATGTTCAGGCATCAACGGGGCAGGAGCGGCCATTCTTCAGCTGCCAGGACCCTTCCCTCTCCTTGGCTGTGTCCAGCACACACCCAGGATGTGCCCAGCTGGGTCTGGGGGCTGCAGGGAGGCTTTGCCCCCCAGGACCTGCTGGGTGTGGGTCCTGTGTCTGCCTGGAGGTTTGGCACTGGGGTGGGGCTGAGGGCAGCTGCTGCAGGAGAGGAGAGGCTGTGGCTGTGCTGGGGACCCTGGGCTGGCCTGGGCACACCCAGCACTCCCAGTTCAGCCTCCAACACCGTGGAATGATGAGGTCTCTGTTGCTGAGATGACCCCGAGGGGTTGGAAAGTCTCTTTTTTCCCAGCCCTGAGACCAAAGAAGAAGTCAGGATTCCTCAGCTCTGCTTCTCAAGGTTGTTTATTTTCTCTTCTCTATAACACTGTCTCTCTGACCTGCTGAGATCTGTCCAGCAGGTCAGGTTGAGGCACAGTCCCTGCCCTCAGGGCAATGTGATCTTTTTATACTAAGAACTACCTGTACTTTATTTACAATAATTTCCCAATACCCATCACCTGTGTCAGACAGTCTGTCTCTACTCTAAACCAATCCAGAAGTGTCACCATCCCAGCAGAAGATGGAGGACAAGAAGAAGGAGAAGAAGGACAGGACACACCCAGATTCCTCCACCTTGCCTCTTGAACCCCCATTCTAAACCCCCAAAATTCTGCTTTTTCACCCTGTGACAAATTCACTGTCATTCTACTCAAACTCTTGTGGCCTGTAAATCCTCACACAAAGTTGGGAATTGTTTCCATGGGCTAAAATCAAAGGCTCAGGTGTTTTTGACTCTGTGCCAGGGTCTCGGGTCCTGTGGGGCAGCCAGAGCAATCTCCTGGGTTCTGACAATGGAATGCACAGAGCTCCCCTGGCCCAGCTCTGTGGAGGAGCAGCTTTTGCTGTCAGGTCTTAGTTCAGATTTTACTGCACCCCTCCCTCTCCCCTTGGCTCCCCTGCACATGCAGAGTCTCTGGGGTGGGCTGGCCCCAGCTGGATGTTGGGTGCCCACCAAAGCTGCTTTATCAGTGCCCTCTGCAACTGGAAAGGGGAGAGAAAGCAAAGGGAGAGGCAAAAACTGGCAGAGATCCCTCCCTGGTCACCATCACAGGCACAGCAGCCTGAACCTGGGGATAGTGATTGAATTTATTACCAAAAAATCAGAGCAGGACAATGAGAACAAAATAAATTTTAAAACCAACTTTCCCTCACCTCTCCCTCTTCCCTCTTCTCTCTGCTCTGGAGCCAGGCTGGGAGAGCTGGGGGTGCTCACCTGGAGAGGAGAAGGCTCCAGGGACACCTCAGAGCCCTTGCAGGGCCTGAAGGGGCTCCAGGAGAGCTGGAGAGGGACTGGGGACAAGGGAAGGAGGGACAGGACACAGGGAATGGCTCCCACTGCCAGAGGGCAGGGATGGATGGGATATTGGGAATGAGGAATTGTTCCCTGGCAGGGTGGGCAGGCCCTGGCACAGGGTGCCCAGAGCAGCTGTGGCTGCCCCTGGATCGCTGGCAGTGCCCAAGGCCAGGCTGGACACTGGGGCTGGAGCAGCCTGGGATGGTGGAAGGTGTCCCCCAAACCATTCTGGGATTCCCTGTTCCCAGCTGCTCACAGGGAGTGCAGGGCGAGCTCAGGGCAGCCCCAAGCCCAGTGGGAGCCCTCAGCCAGGTGAGTCTCCCCAAGGCTGGAAGGGAGCAGCTTTCAGCAAGAGATGCCTGAATAAATCAGCAGCCCCTCCTGCACAGCCTTCTGAAGGATTCCTGGCACATCCCAACCTCAGCAGCACTGCCAGGACCAGGTGGGAACCTTTTCCAGAGGGGATTGATGTGTCAGGCTGGAGCGGTGCTGGGATGATTTACAGGAACAACTCGTCCACACCGACCCCATTGCTCAGGCAGAGAGGCTGAAATGTGAGGGAAATCACGGAGCAGGAGCTGCCAGGGCCATCACTCACTGCTGGGAGCAGCAGCAGCCCGGGGATGGCTGGAGAGGCAGGGCTGGGTGCGCTGGCACAGGTGCAGACTGCACAGCAATGTTCCTGTCTCTTCCCAGAGCTCACCTATCCCGGCATTCCCAGAAAACCCTTCTGTTCCTTCAGAGCACTCCTGCCATGGACTGACAGAGGGGAGCTTTTCTCTCCTTGCCCTGCCCTGCCCTGCCCAGCCCTGCCCAGCCTGGCTCTGGTGCAGTGTTTCATGGCAGGAGGAGCCCAGGAGCATCCCAGGAACAGCTCAGACACTCGGTGCTTCTCCCTGGGCTCATGAGCTGAGCAGCTGGCAGAGCTGGGGCCAGGCAGAGCTCACACCAGGGCCAGGGCCAGGGCCAGCCAGCAGCTCCTGCCCTGTCCTGTGTCCCTGCACAGCCCCAGGGGTGGCAGGCCAGGGGCACAGGGCTGGCCCTGCCAGTGCTGGCCCTGGGCAGCCTCTGAGGTGCTCTGGTACCCAGAGCTCACCGACTGCAGGGGAGAAACCAGGCCTGGCACCTCACCTGTGTGAGCTGAGGGACCCCCAGGATCATCCAGCCCACCCAGCCCTGCCCAGACCCCCCAACAACCCCACCCTGTCCATCCCTGGCAGCGCTGGCCAAAGGCTCCTGGAGCTCTGGCAGCCTCGGGGCCGTGCCCATTCCCTGGGCAGCCTGGGCAGTGCCAGCACCCTCTGGGGGAAGAACTTTGCCCTGATCTCAGCCTGAGCTGCCCTGGCCCAGCTCCAGCCGTGCCCTGGGTGCTGTCCCTGTCCCAGAGCAGAGATGGAGCTCTGTCCTCAGGAGGAGCTGTCCCTGCCTGGGGCAGCTGTCAGGGAATGTGGGACAGGACCTGGGTGCAGTCCCAGCTGTGGGGTGAGCTGGAATGACCCTGCTGAGCAGAGCTGGGGCTTTCTGGAGAGGATGTCAGCAGGTCAGTGGGTGATAGCTGACTCTGGAGAGCCCTTTTAGTTCTGTAGCTCAGAATCTGCCCCATGTGTGCCCATGCCTGCCTCAGAGCAGGGGGAGGCTGCTTTAGAAAGATCTTCTTGTGTCTCTGCAGGGTGACTCTGCCAGAGGGGTGGTCACCACTGGAGCAGGTGACATTCCCCAGCTGCTGCTTGCCCACATCTCCTCCTGCCTCCTGTGAGCACAGGCAGTGCCAGAACTCGGCAGAGACTCAGTACAGTCCCAGGATGGTCTGGGCTGGAAGGGACCTTAAAAGAGCATCTTGTCCCCCTTCCATGAGAAAGAGAAAAAACCCACCTGGTCTTTTGGTGCTCTTTTCTGCCTCCTTGCTCCTCTCAGAGGTGTTTTCAGGTGCTCCCAGCCACATCAGACACAGGAGAGGTGCAGCCACAAGGCCATGAGGAAGAAAGGTGAAAAGCCTTTCCTGGACCAGAACAAGATACACTTTATTCAATACTGGGATTCAGGGGTCAATTCCTTTAAGCTCTGTTAAAAAAGAAAGGGGTGTGTGAGAGCACAGCAAAGTGCAATGAGTTCCCATTTCATGTGCCCTCTCTATTTCCCCACATCCACCTCTCTCGGTGCCCACAGGTGCAGGAATGTGCCCTAAATCCTCTGGGAGCCCTGTGCTCACAGCTGAAGAGAGCAGGGAGGGATGGCACTTTGCAAACAAGACTCCCAGCGTGCAGGAAGAGAATTGATCCCACTGTGATTAAGCATCAGGTAGAGATGAACATATAATTATCCAGTCAAAGCAAGGTGGCTTCATCATGAGGAGTGCTGGCTCCTCTCCAGAGTTACTCCCACTGCAACTGTGAGCACCCCAGCTCCCCCAGGAGATCTGCCTGGGACTCCCCTCCTTCACCCAGCTCCTGCTGGACACCCCCTGGACACAGGGAGAAATGGGAAGCAGAGATGACACAGGGAGAAATGGGAAGCACGGGTGTCACACAGCAATGGGAAGCAGAAATATCACAGAAATGGGAAGTACAGGTGTCACACAGGGCCATGGGAAGCTCAGTGTCACACAGAACAACAGGAAGCACAGGTGTCACACAGGGCCATGGGAAGCACAGGTGTCACACAGAGGAACAGGAAGCACAGGTGTCACACAGAGGAACAGGAAGCACAGGTGTCACACACACAGCAATGGGAAGCACAGGTGTCACACACAGGGCCATGGGAAGCACAGGTGTCACACAGAGGAACAGGAAGCACAGGTGTCACACAGGGCCATGGGAAGCACAGGTGTCACACAGAGGAACAGGAAGCACAGGTGTCACACAGGGCAATGGGAAGCACAGGTGTCACACAGGGCAATGGGAAGCACAGGTGTCACACAGGGGAACAGGAAGCACAGGTGTCACACACAGGGCATCAGGAAGCACAGGTGTCACACAGAGGAACAGGAAGCACAGGTGTCACACAGGGGAACAGGAAGCACAGGTGTCACACAGAGGAACAGGAAGCACAGGTGTCACACAGGGCAATGGGAAGCACAGGTGTCACACACAGGGCAATGGGAAGCACAGGTGTCACACACACAGCAATGGGAAGCACAGGTGTCACACAGGGCAATGGGAAGCACAGGTGTCACACACACAGCAATGGGAAGCACAGGTGTCACAGAGAGGAACAGGAAGCACAGGTGTCACACACAGAGGAACAGGAAGCACAGGTGTCACACAGGGCAATGGGAAGCACAGGTGTCACACACAGGGCCATGGGAAGCACAGGTGTCACACACAGGGCCATGGGAAGCACAGGTGTCACACAGGGCCATGGGAAGCACAGGTGTCACACACAGGGCCATGGGAAGCACAGGTGTCACACACAGAGCAATGGGAAGCACAGGTGTCACACAGAGGAACAGGAAGCACAGGTGTCACACACAGAGCATCAGGAAGCACAGGTGTCACACAGAGGAACAGGAAGCACAGCTGTCCAGCACGGGCACACAGCAGAGCCAGTTTCTGTGCCTTGTCCCAGGGCCTGGAGGCAGGGCTGGCCCGAGGACACCATGCAGCATCCCTGCATGCCAAGGTCACAGCCCCAGGTGCCTCACAGTGCCCTCTGTGTCACAACTGCTGGGTCAAACAGCCTGAGGAGGGGCAGGGCTCTGCAGCAAGAGTCAGCCCCAGCCCTGTACAGATGTGTTCTCTGCATTTCCAGATTAACCTTTCAGAAATGTCAGCCAAACAACCGCTGCCTCCCTGCTACAACCTGGAATTTTCGGGCCTGTGACTAGAGCTTCAATTAACTCCTTCAGTGCTCCTGCTCACCTTCCAGACCTCTCCCAGGAAATTCCAGCTCCAGGGCCCTTTCTTCTGCAGCTATTTTGATGCCCTGCACGTTGGTGACCTCTCTCCCTTGCTGCACCACTCGGGATGGTGGAGTCAAAGGGCACTGCTGAAACAGGAGCGCTTGCAGGTGTGTTCAGAAGGGAGGAGCAGCACATTCCTAACCTGTGCTAGCCGGGCTGCCACTGCAGCAAGAGCAAGGCAGGGTGGGATCATCCTCCCTCCCAGAAGATGTCCATAAACCAACGACAGAGTGTGCTGCAGCAGACTGCACAGGAATGTTCCTGCTCTCTTCCCAGAGCTCACCTATCCTGGCATTCCCAGAAATCCCTTCTATTCCTTCAGAGCAGACCTGCCATGGACTGGCCCAAGCACACAAGAGTGACCCAAGTGTTCCAGCTGTGGCCCTGTGGGCACACTGCTCCTCTGGCAGCATGTTCATCAAGAGCTCTCCTGTTCATTAATTGTGTACAGGGCTCCTGGAAAATCCAGGATGGGCAGGATGCAGATGGGAGCAAACAGAGGGAAGGGGACAGGCAAGGCAGAAGGGGCAGAGGAGATCAGGGGGTGCCCGAGCTGGGCAGGAGGTGTGGGAAGGAAGAGGATTAGGGAATCATCTCTGCACCTTTGTACTCTGGAGGGGCAGGAAGAGAGTGGCCAGAGGGAGCCCCCCACCCTCCCCAGGGGGCTGAAGGAAGGGGCTGCAGGCCCTGGGCTGCACAGAACCTCACATCTGCAGTTAGAGGGGTCTGGGCAGCTCTCCTGGATCATTTTCAGATGGGGTTTCAAGGACCTATTGAAGGTATCCCTGCCCACAGCAGGGATTGGAACCAGATGAGCTTTAAGGTCCCTTCTAACCCAACCCATGCTGTGATTGTGTGATTCTGAGCTCAGCACCTCAGGCCAGCTGAAGCTGCTGGCACAAATAAGGCCCACACTGAGTAAATCACCCCCAGCTGCCCCGAGTGTCCAGCTGGGTGCCTTTGGTTGAGTTTCTTTCTTGCACAGATGATTGTGGGCTGGCTCAGTGTGTGGTGCCCTCAGCCTCTGGGTGTGCTGGGGGGGTTTGCACACAGGAGAAACTGAACCCTGGCTCACCTTGCAGTGATGCCTACATGGAAAGGGGGAAACTGGGCAGGACTTGGAGGGATGTGGTTGTGACAACAACCCTGAGGGCAAGCTGGAGAGATGGCCAATATTGGGGTGACAAACCCAGCGAGGAATGAAGGCTCAGCAGCATTTCTATACCCAGTGTACACAGGTAAAGATAAATACACACAAGGTAGAATGTCAGAACGGATTGGGCTGGAAGGCACCAGCTCTTCCAGTGTCACCCCTGCCATGGCAGGGACACCTTCCCCTGTCCCAGGCTGCTCCCAGCCCCAGTGTCCAGCCTGGCCTTGGGCACTGCCAGGGATCCAGGGGCAGCCCCAGCTGCTCTGGGCACCCTGTGCCAGGGCCTGCCCACCCTGCCAGGGAACAATTCCTCATTCCCAATGTCCCATCCAGCCCTGCCCTCAGGCACTGGGAGCCATTCCCTGTGTCCTGGCACTCCAGTTCTTGATGAAAATGCGTTCCCTGGCTTCCTTGCAGCCCCTTCAGCCCCCGGAAGGTGCTGGGAGGTCTCCACACAACCTTCTCTTCTCCAAGCTGAGCAATCCCAGCTCCCAGCCTGGCTCCACAGGGGAGGGGCTCCATCCAGACCGGCTCCCAGAGTTCCATGTCCCGTATACTGGGGGCGCCAGGACTGCATGCAGAGCTCCAAGTGGGGTTTCACATGGATACAGACATATCCACACATTGTCCATGGAGCGGGTGGCAGCTGAACCTCCTCTGCCTAGCAGGGACAGAGCCACCACTTCCCCATATCGTGGATGTTCAGCTTTCCCCGGCACAATCCTTCCCTTCTTTCCTCCCTGAGCAAATGAGTTCACTTAATAAAAATCCATCTTTCTGCTTCCCAGATGGGACGGCTGCAGATGGGATCTGCCTGTGCAGCAGCCCTTGTCCCTCCGGGCCAGGGAAGGGGGCCGGAGGGCTCAGCAGGGCAGGAATCCGGCTTCTCCCTGCTTCAGCTACCGTGTAACCCTCGGGCTCTGTGGTAAACTGAGGCGAGCCGCTGTCCTTCCTGCCCGCGGGAGAGCGATCCCAGAGGGCAGGGATGGCGAGAGGGCTCAGCCACAGGGAGGAGTTCTCCTTCGGGTCGTGCCCAAAGGGCTCTCTGACATCCTTCCCTCGGGAAAGCAGCGGCTCCGCACCCGCAGCAGCCGAATCTGGTGAGGAAGAGGAGGCACCGTAGGTTCGGATGTCTCTCGCCGCCTCCCCGGTGCGCAGATCCAGAGCAGGGGAAAACACCCGCCGAGGTCTCCGGTGCCTCCCGAGGGGCTCCGAGGCGCGGCCCCCGCGGTCGGCGGGGCGGTGCGGGCGCGGCTGCGGCGGGAGGTGGGGAGGAGGGAGCGGGCCCGGTGCCCGCCGCCGCCCGGGCGTCCCTCTCCGCCGCTTCCTTTAGGTGGCACCTCTCCTCCAGGAATGAGGCTCCCGGCCCCGCGCAGCCCTGCCCGGGCCGCGGCCGCGCACCGCGGGGGCTCCGCCGCGGAGCCGCCGCCGTCGGAGCGGCCCCTCCTCCCCTCGCCAGCCCGTGCCCGGCTCCCCCGTCCTCCCGCTCACTCCTCCAGCCAGTAAATCCGATCTAGGCTGATTCCTCTCACGTCAAACCACATGATCCCATAAAACATTCATCGCCTCTCCATCCCCGCTCGCTCGCCGCTCGCTCCCGGGATACAGCGCAGCCGGCTCCGCTCCCCGCCGCGGGATCCGCCGCAGCCCCGGCCCCGTGCGTGCGGCGGGCGGGCGGGCGGAGGGAGGAGGAGGCAGGCGAGGCAGGCGAGGCGAGGCGAGACGAGGCGAGGCAGGGAGGGGGAGCCTCGCCTGGATGCTGACTCCAGCTCGGGGGCTGCTCATTCCCCCGATGAGCGAGGGCACCGGGAGCGCCCCCCCCTCCCCGTGCGCCGCCGCTCCCCGCTCGGGCTGAAGTTTGGCTCCGGGATCTGCCCCGCTTTCCCAGGGATTGTACTGCTGCCGTTCCACTTTGCGCCTCCAGACGTGCCTTCCCCGACCCCTAAGATGAAGAGGGCGATAGCTGAAGGTAGGTGCGCCCCGGTCTCCCTCCGCCGCCGCGGCTCCCCCGGGCAGGGCACGGCGGCCGCGGCCCCAACTTCGCCCGGTGCCGGGAACTTCCCTCGCCGCAACTTTTTTTCCCCCGTGGGGTCTTCGGCAGCGGCCAGGGTCCCACGAGGAGAAGAGGGGCCGGGGGCCGGGCCGGGAGCGGGCGCTGGGGCCGGGAGAAGCGGCGGGGAGGGCGCGGGGGGAGCGGGAGCGCCGCGGCTGAGGGAGCGGAGCGGAGGCGAGGCCGGAGGGGGAGCGAGCACCGGGCACGGCTCGGCTCCAGCCGCGGAGCGCGGCAGCGGGATGGAAGGAGGACAGAGGGATTGTGGAAAGGGAGCGGCGGGCTGGAGGGAGAGCAGCGGGCTAAGCCCCCTCCAGCCGCCGCCCAGCCTGGCTTGGCTCAGATCGGCCTTGGGGTGACCGGGCGAAGTTGGTGCCTCCGGGGAAAGCGTGTCCCCAGCCCGCATCCCGCATCCCGCGGCCGAGGGCCCGGGACAGGCGGGAGAGGGGCTGGGGCAGCCCGGCCGTCGGAGGAGCCCCGGCGCCGCTCCCCGAGCCCGTCCCGCTCGCGGAGCTCCGGACGGGGAAGTTCCCGGCGGGTCCGGGCGCCCCGCAGGGACGGCGGGTCCCGGGGTGCGGTGGGTGCTCCCCGCAGAGCCCTCCCCTAGGGTCCCGCCGCTTCGTGTTCGGGAGCCAGAGGCTGGGAAGGGCTGGGGGTGCGGGGCTGGACCCCCTTTCCACTCGCTCGCAGCGCCGGGGGGAGGCACGGAGCTCGCAGCCTGGCACGGCCGGACTCTGCCCGAACCCTTTCCATGCACTTCGCCGATAACCTTTGCTTCCCCGGCCCGTGCGGGGCTGGGGCTGGGGCTGGGGCAGGGCTGTCGCAGGGGCCGGGGGCTGCTGCGGCTCCCGGAGCCCCCCGGTCTTGCCGTGCCGTGGCCGCTTGCGGGGGCTCCGGGGGCACCGGGAAGCGGCCCCGGCTCGGGAGGGACGCTCGCTGCCGGGCTCGGCCCGCTGGAGAAGCGTGTGCCGCCCAGGTGTGCTCGCTGGGAAGCCGGCCCACGGATTGCAGTTTTGAACGAGAGGGATCAGCCCATCGTGGGAGCTCCCGGGCTGGCCGGGCGCTGGCCAGGGGAGGTTTGGGCGTGCGGAGCCTCTGCCCGCTCTGACTCTGCTCCCGGCTCTGCCGTCTCCAGCTCGCTTCCCGTTCCCGTCAGCGACACAGATATAATTCTCTTTCCCTTTCTATTTTGGAGGGCACTCTGGCTGATTTATTTGTGACGATCAAAGGACACATCCAAGCTGCGATCCGCACCGCACACCGCCTCCTCGAGAGGCTTTGTGTCGATCTGAAACGCGAAACGGCCAATTTATTCCTGTTTAGGGAACACCTCGGGAGCAGGCTCGGCTGCCGGCTTCTCCCCGGGCCCGGAGGGGATGCTGACAGCCGAGCCTCCATTTGCCGGGGCGCAGGGGCTGCCATCGATCCGAGCCCGGGGCTCGGTGCCCCGCTCGGCTGTGCCCGGGGCTCTTTGTCACCCGCGGTGGCGGCAGAGCCGTGCAGGTGCTGGGTGTGCCCCGATCCCCTGCGCTCCATCCCCGCTGCTGCTGCAGCGCTGCGCTCCCCACGCACTGACACTCCCGGCTGCCGCCAGCACCGTGTGGAACAACACAGGGGATAATGAAATAGAAAAACTGTGTTACAACGGCTTTATTTATAGAACAAGGCTGGAGGAGTTTGGGGTTGAATTGTTTGCTTTTTTTTGCTGCAGTTTATGAATTGCTCCTGCGAGAGGCTGGCTTGCTGGTAGGTTTGGCTGGAAAGTCCTGACGAACCTGGGGGATTCTGTTTAGCTGAGTGTCCATCCTGCTGGATCTGGACTACATTTCCCACTGTGGGCTGCCAGGATGCTTCAAGTGCCTTGTAAGCCAGAAATAGCCACCAGGGGCAGTTGGACAGGCAGAGCTTTCCCTGTTCTCAGCACTTGCTGCCTTATTAACACGATTCATTTTTACTGAAAAAGGCCTTTCTGTGCTTATTCCTTTTTTTTTTTTTTTAACCCGAATACAAACCCCTGTAATATGAGAACCTACATCAACATCACAGATGTGAGAGCAGATCTTTTTTTTTCCTCTTGAGAGAAGACACCATTCATTGCGTTATTCTGTATTTCCTGTCTTTATAATGTAAATTTTTTATCAAGGGCCCGCTGCATTTTCTGGGCTTTGTGCCCCCTTTCCCAGCACAGACCTCAGACCTGTATTCCATGGGCCCATCAAAGGCTGTGTTTGGAGAGGTTTTCTAAGGAGGAATGTGCTTAAAGAGGAATTTTAGGGCAAAAAGGTGGAGGTGCTGTTGCACCACTCGGTGCCTGGGCGTTGAACTGGTGCAGACATCGTTGTTCCCTGCTGGATCTGGGATGTTTTCCTAGACAAAGCTGGGCCAGAGGAGGAGTTAATGAGAAGCAGTGAGGAAGTGTGGAGGGCTGTGGGCAGCACGTGCTAAACCAGCCGGGCCCCTCATGAATTCCCTCAGTGCCGAGCTCAGGGGCTCCAGGCTTGGCGTGGGAAAACCTCCCGGGAGCCTGGTGTGTCCATAGAGGAGTGGGAAGGAGAGGGAGTGGCTGGTGGGAAGGAGCAAAGGGACATTTGTCACACAGCATCTCTGCTCTGCCCCGCTCCAGGCTCTGGAATGCAAGGGCAGGAGAGTGGCTCTTGCTCCATCCGCTCCTCCAGTGGAGCTGGAAGCTGGCAAGGGCCGTGGGGATCCCACATTCCCTGTGCCAGGCTGTGCCTGCTGCCACAGGCCCTGTGTAGTCTTCTTCTGATCCCAGCAATGACTTGGGCCTCGGCTTTCTGAAGGAACAACCAGAATCCAGCAGCACAGATGGGAATTTTCCACATTTTTCATCTCAGAAGCAGCAAGGAGTCTGTGAGCTGGGGGCAGGGCAGGGGAGGATGCCCGTGTACAGCCCTGCCCAGCCCAGCTGCCTGAGGGCACTGGGCTCCCTTCCCTTCCCTTCCCTTCCCTTCCCTTCCCTTCCCTTCCCTTCCCTTCCCTTCCCTTCCCTTCCCTTCCCTTCCCTTCCCTTCCCTTCCCTTCCCTTCCCTTCCCTTCCCTTCCCTTCCCTTCCCTTCCCTTCCCTTCCCTTCCCTTCCCAGGGTGCCCCTCCCCAGCTCAGCCGGGATTCACCTGCGGGGCCGGGGAGGAGCCGCTCCCGCCGGGGGTTTGTCCTCTTCCCCTTGGATCTGCAACGCTCCCTGCTGCTGTCACCTTCAGCGAGACAGATCCCTGAGTGCCAGGCGCCTCTTTTGGTGTTCCTGAAGAGGATTTCTCTTTATGCAGGAGGCACAGCCCCCGTGGGACAGGAGCACCTGGCACAGGGCGGCTGTCACAGCTCAGCCGGGGTCCTGCAAGGGCTGCCACTTGCTGGGAGGGCTCATCCCTGCTGGGACATTCCAGGAGGGCTTGTCCCTGCTGGGACATTCTGGAAGGGCTTGTCCCTGCTGGCCACATGGGAAGCTCCCTGCTGTGTCCCAGGGCCAGGTGGATCTGTCTGGGATTTGTGAAGCAGCCAGGGCATCTCCATCACAGCCACCCAGCGCTGTGGGAGGGAGGAGTGAGGCTGATGAGACACAAAGCCCACCTTCTCCTCCCCTTTCCTGCTGTGGCTGCAACTCCTGGAGGTTTCCAGAGGCTGAGGGAAAAGGGGACAATTGTACTGAAAAGTCTTAATCAGCTGGAAGAGGCCGAGGGTGGATCCTGCCGTGCTTGCGCAGAGGCGCCGGAGGAATTCGTGCAGAGTTTGCTCAAATGTGCAAACTCACCTCAGCCTGAGCTGTGTGTGCCTGATGCTGCTGGGACACGGGGAATGGGGGGCTGGGGGGTGGTGGGTGGTGTTCAGAGGGCGTGGGGGCCCAGGGCAGGGGACAGGGCTGCTCCCCTTGGGCGGTGGGCAGCTCTCGGCCAGGCCCTGGCTGCCAGAGCACCTCCGTGGGGTGGCACAGCCCTGACCTGCCTGCTTTGCTTTTGGAGTGCTCCTAGAAAGCCTCTGCAGTCTGCTCTTGGCCCTGTTTGTATCCTTGCCCTCAGTTTCTGTGATGTACTCTCAGCTTTTCCAGCACTGTCCTCGGAGAGCGATGCTGAGTTGTGTCCCGAGGGACCCAGGATGTGCTTAAACTCAGCCCAGAGCTGAGGAGGCTGAGCAGCCCCTGATCACCTCCTTAGCGGTGCCACAGTGGCAGGTGACAAGACTGATGATCTCCTGAGGGCTGTTGCTGCATCCGCAGCAGGTTTGTGTCTCTGGGCTGGCCCACCTTCCTCCCAACCTTCACACCGCAGATTTTACAGCATTTATTGTCCCTCTCCTGGAACCAGGAGATTAGCAAAGCACTTGAGTTTTATTTGGAATCCTCCCCGGTTGTCAAGGAAAGCAGAAACACTCCACGAGCACATGCAAAGCATCAAGGAGACTGGAAACAAAGAAACACAAACACTCCAATGCTGGGCTTTTTAGTTCAGTTTCTGGAGAGCTCAGCACTTTGAGGCATCACCCTGATGGCTCTCAAGGAGCAGTGCTGGGTCCTGTCTGCGTGGCTCAGGCAAGCCAGGCTCAGAATATTTGCTTTCATGAAATCCTGGAATATTTTGGATGTTATAATCTGGATACAGCTGGAGCACCTCTGGAGGTACCTAAAGAAGCTCTTGCTCAAAGCACAGCTGATTTCAAAGCCAGATCTGGCTGCTCAGGGGCTTGTCCTGTCCAGCATGGCTGTCTGCCCAAGGATGGAGGTGCCCTGTCCTCCTCCACACCTGTCTGGCAGCCCGAGCCCTTTGTCACCTGGCCTGGGTCAGCACCGTGGGCGCTCCTGTCCCTTTGGTGACCTGGGGGGCCTGGCTCTGTCCCTGGCTGTGGCAGGGCTGGTCCAGGAGCCATGGGGAACTTTGTGCTGGCTCCCTGTGAGGTCAGAGCAGAGCTGGGGAGGTGTCAAAGAGGGGTAAAAGCAGGGGTCACAGCCAGGTACCATGGCAGGGACACTCAGGGTGGCAGCAGGGACGCTCAGGTGGCAGTGAGATGCTCAGGGTGGCAGCAGGGATGCTCAGGATGGCAGTGGGATGCTCAGGGTGGCAGTGGGACACTCAGGGTGGCAGTGGGACGCTCAGGGTGGCAGTGAGATGCTCAGGGTGGCAGCAGGGACACTCAAGGTGGCAGCGGGACACTCAGGGTGGCAGTGGGATGCTCAAGGTGGCAGTGGGATGCTCAGGGTGGCAGCAGGATGCCCAGGATGGCAGCAGGGACACTCAGGGTGGCAGCAGGGACACTCAGGGTGGCAGCAGGATGCCCAGGGTGGCAGCAGGGCACTCAGGGTGGCAGCAGGGACACTCAGAGTGGCAGTGGGACACTCAGGGTGGCAGCAGGGCACTCAGGGTGGCAGCAGGACACTCAGGGTGGCAGCAGGGACGCTCAGGTGGCAGTGGGATGCTCAGGGTGGCAGCAGGACGCCCAGGGTGGCAGCAGGGATGCTCAGGATGGCAGTGGGACGCTCAAGGTGGCAGTGGGATGCTCAGGGTGGCAGCAGGATGCCCAGGATGGCAGCACGGACACTCAGGGTGGCAGCAGGATGCCCAGGGTGGCAGTGGGACACTCAGGGTGGCAGCAGGACACTCAGGGGAGCAGCAGGGATGCCCAGGGTGGCAGCAGGGCACTCAGGGGGGCAGCAGAATACCCAGGATGGCAGCAGGGATGCCTAGGGTGGCAGCAGGATGCCCGGGGTGGCAGTGGGATGCTCAGGGTGGCAGCAGGGATGCCCAGGGTGGCAGCAGGGCACTCAGGGTGGCAGCAGGGCACTCAGGGGGGCAGCAGGGACGCTCAGGGTGGCAGCAGGGATGCCCAGGGTGGCAGCAGGGACACTCAAGGTGGCAGCAGGACACTCAGGGTGGCAGTGGGATGCTCAAGGTGGCAGTGGGATGCTCAAGGTGGCAGTGGGATGCTCAGGGTGGCAGCAGGGCACTCAGGGTGGCAGCAGGATGCCCAGGGTGGCAGCAGGGACACTCAGGGTGCCAGCAGGGACACTCAGAGTGGCAGTGGGATACTCAGGGTGGCAGCAGAGACATCCAGGATGGCAGCAGGGATGCCTAGGGTGGCAGCAGGATGCCCAGGATGGCAGCAGGGACACTCAGGGTGGCAGTGGGACACTCAGGGTGCCAGCAGGGACACTCAGAGTGGCAGTGGGACACTCAGGGTGGCAGCAGGGATGCCCAGGGTGGCAGCAGGGACGTTCAGGGTGGCAGCAGGGCACTCAGGGTGCCAGCAGGATGCCCAGGGTGGCAGCAGGGATGCCCAGGGTGGCAGCAGGATGCCCAGGGTGGCAGCAGGACACTCAGGATGGCAGCAGGGACACTCAGGGTGGCAGTGGGACACTCAGGGTGGCAGCAGGGCACTCAGGGTGGCAGCAGACCTTGCAGACAGTTGTCTGTGCCCGTGTTTGCTGTGTGGCTGCTCTGGGGAAGGAGCCCCTGGCCGGTTGGATGTGGCCCAGTGCCAGCCCCCAGCCTGCTGTGCCACATCAATGGTAATTAAACAGAGTCCCCTGCAGCTCTGCCGTCCTCAGATGCCCCCTGTGCTGGGAGCCTTTCCTGGCACCCTGCAGGGACAGGGACAGGGACAGACCTCTCTGAGGACACACGGACCTGGCCAAATCCCAGAACCCTGGCAGAGGTGCTGGCAGGAGGGGCTACTGCACCTCAGCTCAGGTCTGCTGTGGATTTCTGCTGTGCATTTCTCTCTCCAAGCTTTGGAAAGCTCCAGTGATGGAGCCTTGCTGGCCTTTCCAGTGCTGGAGCTGATGAAAAAGCTTTTGCTGATGTCTGAACTGAAGCTCCCCAGCTGCAGTTCTTGGCTGTGGCTCCTTGCTGTGTTACCTGGCTGCACAAAGGTGTGCTTTGCTCTGCCATCCTTTCAGCTGCCCTGGAGCAGCTGGAGGCTGGAATGAAATCTCCCTTCACCTTCTCTTTGCCCAGCCCAACCATAGTAATTCCCTCTGCCTGACCCTGTAGGACATACTAGGACATATTTTGGGAATGAGGAATTGTTCCCTGGCAGGGTGGGCAGGCCCTGGCACAGGGTGCCCAGAGCAGCTGTGGCTGCCCCTGGATCCCTGGCAGTGCCCAAGGCCAGGTTGGAGCAGCCTGGGATGGTGGGAGGTGTCCCTGCCATGGCAGGGGTGGCACTGGAAGAGCTTTAAGGTCCCTTCCAACCCAAACCACTTTGGACTCTGTGGTTCTCTGGTTCTATGACACCCTATAGGCTTCTGGTCATCCTGGGCTGTGGCAGCCCTGGGGTGCAGCAGGAGCAGGGCAGTGCTCGTCCCCTGAGCTGGCACTGCTGGGGCACCTCCAGTGCTGGGGCAGCTCTGGGAGCCTCCTGACAGGAGAGACCTGGAGGGGCTGGAGCGTGTCCAGGGAAGGGGATGGAGCTGGGAAGGGGCTGGAGCCCCAGGAGGGGCTGAGGGAGCTGGGAAGGGGCTGGAGCCCCAGGAGCAGAACTCCCTGCACCTCCTGCCCCACTCAGGACAACATCACTTCCTAACCCTGCCCACTCTCACTCCCTCCAAGAGCTCTGACATTTGGGTACCTAGCACGTGGTTTCTCTCTTTGTGGTGATGAGGAGTTATTCAGCAGTGGGTCAGAAACACCTGAAGGAGTCCAGAGTTCCCACAGCCTGGCTCTCTGCACAGGTGAGGGAGAGAAGGGGAAACACCTCTGGAGCCCCCAAACTCAGCTCTCCCTGCTCCCGTGGGGGCCTTGCAGGGATGTGCCGTGAGCTGCTGGCCAGGCTGGGCTCTCAGAAACCCTTTGGGGGTGCTGGGGGAGGGCTGGGAGGGCTCCACACTCTGCCCTGTCCAGAGGGGTCGTTGGAAAGCCTCAGAGCAGATGCAGAGTTTGGCAAGGTGGGATGTGTCTGTGCAGAGAGAAACGGTCACCTGGGAGCCTCCAGGACCTGTGGGACTTGCAGTGCAAGGATCTGGAGGGACAGGACACAGGGAATGGCTCCAAGAAAGAGCCTTCCCTGGGAGGGTGTGAGGCCCTGGCACAGGACAGGGATGGATGGGATATTGGAAATGAGGAATTGTTCCCTGGCACAGCGTGCCCAGAGCAGCTGTGGCTGCCCTGGATCCCTGGCAGTGCCCAAGGCCAGGCTGGACGCTGGGGCTGGGAGCAGCCTGGGACAGTGGAGTTCCAGCCCAGCCAGCCCAGGACAAGGCTGGACATCAGCTCCTTCCTCCTTCCAGGAGCTGCATCCCGAGAGGATCCAAACCCCTGTGCCCCAAGGTGCTTGTTGGCCGGAGCCCACTCCCGGACACCTCCTTGTCCAGCATTTCTGTCCTCGATCCCTGGTCTGAGCCTTTATTGTCAGCCGTGCTCTGATCCCGTCCGCGGCTGCAGCTGCCCAGGAGAGCAGCGGGCTCAGCGGCAGAGGGAGGCTCCGTGCCTGGATCGGAGTTTCCAGCCCAGCTTTTCTCGTCCCGCTGGAGCTGGACACGTTCCCTCCCTGGCTCGGGGAGTCCTGGTGCCTTTCCAGCGCTCTGTGCTTTGTTTTCCCTCTCCGTGCTGCACCTTCTGCTGGAAACAAAGGGATGTTTGCATTCCAGCGTGATGCTTCCCTTTCTTCCCTGAGTGCAGGGGATAATTACAGTGCCTTGCACTAATTGATCCCTTATTAGTGATAATTGTGATTTACGTGGTGCTTTAGGAAGGGGCATTTCTTTGGCAGAAGTGATGCTCTAATGTCACACTTGTGATGTGTCACCTCATCTCCCGTGAGCTGCTCACGGGGGGAAACGGGTTCACTTTTATTTTTTTCTTAAAAACCAATCTTTTGCAAGAACCATCTGGCTGCTAAATTCTCCTCCCGGAGCTGTGAGGTTTGCAGGGAGTTCATTTGCGTCTTTAGCTACTAAAGAGGAAGTAAAAGTGACTGATTAGTCTGAGACTGGGACCGTTCACATCAAAGTGACAGATTTTGCGAGCTGGATTTGGGGAAGTGTTTAAAACTGGTGTGTTTTCATTAAATTTTGAAGACTGTGGGCAGAAGTGCGCTCTGGGCGCTGCAGCTCAGCCCTGCACCCTGGGTTGTTGTGTCACTGTGAATTGTGGGGCTGCTCAAACCTCCCTCTACTTTAAATATTGATTTTAATTGTGCCTCTTTCTAGAGGCGGTGAGTGATGGTGGGATCCGTGGGCAATGATCCCTGAGCACAACACAGCACCGGGAGGGGGGAGCTCAGCCTGGCTCTCTGCACAGGGCAGGGAGAGAAAGGGAAACACCTTTGGAGCCCCCAAACTCAGCTCTCCCTGCTCCCGTGGGGGCCTTGCAGGGATGTGCCGTGAGCTGCTGGCCAGGCTGGGCTCTCAGAAACCTTTTGGGTCACCTGGGAGCCTCCAGGACCTGTGGGACTTGCAGCGCAAGGATCTGGAGGGACAGGACCCAGGGAATGGCTCCAAGAAAGAGCCTTCCCTGGGAGGGTGTGAGGCCCTGGCACAGGGCAGGGCTGGATGGGATATTGGGAATTAGGAATTGTTCCCTGGCACAGGGTGCCCAGAGCAGCTGGGGCTGCCCCTGGATCCCTGGCAGTGCCCAAGGCCAGGCTGGACACTGGGGCTGGAGCAGCCTGGGACAGTGGGAGGTGTCCCTGCCACTGGATGGGCTTTCATGTCCCTTCCCACCCCAGCAGTCTGGGATTCTGGGATTGCACATCCCTGCCGTGTTTCCAGGAGCAGTGGGAGCCGTGCTGTCCCTCTCCCTGTGCCCAGGCTCCTCCCCAGGCACACATGCTGCGGGATCTGGCCCCGATCAATGCTCTGTGGCCGTGCAAACACGGTTAGCATTGGCTTTACACTAGAGGGCTGTCTGTCCCTTTCCCTTCTGAGAGCAGCCCGTGTGCTGGGAACGTTCCCGTGGCAGGATCCCCGTTTGATCCCGGGGTCGGGGAGTGCTGCAGGCTGCTGTGTGGGGCTCAGCTCTGCTCTCTGTGCTGCTCAGAGCAGCCCTGCCCGGGGTGCAGGGGCCCTTTGGAGCTGTTCCTGGTGAAGTGGAGCTCTCTGGCTCTGCCCCTGTCCAGCTCAGCAGGAAGCAGCAGTTTCCACACAGGATTCTTTCCCCTCCTGCTTTTCCGGGCTCCTTCTGCTGTCAGCAGCAGCACTCTGGTGGCACAGGGGTGCTCTGGGTTTCCAGGAGTGCGGCATTTCCTGCTGCTGCCCTGCCCTGCTGAGGATCTGCAGCCCTGAACATCTGCACATCCAGCTATGGGTGACAGGAATTGCTCTGGAAATGGCTGGGGGAGCCTCCAGTGTCCCAGGGCTGAAAGAGATTTGGCAGCTTCTGCCTGAAAGTTCAGCTGGGACAGCTCCTGTGGCTCTCCTGTCCCCTGCAGGGCTGGGACTCTGGGGACGTTGCCACCATGAAGCCTGGCTGCTTTGGTCCCCTGCTGCCATTTGTTTCATGGAATCCCAGAATATGCTGAGCAGGAAAGCACCCTCAGGATCATCCAGCCCCTGTCCCTGCCCAGACCCCCAACAACCCCACCCTGTCCATCCCTGGCAGCGCTGTCCAAAGGCTCCTGGAGCTCTGGCAGCCTCGGGGCCGTGCCCATTCCCTGGGCAGCCTGGGCAGTGCCAGCACCCTCTGGGGGAAGAACCTTGCCCTGGCACAACTTCCTGCTGGTTGAATTGAATTGATTTGTTTAATTCTGTCCCCTCTTACCTTTAACCCAGGTAAATACAGAACCTGCCTTTGCCTGACAGGCCTGCCTGGACAATTCCAGCCCCAAACACAGCCCCTCAGTGCCTGCCATGTAGCTCATGCCATGCATTTGTGGCACTGCTTTTTCCTCTTCCTGGCTTGGCTCAGTTTGGCTCAGTTTGGGCAGAAGTGGTGATTATTGAGAGCAGCCCTGGCCAAGGCTGAGCAGGGCTGGGGGGTGGGAATGAGCTGGGATGGCCAGGAGGAAGTGGAGGGGGCTCTGGTGGCTGCTGGGGCACTCTGGGGCTGTGCCCAGCACACACTCCAGTGCAGAGGGTGGTCCTTTGGCACAAGGTGGTTTATGAGCTCCAGGCACTTCTCTCCCTCCCTCAGTTTGTCCCTGACGTGTCCTGAGTGGGGGCAGGGGTGAATGATGGTGATGTGAGCTCTGGGTGATGCCACTGACCCCAGTGGGGGTGGTGGGGGGACACTGCTGGGCCGTGGGGACCAGGTGTGGGACCTGCTCTGCATCCCCACCCACGGCTGGCACAGGGGCAGAGCAGCAGTGGCAGCAGTGGCCCTGCTGTCCCCAGGGCTCAGGACAGGGATGTCCCCAGGCCCAGGGTCCCTTTGCTGCTCAGGGTCACTGCTGCAGGACCAGTCAGGAGCCACAGGAACATGGAATGGCTGGGCTTGGCTTGGGAGGGACCCTGCAGCCCATCCAGTGCCACCCCCCATGGCAGGGCCACCTTCCACTGTCCCAGGCTGCTCCCAGCCCTGTCCAGCTGCCCTGGCTGGGTTCATGGGCTGCACCTCTCAGCCCACCCTGCTCCCCCACATTTACACAGCCCTGGGCAGAGCTGCTGCATCCCCCACTCAGCTGGCTCCCCTTCAGGCCACAAAATGGATTTTTGCCCTCCTGGGGGGGAAGCAAAGGGATTGCTCCCCCCCAACCTCCCTGGGCATGGCAGGAGGATCAGCCCAGCCCTTGCAGGGTTGATGTTCCAGGTTTGATGTTCCAGGTTTGATGTTCCAGGTTTGAACCTTGGTTTCTGACATTGGGGTGAAGTGAGAGGAGGCTCCAGCTGGGCTTGGAGGCAGAGCCTGGCCAAGGGGTGCAGCTTCATCTTCAGGTGACCTCCAAGGGCACACCCTTGGGTTTGATGTCACCCACAAGCCCAAGCAGCATTTGTCCCAAGCCTTTACCAAGACCCAGCTCCTACCACGACACAAATTTTGCTGCTGAGGCACTGAGGTCTGGAGATCAGAGTGTGGTTGTTTACACATCATTCCCACTGCTCCTGTTTTCCTGAGGCTGTGTCCTCTGCTGGGGTCCCAAAGCCCTGGGAAGGGGCTCTGGGAGGGGCTGGGGGTGCTGCTGGCCTGGCATCCTGTCCAGTCCCAGTCCCCTTCTCTCCCAGGCTGGAAGGGAGCTCCAGGGCACAGCCCAGCCAAGGAGAGACACTTGTAGCAGTGGCACCATAAATGACCCCGAGCTGCCTTGGGGAGCCAGCCCAGGAGAGCCTTGCCTTGGCCACGGTGTTTCATGGGAAATGCTTTGCTTTCTCTGTGTTTATTTTTGGCTTTCCTGGAGTTTCTCAAGGCTTACAATTAATCCTGAGCTTTGGGGCGGCCAGCTGGGCTGCAGGGACAGAGTCTGCCTCAGAACACTGCGTTTATCCATTTCCTGGGGAGCTTGGGTTTACTGGGAGCTTGGAAAAGTTTGACCTGGGGACACCTGGGGCAGGTGCAGAGTGCTTTGCATGGAGACACAGCTGGGCCAGGGCAAGTGTCCCTGCCCATGGCAGGGGTGGCACTGGGTGAGCTTTAAGGTCCCTCTCAATCCAAACCATTCCAGGGTTCTGTGATCCTGTTTTTATAGCCACAAGGACCCCCCAGCTCAGCCTGTGCCTGCTCCAGCCCTGTTCCCTCCCAGCCAAGGCAGCTCCTGGCTGCAGAGCTCTCTCCTCTGGAAGTGCTGTGGCCCTGCTGGTTTTACCTGTGTTTCTGAGGGCTCTAACTTGCTCCTCTCCTCCTAAAATTCAGGCCTCAGCGTGGCCCATGTGAGCCCATGACCCGTGGTGTGACATTAGTGCCCCAGCCCTGCTCCTGAAGCCCCCCTAAGGCTGGGGTGGGAGCACTGCTGTGGAAGCCCCTGAAGCTCCGTGGGATGTCTGGGGTGTTCCCCCCTCTGCTGCTGGGGATGTGTGCTCTGGGGCTCTGCTGGCCCTGGGGTCACCAGGACAGGGGGGAGGGACAGCCCTGCTGGCCAGACCCTGACTGAGTGACAGAGGGGCCAGCAGCCCCCCAGCACCTCCCCTGTGTGTGCCAGAGCACCAGGCCCTCCCAGTAAATCCCTGCTGGCTTCTCCCAGCCTGGCATCCTGCTGCGGAGGGGACACTGGGATTGGGTGTGTGACACAGGCTGGGTGACACTGGGATTGGTGTGTGACACTGGGATTGGTGTGTGACACTGGGGCTGGGTGTGTGACACTGGGATTGGTGTGTGACACTGGGATTGGTGTGTGACACGGGGGCTGGGTGTGTGACACTGGGATTGGTGTGTGACACTGGGGCTGGCTGTGTGACACTGGGATTGGTGTGTGACACTGGGGCTGGGTGTGTGACACTGGGATTGGTGTGTGACACTGGGATTGGTGTGTGACACAGGCTGGGTGTGTGACACTGGGGCTGGGTGTGTGACACTGGGCCTGGGTGTGTGACACTGGGATTGGTGTGTGACACTGGGATTGGGTGTGTGACACAGGCTGGGTGTGTGACACTGGGGCTGGGTGTGTGACACTGGGCCTGGGTGTGTGACACTGGGATTGGCTGTGTGACACTGGGGCTGGGTGTGTGACACTGGGATTGGATGTGTCACACTGGGGCTGGGTGTGTGACACTGGGATTGGTGTGTGACACTGGGATTGGGTGTGTGACACTGGGATTGGTGTGTGACACTGGGGCTGGGTGTGTGACACTGGGGCTGGGTGTGTGACACTGGGATTGGTGTGTGACACTGGGATTGGATGTGTCACACTGGGGCTGGGTGTGTGACACAGGCTGGGTGTGTGACACTGGGATTGGCTGTGTGACACTGGGGCTGGGTGTGTGACACTGGGATTGGATGTGTCACACTGGGGCTGGGTGTGTGACACTGGGATTGGTGTGTGACACTGGGGCTGGGTGTGTGACACTGGGATTGGATGTGTCACACTGGGGCTGGGTGTGTGACACTGGGGCTGGGTGTGTGACACTGGGATTGGGTGTGTGACACTGGGATTGGTGTGTGACACTGGGATTGGGTGTGTGACACTGGGATTGGCTGTGTGACACTGGGGCTGGGTGTGTGACACTGGGATTGGGTGTGTGACACTGGGATTGGGTGTGTGACACTGGGGCTGGCTGTGTGACACTGGGATTGGGTGTGTGACACTGGGGCTGGGTGTGTGACACTGGGATTGGGTGTGTGACACTGGGATTGGATGTGTCACACTGGGGCTGGGTGTGTGACACTGGGGCTGGGTGTGTGACACTGGGATTGGGTGTGTGACACTGGGATTGGTGTGTGACACTGGGATTGGGTGTGTGACACTGGGATTGGCTGTGTGACACTGGGGCTGGGTGTGTGACACTGGGATTGGGTGTGTGACACTGGGGCTGGGTGTGTGACACTGGGATTGGATGTGTCACACTGGGGCTGGCTGTGTGACACTGGGATTGGTGTGTGACACTGGGATTGGGTGTGTGACACTGGGATTGGTGTGTGACACTGGGGCTGGGTGTGTGACACTGGGGCTGGGTGTGTGACACTGGGATTGGTGTGTGACACTGGGATTGGATGTGTCACACTGGGGCTGGGTGTGTGACACAGGCTGGGTGTGTGACACTGGGATTGGCTGTGTGACACTGGGGCTGGGTGTGTGACACTGGGATTGGATGTGTCACACTGGGGCTGGGTGTGTGACACTGGGATTGGTGTGTGACACTGGGGCTGGGTGTGTGACACTGGGATTGGATGTGTCACACTGGGGCTGGGTGTGTGACACTGGGGCTGGGTGTGTGACACTGGGATTGGGTGTGTGACACTGGGATTGGTGTGTGACACTGGGATTGGGTGTGTGACACTGGGATTGGCTGTGTGACACTGGGGCTGGGTGTGTGACACTGGGATTGGGTGTGTGACACTGGGATTGGGTGTGTGACACTGGGGCTGGCTGTGTGACACTGGGATTGGGTGTGTGACACTGGGGCTGGGTGTGTGACACTGGGATTGGGTGTGTGACACTGGGATTGGATGTGTCACACTGGGGCTGGGTGTGTGACACTGGGGCTGGGTGTGTGACACTGGGATTGGGTGTGTGACACTGGGATTGGTGTGTGACACTGGGATTGGGTGTGTGACACTGGGATTGGCTGTGTGACACTGGGGCTGGGTGTGTGACACTGGGATTGGGTGTGTGACACTGGGGCTGGGTGTGTGACACTGGGATTGGGTGTGTGACACTGGGGCTGGCTGTGTGACACTGGGATTGGGTGTGTGACACTGGGATTGGTGTGTGACACTGGGATTGGCTGTGTGACACTGGGATTGGTGTGTGACACTGGGATTGGTGTGTGACACTGGGATTGGTGTGTGACGCTGGCTGGGTGTGTGACACTGGGGCTGGGTGTGTGACACTGGGATTGGTGTGTGACACTGGGGCTGGGTGTGTGACACTGGGCCTGGGTGTGTGACACTGGGATTGGTGTGTGACACTGGGATTGGTGTGTGACACTGGGGCTGGGTGTGTGACACTGGGATTGGTGTGTGACACTGGGATTGGTGTGTGACACTGGGATTGGTGTGTGACACTGGGGCTGGGTGTGTGACACTGGGATTGGCTGTGTGACACTGGGATTGGTGTGTGACACTGGGGCTGGGTGTGTGACACTGGGATTGGCTGTGTGACACTGGGATTGGTGTGTGACACTGGGATTGGTGTGTGACACTGGGATTGGCTGTGTGACACTGGGATTGGCTGTGTGACACTGGGATTGGCTGTGTGACACTGGGGCTGGGTGTGTGACACTGGGATTGGCTGTGTGACACTGGGGCTGGGTGTGTGACACTGGGATTGGGTGTGTGACACTGGGGCTGGCTGGGTGACACCGGGGCTGGGTGTGTGACACTGGGGCTGGCTGTGTGACACAGGCTGGGTGTGTGACACTGGGATTGGGTGTGTGACACTGGGATTGGCTGTGTGACACAGGCTGTGTGACACTGGGATTGGGTGTGTGACACTGGCTGGGTGTGTGACACTGGGATTGGGTGTGTGACACTGGGGCTGGGTGTGTGACACTGGGATTGGGTGTGTGACACTGGCTGGGTGTGTGACACTGGCTGGGTGTGTGACACTGGGATTGGGTCTGTGACACTGGGGCTGGGTGTGTGACACTGGGATTGGGTGTGTGACACTGGGATTGGTGTGTGACACTGGGATTGGGTGTGTGACACAGGCTGTGTGACACTGGGGCTGGGTGTGTGACACTGGGGCTGGGTGTGTGACACTGGGATTGGGTGTGTGACACTGGGATTGGCTGTGTGACACAGGCTGTGTGACACTGGGGCTGGGTGTGTGACACTGGGATTGGTGTGTGACACTGGGGCTGGGTGTGTGACACTAGGATTGGGTGTGTGACACTGGGATTGGGTGTGTGACACTGGGGCTGGGTGTGTGACACTGGGATTGGGTGTGTGACACTGGGATTGGCTGTGTGACACTGGGATTGGCTGTGTGACACTGGGGCTGGGTGTGTGACACTGGGATTGGGTGTGTGACACTGGGGCTGGCTGTGTGACACTGGGATTAGGTATGTGACACTGGGATTGGTGTGTGACACAGGCTGGCTGTGTGACACTGGGATTGGGTGTGTGACACTGGGGCTGGGTGTGTGACACTGGGGCTGGCTGTGTGACACTGGGATTGGTGTGTGACACTGGGATTGGTGTGTGACACTGGGGCTGGCTGTGTGACACTGGGATTGGGTGTGTGACACTGGGGCTGGTTGGGTGACACCAGGGCTGGGTGTGTGACACTCTGCACAGACATGGGGAGCAGGCAGGGCATGGGGACAGCTGCACCACGGGCTGTCCTTCAACTGTTGTGGTATTTTTGGGGTCCCCCATCATTGGGATGAATGAATCTGACTCCATGTTCTTAGAAGGTTAATTTATTATTATATTATATTATATTATTGAATGCTATACTAAACTGTACTAAAAATAGAGAGGGGATACAGACAGGGATAATGCAAACTCGTGACTGACTCCTCAGTCTGACACAGCCTGACTGTGATTGGCCAATAAATAAAAACAATTCACATGGCACCAATCAAACAATCACCTGTTGGATAAACAATCTCCAAACCACATTCCAAAGCAGCAAAACACAGGAGAAGCCATCAGATAATTATTGTTTTCATTCCTCTCTGATGCTTCTCAGCTTCCCAGGAGAGAAATCCTGGGCAAGGGGATTTTTCAGAAAATATGATGGTGACAGTCTGTTGTGGGACAGGGCTGAAAATCCCTGTGGGATGGGCACACAGCTCATGAAGGTGAATGGGCCATGGCCTGTTTGTCACCCAGGAGGGACACGAAAGTCAGGGACATGATTCAAAAGCGATGACACAAAATGACACAAAACACAGGCTAAGGACAGGCTCTGCCAGGCATCTGGGCTGGGGTCAGCTGGTGAGAGGCTTCTCCTTCTCCTTCTCCTTCTCCTTCTCCTTCTCCTTCTCCTTCTCCTTCTCCTTCTCCTTCTCCTTCTCCTTCTCCTTCTCCTTCTCCTTCTCCTTCTCCTTCTCCTTCTCCTTCTCCTTCTCCTTCTCCTTCTCCTTCTCCTTCTCCTTCTCCTTCTCCTTCTCCTTCTCCTTCTCCTTCTCCTTCTCCTTCTCCTTCTCCTTCTCCTTCTCCTTCTCCTTCTCCTTCTCCTTCTCCTCCTCCTTCTCCTCCTCCTCCTCCTCCTCCTCCCCCCCATATCTAGGAAGGGGGATAAGCCCTGGGTGAGGAGGAAATGGAAGGTGCAGATGTAAGTTGGTGTCTCCTCCCTTGGGGAATGGCAGTTCCCTCATCCCCTCCTCTCCCAAAAGCCCCCAGGTGCTGAGGACACACGGAGGGTTTGGCACGGACAGGGCTCAAGGGGCTGCAGCTGCAGAGGGAGAGGGGACAGGGGGACAGTGTATGGAGACAGGGTGGTGGCAAAGGGCACTGGAGAAGGTTGGTGGGCAGGAGAGGAGCCCTCCTGGGCAGGTGCAGCAAGGGCCACATCTGTATTCTCAGGAGACCCTCCAGCCTGCAGCTCTCCCACCTCTGGCAGGGCTGCAGGAGAGCCAAGGCTTGGAGAGAGCCCTGTGGGGATGCAGGGAGGGGTCACCAGCAGTGCCCACCAGAGCAGCTCCTCCTGCCAGACCAGCAGCTGGTGCCCCTCTGGGGGCCCTGTGCTCTCCTCAGGTGACAGTTCTGGGCTCAGGGGCGTCCCTGAACTCTGCTCCCTCTCAAGCAGTGCCACCTCAGCGTTCCAGAGGAGCTCTCAAGGGGTGAGACCAGGAATGGGGATCCCTCAGAGTACAGCACAAACACCTGGAGGAGCAGCCAAGGCTTGGGAAGCAGAAGGTGATAGGAAATGATGGGTCAGGAATGCTCTTTCAGCAGTTTAGTGGTGCCAAAGGATGAAGGATGGACTCCATGAACCTGGAGGTCTTCTCCACCCTCAGGGACCCCGGGGTTCTGTGGCTGCTCTGAGCTGGGGGCCCAGTGCCACCCTTGAGGGGACCCTCTGTCCCTCCCCACCATGAGCTGCCCCAGGGGCTCTCCCTGTGCTTTGGGAGCCTCAGGCTGAGCCTGAGTGCTGTCCCAGAGAGCCCTCCTTGCTCAGCCAGGGCCAGCCCTTCCCTCCTGGATGGGTCACTTGGGTGTGTGACCACCCCATGGGGTGTCTGTGCTCATCTGGGCCCTTTGGAGCTCTGCTGGGCAGCTTTTTGTGGGTTTGGGGGCCTCCCTGGAGTGCTGCAGTCCTGAGGACACGGTTGGAGCAGATGTTGTGTTAGTAAATGCAGAGGTGGCTCCATGGCCCTTCCCAAGGTGCATCCAGGCTGTCCCTCCCAGGGACAAGGAGGTGGTGGAGGGTCCATGGCCCTTCCCAAGGCACATCCAGGCTGTCCCTCCCAGGAACAAGGAGGTGGTGGTGGCTCCATGGCCCTTCCCAAGGTGCATCCAGGCTGTCCCTCCCAGGGACAAGGAGGTGGTGGTGGCTCCGTGGCCCTTCCCAAGGTGCATCCATGCCATCCCTCCCAGGGACAAGGAGGTGGTGGTGGCTCCATGGCCCTTCCCAAGGTGCATCCAGGCTGTCCCTCCTGGGGACAAGGAGCTGGTGGTGGCTCCATGGCCCTTCCCAAGGTGCATCCATGCCATCCCTCCCTGGGAAAAAGGACATGGTGGTGGCTCCATGGCCCTTCCCAAGGTGCATCCATGCCATCCCTCCCAGGGACAAGGAGGTGGTGCTGGTTTCCTCCTCCCTGCCCTGGGCTGTTCTGCAGAGGCAAGGCCACAGTGGTGTCCCCTCCACTGCCTGTGGTCCTTTGCTTTGCTCCCTCCCAGGACCAAAGGCCACTGTGGAGAGTCACAGAACTGTGGAATCATTAGGGCTGGAAAAGATCTCCCAGATCACCAAATCCAACCTCTGACCAACACCCCTGGCCCCCAAACCGTGCCACACCTGCTCACTTTTTGAACATGTCCAGGGATGGTGACTCCAGCCCGTTCCAGGGCCTGACCTCCCTTTGAGTGAAGGGATTGTCCCAAATTTCCAACCTGAAGCTCCCCTGGTGTGCAGCTTGAGGCTGTTTCCCTTTCCCACTTGCCCAGGAAGGTGCCTGGTGCCACCTGAGCAGGTCCCTGAGCCCTGCTGGCACAGGCTGCCGTGCCCCAGGCTGGCAGCAGCTCCTCCTGGATGCCTGCCTGGCTCTCTGGAGCAGCACAGGGAATATGCAAATCTAACCTTTGCATTTACTGTGCTGCTCTTTTCCTGCGAAATGTCACCGGGGGCACCAAGCTGGGATCGCCTGGCACTGGGGGGAAAGAGCCCCAGTGGTGTGGGGCTGGATCCTGGGGAGGATCCAGCATGGGGCTGGCTCCTCCAGAGAGAGCTCTGGGAGCTGCCCTGCCCTGCCCTGCCAGCTGGAGGGACGGATGGGATGGGATGGGATGGGATGGGATGGGATGGGATGGGATGGGATGGGATGGGATGGGATGGGATGGGATGCAATGGGATGCAATGGGATGGGATGCAATGGGATGCAATGGGATGGGATGGGATGCAATGGGATGGGATGGGATGCAATGGGATGCAATGGGATGCAATGGGATGCAATGCAATGGGATGGGTGACTGGAGCCAGCTCCTGAGTGCCAGAGGGAGGGCTGTGTCCCTCATGTCCCCATGGTTGGGGGAGCTGTCAGCAGTGACACATCTCCTGCTGCTGGGAGAGGCTGGAGAGCCAGTGCTGTGCTCCAGGGATGGATCCACAGGCTGCTGTGGCAGGAGGGAGCTCCCTGTGTGCCAGGAGAGAGGAAGGGAATCCCAGTTGGCAGAGCTGGCAGTGGCTGATGGGACTGTCCCAGGTGAGGGGCTGGGATTCCTGTAGGACAAACAAGAGGGGGGTTGCAGTGGGGACAGGACTGACTGCAGGAGGGAGAGGAATTTCAGCACCTGAATAAGCAAAGCCTTTATTAACACCCCTGAAGGTGCTGCCACATTGGCTTTGTGGCTTTTGGCAGCCCTGCCAGGATGGATGTGCTGATCTCTGCACCATCCTCACGGAATAATTCCATAATTCCACTGAGGGTGCTGCAGGTCTCAGGGTGCTGCAGGTCTGTTCACTCAGAGAGGAGCAGTTACAAACCCACCACGGGGTGTATCCAAACCTCCTTAATAATATCAGTAACCTCAGCAGTCCCTGGCAGAGGGGCTGGAGTGCTGGAGAGGGCTGCAGGGCAGGGATGGAGTCATGGAGCAGTGGGGGGAGTGCTGCTGGTCCTCACACCCAGCAGCCAGGCAGGGAAACAGAGGGAGCAGGGCAGGATCCACGTGGGAAAGCCGCTCCTCCCACAGTGCAGGAGCAACTTCAGAGCCCTTGGGTCTGCCAGACCATGGACTGAGACAGGGAGACTGGCTCAGTGACCAGATCCCATTGTATTGGGGGATACAAACACTTCTATCCTGTTTTAGGGAGGCTAGGGATGTGTACTGCAGTGATTAGGTTAAAATCACACACACAAACTGTGCACATTACAACATCTCTTGCTTGCAGAGTTGAATGGGATTTTCTTTTGCCAGTAAACCCGTTTGATTTCATCTTCTTGCAATCCAGGTCTCGTTTTTAAAGTTCTGTTTGCTTTTGCCAAGGCACCCTGTTATCAAATCTCTCATGTTCACCAGGTCCAAAGTCCATCATCTGTCTGGTGTCCCCCAGCATTGTACCAAGGGACTGAGCTGAGCTGGAGGGGTCACAGGGATCCCTGGGTGGCTCTGGAGGGCAGGGCCCACCTTGGGACTGAACCTCTGGGCACCCTGTGCCAGGGCTTGCCCACCCTCTGAGTAAAGAATAATTCAGGCCTTGGCCATTCCCACCTGCCACACAGCCTAAAGATGCTCCTTAAAATGGTTCACATGAAAAAAAGGATAAATTTTGAGCCCAGCCCTGGGGCTGAGGGGCCGGGAGAGCCCCCCAGGCTCTGTCCTGGGCATGGGAAGGTGGAGCAGGGCAGGGAGGGGTTCCCATTCCTGGGCATCCCCAGAGTGCCTGGCCAGGGGTGTGGCACTCAGGGGACACTGGGACAGGCTCCTGGGGACAAAGGGACAGAGCAGGGACAGCCCTGCCCGGGCCAGGCAGGCTCTGCAAGGTGTGGGGTTATTCACAGCCAAAGGCAGCTGGGGACCGGAGCATCCCCAGCTCACAGCAGGGGCTGCTGCAGAACATTCCCTGCCCAGCACTCACAGGAGCAAGGCCTGTGACATCCACAGGATTTTCTGGTGCTATCCACGGGATTCTGTGCTGATATTCATGGGAAACAGTGAGAACCAGGCCAGCTTCTTAATGCCTGGGAGAAGAACCTCATCCCAAAGATGAGAGCAAAATTTATCCTTTTTTTCATGGGAACCATTTTAAGGAGCATCTTTAGGCTGTGTGGCAGGAGGGAATGGCCAAGGCCGGAATTATTCTTTAATCAGAGGGTGGGCAGGCCCTGGCACAGGGTGCCCAGAGCAGCTGTGGCTGCCCCTGGATCCCTGGATCCAAGGCCAGGCTGGGCACTGGGGATTGGAGCACCTGGGATGGTGGGAGGTGTCCCTGCCATGGCAGGGGTGGCTCTGGGTGGGCTTTAAGGTCCCTTCCCACCCAACCCATTCCATGATTCCATGTTTCACTGGCTAACTGGGATCTGAACTGGCCCAAGGACTGGATCAGGGCCCTGAGCCCGGGACCAGCTTTGGACTTTGTGTGAGCCTGGAGCAGGAGAGCCTCTCTGGACACCCCATCCTGGTCAAGAGCTCCTCAAACCAGCACTAACACAGAGAGCTGCCACCACAGCTGGGTGCTGTGCTCGGGTGTGCTGGGGTTTGTCCCTGCAGGCTGTGCCAAAGGAGGATCCCGATTTCACTCGAGCTCTCCCAGTCCCCTGCTGGTGCTGGTGCCCTCTGGGGATGGACAGACACAAGAGATCTCTGAAGCCAGGTGGTGGAACTTGGGGTTTATGGCAAAGGGCCTGGGTGCAGGGCCCTGCTGGGAGCTGCCAGCCACAGCTCAGAGCAGGACTGAGAGAGGGAGAGAGACGTAAAGAGAGAGAAGGCAAGAGCAAGAGCGGGGTAAAGAGGATGGGAGAGCGAGGAAGAGTAAAGAGGGTAAGAGAGCGAGGTTCCCTTACAGTACAATAAATCTTCTGTGTTGAATATTCTAATTCTCACTAACCAGTGTAATACAAGATACAAATCCCACAGCATTTACATACAGCCTATGAGAATCATTACATTGCCACACTGTGTTCCATTTTAAACCCTAAAACTCCTCTTTGGGCCCCTTCTGCCCAGCTAGCAGGGTCTGCTCTGCCCCTTGGAGCTGCCTGCAAGCAGAGGGTGTTGTTCCATCCAAAGGGGATCACCTTCAGCTGGCCATGCCATTGTTTTCCAGTTGTTCAGTAGCTAAGGGATCTCAAAGCTTGCTTTCATTTCACTCTCGCTTATAGTTTCCATAATCTCAAAATCTTTTGCCAGGCAATCATATTTATAAGGCTTTCCTGTTTCATCTTCCCCAGCAGTGCTGCAGCTCCTTCTGGAGCAGGAAGGGAGTTGTTCCCCTTGCTTGGGGGCTCAGATGTGTCCCTGACCCTGGTGAGGTGATTCTGGAGCTCGTTGTGCAGGCTCCCCGTGTGCCCCCAGTCCGTGTCCCTGCTGTGGGACAAGGGCCCAGTGCTGAAGGAGACCTTGCCAGGCACAGAGACAGAACCTAAACAACCCTCAGGTACCATCTGAGAGCCCTGGGGGCTCCAGACAGCCAGAGATTCTCCTCTCCACCTTCCCTGGGGCAGGACACTGCTCTGTTCTCTGCTGGCCATGTGTGGTGTTGGTGAGGGTCCCCAGGATGAGGTGAGAGATGAGAATCTGATTCCAAGTTCTCCAAAGGCTGATTTATATTATATCATATCATATCATATCATATCATATCATATCATATCATATCATATCATATCATATCATAATCTATACTAAAGAAAGAGAAAGGAGACCTCAGAAGGCCTAACAAGAATGATCATGAAAGCTCGTGACTCTCCTCGGAGTCTGACACAGCTGGCTGTGATTGGTTATTAATTAAAAACAATTCACATGTTGGGATAAACAATCTCCAGACCACATTCCAGAGGAGCAAAACATGGAGAAGCTGAGGCTTCTCTTCTTCCCAGGGGAAGAAATCCTGGCAAGAGATTTTTCAGCAGATATCACAGTGTCAGCCGTGCCCCTCAGGGCATCCCCCTCTGCCCGTCCCTGTCCTTCAGCCCCTCCTGAGCCTGTCCTGGGCAGCTCCTGGGGCTGCCCTGCAAGGATTTGTAGGGAATTCTCAAAGCCTGACAGAAGGCCCACACAGTGTGCAAACCTTGAGATAAGAAATGCTGACTTAGAAACGCCATGGGATGGGACAGACATTGCTGGGAGAGAAATGGAGCCAGAAACAAGCTTCAAAGGATGGCCTTGCAAATAAGACTGGATACTTTGGAGAAATGGAACTGTGAAAGGTGCCCTGTAGTGGGACCCACGAGGGGCAGGTTTGGATGATTGGCTTTAAGGCATCTGCAGTGTGGTGTGGCCAAAGCTGACAGGCCAAGAAATGCTGATGGTGCACTGTAATTAGGAAATGATTGGCTTCTGATGGTCATGGTGGGAGTTATAACATCTGTATTGTCCCACCCTTCTCATGGGACTGGAAATGGAATAAAGGCTTTTAAAACACCACCTCTGGGTCAGGAAAGGGCATAATCCAACAAACCCTGGCTGCCCCCAGCTGTTCCCAGCTGCTGTAGGACACACTGGGTGCCACATCCCTTATCCCAGCAAGGGGATCCCAGGGGTCACCCCAGCCCACCTCTGTGGGCACCTGTGCCAAAGGTGTGCAGCCACCACTGTCACAGATCCAGGGAATGGTTTGGGTGGGAAGGGATCTTTAGAGGTCATCTAGAGAGCCCCTGCCATGGCAGGGACCCCTCCCATCATCCCAGGCTGCTCCAGCCCCAATGTCCAGCCTGGCCTTGGGCACTGCCAGGGATCCAGGGGCAGCCCCAGCTGCTCTGGGCACCCTGAGATTCCACAGTGGATGGACCAAATCTCTGGCATTCAGCTGAGGAAGGACAGATGATGGGGGAGCCAAGTCCTGGCTTGTCTGTGCAGAGGCACCTCCACAGGGATCAGAGCTCCCTGTGCAGCATCCTGTGCTGTGGGAATGGGAATATTTGTAATATTTGTAATATTTGTAATATTTGTAATATTTGTAATATTTGTAATATTTGTAATATTTGTGCCCTCCCAGGCACAGCCATGTGTGCATGGAGGACGGTGGGGTTCCCATATCTGATCACACCCCGTGGTCACACAAAGCCACCCATGGCAGACTTTGGGGAGGGACAGTTTATGAGGCAATGTACAGACAGGACACAGGGAATGGCTCCCACTGCCAGAGGCAGGGATGGATGGGATATTGGGAATTAGGAATTGTTCCCTGACACAGGGTGCCCAGAGCAGCTGGGGCTGCCCCTGGATCCCTGAAATGCCCAAGGCCAGGCTGGGCACTGGGGCTGGGAGCACCCTGGGACAGTGGGAGGTGTCCCTGCCATGGCAGGGGTGGCACTGGGTGGGCTTTAAGGTCCTTTCCCACCCAAAGCAGTCTGGGATTCTGTGATTCTGAGCCCTGGGGCAGAGCTGTTGCTTCCCAAATTCCTTCAGGAGCAAAGGAGGGCTGCTGGTGCAGATGTGGGGCTGCCCCTAAAAAGGGAGGCAGCAGAGGGTTCAGAGGCACTGCCTGTTTTCCCATCCAGGGAGAAGCAGGTCCTGTTGTAATTGCCTGGCTTACTTGGAAAAAACCCACTGTAGTTCCTAGAAATTCAATATTGAGAGCACTGAGTAGGACCCTCTGTGGATTAATTTTGAGGAGAGAAGAAGAATGAGGAATTTAATGCTCACTCTAATGAATGTCAATCTTCTCTCTTAATGAATAGGAATCACAGTTTGCTGCACATTGTTGGGAAATGAAAAGCATCCTAAGTTCCATTCACTTCCTTTTTTTTTTCCCTTTCCCCTTTCTTTCTTTTCTCCCCTCTTTGAGCGAGATAATGCTGTGCACAGCAGATGTGAACATTCATTTGCGAGCACGGAGGATTTTTATCTCTCCCTGTACAAGGCAAGGCTCTCCTTCAGCTGAGCTTTGTAAAATTTCCTGTACAATCCAAACACTGCTTCAGAGCTGGATCCTCCACAGCCAGCTGGGGTGGGGTTTTTCCCTTTTTCTTGGGAGGATGCACAGCAGAGCTGGCCCAGCATGTGCTTGGTGTGTTTGCTGCTCTCAGTTGGTTTTGCTGGTTGGAGTGGCAGAGGTCAGGCTCTGGAAGGGACACAAAAGGACACAACCCCCCCATGCCATCCCTTCCCCTGGCAGAGGGATGCCCAGGGTTGGTGCCAAGGGGTTTGCAGCAGGGTTGGGGAAGGCTGCTGTGGCCGGCACAGGGCTGGGCAGGACCCTGAGCTCCAGCCAGGACGGGGGAACTCCCCAGCCCTGCCCAGCCCCTGGGGCTCAGCAGCTGCCTCAGCACCCCCATTTGGGCAGGGAGCGTTCTGGGGAGCAGCAGAGCCCTCTGAGTGCCAGGGGCCCCCCGGCTCCTGCCCATCCCCTGGGAGAGCCACGGCTCAAGGGATCTGCTGGGACCTGCTGGGCTCCGGGCTGGGGGCTCAGCTCCGCACATCTGCCCTGCCCCAGGGCTCTGCTGGGCTCCTGGGGACACCTGGGGACTGTCTGGGGACAGTCTGGGGACACCTGGGGACAGTCTGGGGTCACCTGGGGTCACCTGGGGACACCTGGGGACAGTCTGGGGACACCTGGGGACACCTGGGGACAGTCTGGGGACAGTCTGGGGACACCTGGGGACACCTGGGGACAGTCTGGGGACACCTGGGGACACCTGGGGACAGTCTGGGGACACCTGGGGACACCTGGGGACACCTGGGGACAGTCTGGGGACACCTGGGGACACCTGGGGACAGTCTGGGGACACCCCAGCATGGGCCTGGCACTGGAGACAGCAGCAGCAGCTCCTGGGGCTGCCAGAGGGCTCTGGGCTCTCTGGGGCTTTGGGAGGGACTTGGGGTGTACATAGGGGCTCTGGGGTGTGTGTGGGGGCTTTGGGGTGTGTATGGGGGCTTTGGGGAGTGTATGGGGGCTTTGGGGTGTACATGGGGGCTTTGGGGTGTACATGGGGGCTTTGGGGTGTGCATGGGGGCTTTGGGGTGTGTGTGGGGGCTCTGAGGTGTGTATGGGGACTTTGGAGTGTATGTGAAGGTTTGGAGTATACATGGAGACTTTGGGGTCTGTGTGAGGTTTGGGGTCTCTGTGGAGGTTTGGGGTGTGTATGGGAGCTTTGGGGTGTATGTGGGGCTTTGGGGTGTGTATGGGGCCTTTGGGGTGTATGTGAAGGTTTGGGGTATACATGGGGGCTTTGGGGTCTATGTGAGGTTTGGGGTCTCTGTGGGGGCTCTGGGCTGTGTGTGGGGGTTTGGGGTCCCTGTGGAGGTTTGGGGTCTCTGTGGGGGCTCTGGGCTGTGTGTGGAGGTTTGGGGTCTCTGTGTGAGGTTTGGGGTGTGTATGGGGGCTCTGGGCTGTATGTGGGGGTTTGGGGTCCCTGTGGAGGTTTGGGGTCTCTGTGGGGGCTCTGGGCTGTGTGTGGAGGTTTGGGGTCTCTGTGTGAGGTTTGGGGTGTGTATGGGGGCTCTGGGCTGTATGTGGGGGTTTGGGGTGTACGTGGAGGTTTGGGGTCCCTGTGGAGGTTTGGGGTCTCTTTGTGAGGTTTGGGGAGTGTATGGGGGCTCTGGGCTGTATGTGGAGGTTTGGGGTCTCTGTGGAGGCTCTGGGCTGTGTGTAGAGGTTTGGGGTCTCTGTGTGAGGTTTGGGGTCTCTGTGGGGGCTCTGGGCTGTATGTGGGGGCTTGGGGTCTCTGTGTGAGGTTTGGGGTGTGTATGGGGGCTCTGGGCTGTGTGTGGAGGTTTGGGGTCTCTGTGTGAGGTTTGGGGTGTGTATGGGGGCTCTGGGCTGTATGTGGAGGTTTGGGGTCTCTGTGTGAGGTTTGGGGTGTGTATGGGGGCTCTGGGCTGTGTGTGGAGGTTTGGGGTCTCTGTGTGAGGTTTGGGGTGTGTATGGGGGCTCTGGGCTGTATGTGGGGGTTTGGGGTGTACGTGGAGGTTTGGGGTCTGTGTGAGGTTTGGGGTCCCTGTGGAGGTTTAGGCTGTCCGTGGAGGGTTGGGGTGACTGTGAGGGGCAGGAGCACACACAGACACCCCTCCTGCTGTTCCCAGCAGCCAGGGCTCAGACACCAAAGGGCTGAGTGGCTGCAGGAGGGGGAAGGGGAGGGCTGAGGAGCAGCAGGGGACAGAGCTGAGCCTGGCCCTACCCTCCAGGAGTGAGCCCTGGGATGTGGAGTGAGGGGAGAGCAGAGCCTGGAGCACCCACAGCAGTCTGGAATCAGTGGGAAAAACGCCAATCACTTGTTTTTGAAATTTTAAAATTTTAATAGTAATAAAATGTTTATAAAATCAGCAATATAATCAGAGTAATAATTTGGACAATTTGAATCAGGACAGTATGAGACAATAGAAACAAAGAGTTATGGACAGTCTGGGTACCTTTTCTGGGCAACATAAGCCCGAAAAAGGACACCCATTAACAGAGGATTAACCCTTAAAACAACAGCCTGTTGCACATTCATACACCTCACACATGATGCATCAATTCCATTCACACACAGGATTCTGTCTGGGCAGTGTCAGCTCCTTCCTCTGAAACCTGACAGCATCCTCAGGGCTGAGCGAGGCAGGAAGAAGTTCATTTCTTCTGATAATGGGGCAATAAATTCTCTTTCTCTGAAAGATTGGGGTGTCCTGTGGCTGCTATCTCGCTGCAAGTCCTTTCTTTTAAAAAAGTATCCTGCATAGCATAGTTTCTATTTTAACATTTTGTTATAACCTAAAACAATATTTAACACACTGCTTAAGAAAATTAATACAGCATCACTTTCTAACACAACACATAGAATATTCTAAATATTGAAATATTTTAATATTTGCAAAAAGCCAATCATAAAATTGGCTTTTTTGGCAGTCAGGATGCAGATCAAGATCGCTGTGGCCGTGCTTTGGGATGTGGAGAGGGAAGGGGGCAGCCTGGCAGGCAGGGTGCTCTGGAAGGGGCTTTCCCCTGGTCTGCTCCCCTGTGCAGACGGCTCCAGCTGAGCGGATGCTGGCTCAGTGCCAGGGGAGTTTAGAGTTGCACTGTTTTAAAATATTTATTAATGTGAAGATGTCGTTAGCACTTAAGCCGAGGCAATACCGTAGAAGTCTTTTTGCTGGAGTGGAAGTTAGTGATGCTGAAAAGCCATTAAGCTGTAAATATAAACTATATTAAGTGCTCAGGAGCAACCTTAAATATCCCTCAGCTGGTTGCTGTGCCTGTGCAAGGCTGAGAGTCTGAGAGAGGATTATTCACGGGATCTCTCTGCACAGAGCCTGGCTCTGCCCAGGGCCTCCAGGAGGGGCCTGAGTGGATTTGCAGGTGAGATTTTCAGCTCAGGGATTGCTGCTCAGTGCCTGACATCCCCCAGAACCACAGGATGCCGTGGCAGGGGCAAGAAAAGAGAGTGTTCAACCCTGCCCAGCCTGGCCTTGGGCACTGCCAGGGATCCAGGGGCAGCCCCAGCTGCTCTGGGCACCCTGTGCCAGGGCCTGCCCACCCTCCCAGGGAACAATTCCTCATTCCCAATATCCCATCCATCCCTGCCCTCTGGCAGTGGGAGCCATTCCCTGTGTCCTGTCCCTCCAGCCCTTGTCCCCAGTCCCTCTCCAGCTCTCCTGGAGCCCCTTCAGGCCCTGCAAGGGGCTCTGAGCTCTCCCTGGAGCCTTCTCCTCTCCAGGTGAGCACCCCAGCTCTCCCAGCCTGGCTCCAGCCCTTGGAGCATCCATGGCCTCCCTGGACCCCTGGGCATTGGGGCTGGGAGCAGCCTGGGACAGTGGGAGGTGTCACTGCCATGGCAGAGGTGGCACTGGGTGAGCTGCAAGGTCTCTTCCAACCATTCCATAATTAACAACTAATAATTCCACGATTCTGTGATTCCATGGACTTTGTTAACCCCAAGGGCTGCTGGCCAGCCTGGCCATGCAGACCCTGCCTCCCTCTGCTGCTGGAGCCTCCTTTTGTTCTCCAGCCTATGGCTGGCACTTGATTTAGTAAACTCCCTGCACCCAGGAGAGCTCACATTTCAGTCTTTAAAACCAACCTGAATAAAGATTGCAGAAGTGAGGAGCCCCTGCTCGGGCTGCTGAGAGCACACAGTGATATGGATTTCTTAGGCAATTAAATTGCACATAATAGAGTAACTGGATTGTACAAATTTAAAGAGTACCTGGAATACGCAGGCATATTCTGAAATTTCTAATCTCATATTTCAGCTCTAGCCCATTAATCTGTCATAGTTAAGGCCTTTATTTCTTTTCTGTTCACCCTGCTGCAGAGTTGGGATATTGCTGGGAAATGCAGCTCTTCCTTGTCTGCCTGGATCTCCTGTTGTGAGGAGATGCTCTCACAGCCTGAGCCCCTTTTCTGCTCGCATCCTCTGCTCTATCCCGGTTTTCTGAGGAGAGTGGAGCAGTGCTGGGGGAGCAGTGGGGACTGGGGATCTCAGAGGCCTTTTCCACCTTTCTGAGTCCATCATTGTTTGGTTTGTGCCCCCCACCCCATATGTGGCCGCAGCACCTGTGCCTGTCTCACCCCCACAGGTCCCTTTCCTGCCTGAGTGACAAATCCCAGTGTGGAACATTCCAGTGCCCACTGCAGGAGCCCCACTGCTGCTGCAGCCCAGCAGGCCCTGGGGCTGGCAGTGCATGCCCCATGCATTTGTGGGTTTGGGTCATGGAGGCATCTGGGGCATTTTTTCCCTTTACAAATCCCAAGACCAGCCCAGCTCTCCCCACAGGAGATCCCACAGGGATTGCCCTGGGGTGCAGTGCTGGGACAGCCCCTGGGGTGGGGTATTTCCTGGGGTCCCCCATGGCAGGAAGGAGGGAATCTGACTCCATGTTCTTAGCAGGCTGATGATATGATATGATATGATATGATATGATATGATATGATATGATATGATATGATATCTGAGATTTATTATGCTATACTAAAACTATACTAAAGAATAGAGAAAGGATACTTACAGCAGCTTTAACAAGATACTAATGAAAAACCTGTGACCCTCCAGAGTCTGACACAGCCTGACTGTGATTGGCCAATAAGTAAAAACAATTCACGTGGCACCAATCAAACAATCACCAGTTGGATAAACAATCTCCAGACCACATTCCAAAGCAGCCAAACACAGGAGAAGCAATCAGATAATTATTGTTTTCCTTTTTCTCTGTGGCTTCTCAGCTTCCCAGGAGGAGATCCTGGTGAAGGGATTTTCCAGAAAATATTCCAGTGGCACCTGGTGTGGCTCTGTGCCCACCTGCAGCCAGTGCTGGGCTCTGCCAGTATTTTCCCAATATCCCATTGTCAGGAAAATTAACCCACAAGCACCAAGCAGAGGTTTATGTCCAAAACAGGAGACAAAGGAGCCCTGTAACTTTATTTGAATAAAGGGAGAGGCCATGGGGCTTTCCCCTGGGTCTCTCACATTGCTGGAGGCACAGCCTCCTTGCCATCCCAATTTCCCTGCTGGTTGAGGTACCTGCAAGCTACAGACTTCCCAAATGGCTTGGTACAGATCCCCTTCTAATGTGCATCCCCCTCCTCCTTTTTCTGAATCTCTGTTCTTGTTCTCTAAGTCCAGGGATTTAGCACAGCCTTGGGTGAGCAGCAGTCTGTGTCAATTAGTGGAACTCCTCTGGAACTTATGGATCCTCCCATGCTTCTTTCACCTCTCAGTCTCTGGCTTGATCCACCAGCAGGCCCACAGGTTGTTTTAGAGACACCCCATTCCTCCACCATCCAGCCCTGCCCTCTGGCACTGGGAGCCATTCCCTGTGTCCTGTCCCTCCATCCCTTGTCCCCAGTCCCTCTCCAGCTCTCCTGGAGCCCCTTCAGGCCCTGCAAGGGGCTCTGAGCTCTCCCTGGAGCCTTCTCCTCTCCAGGTGAGCACCCCCAGCTCTCCCAGCCTGGCTCCAGCCCTTGGAGCATCTCTGGTGCCTCCTCTGGACTCTCTCCAGCAGCTCCAGGTCCTTCCTGTGCTGGCCCCAGGGCTGGGCCAGCTCTGCAGATGGGGTCTCACCTGGGCAGGGCACAATCCCCCTGCCCCAGTCCCTGTTTGGGTTCAAGAAGGAGCCCCTGGGAGCTCAGCTGCCCCCCAAACACATCCCAGGCTGCAGGAGCATCCTGGCCCTGCCAGCTCCTCCTGGGAAATCCCTTTGGGTACCCCTGAGTTCAGGCATCCCCAAGAGGCTCTCTCTGGTTTTTGCCTCTCCGGGGCAGCAGGAAGGTGGAGCTGGGAGCCTGGGCTGTCCCCGGGCTGGCTGGGACAGTTCTGGGAGCCAAGGCCACAGTGGCTCAGGAGGCTGTGGCACACATCTGCCCCTCCTCTGGGGCTCGGGGTCTTGCAGCCTGTCTGACACAGCATCTCGCTGCCCCAGCTGGAGCAGCACCAGCCCCGGGAGCTCCTCTGCAACCCAGCCCGAGGGAAAGAGGCAAAAACCCGACCTGCTTCTGCTTGCTGTGCGCAGCCCGGGCTGCTTTCAACTCCTGGCCTCGATTAGTGGAAGCTAAATTGTTTTCCTGTGGAATTGTTTGAGAGTAAAGAGAGGTCCGGGGTGTTAATTTGCTCTTTGTTTTCGCTAAAGGAACCACGGGGGGTTAGAGCCCGGCGGCTCGGTGAGCGAGGCAGGCAGGTTTGTGTCGGTTTGTTGGCAAAACAAAGTTTCAGGGATCGACTTTGCCGAGCAGAACGAGCCAGGATGGAAGAAAAGATGTGAGCGCTCTCTCAGGAGAGCTTTAAAAGTCTGCACATCTCGCAGACGCTTTAGAAATTCAGAGCTGACCCTGTTTGCTTTGTTTAAAAAAAATTAAAATATAAATAAAATTCTGCTGCACAACCCCGCCCCCGTGGCTTTCTTTGTGAGGAACTTCTGACAGACTCGGAAATGCTCTGGCTGCTGAATAAATTATAAACCCCATCCTCGGGCAGAGGCTGCAGAGCCAAAAGCAAATTAAATCCTCTTCAGCTCAATATGGAATGGAGATGTTTGCTTCAGTTTGAGGAGTGTGGGTTCAGAGTATTTACCTTTTGCTCAGGCTGCTCGGGAGGGGAAGCTCTGCCTGGGAACCCGGCTGGGGCAGGGAGTGTGATGCTCTCCAGAGAGGGCTCAGGAGAGCCAGGGGAGCCGAGTGCCAGGCTGGGCTGGCAGAGGGCAGCCTGGGCATCCAGGGATGCAGCTGGGCCTCCTCGGGGCAGGGCTCGGCTGTCGGGGGCCAGAGCTGTCACACAAACCCCTGGTGTCACATGAAAACCTCTGGTGCCACACCAGCCCTGGTGTCACATGAAAACCCCTGGTGTCACACAAACCCCTGGTGTCACACAAACCCCTGGTGGCTGCTGGGCTATGGGAGCAGCCAGAAATGGCTCAGCAAAGATTTGGGAAGTTCTCACCAGAGTGGAGCCCAGGGAGCCTCACTGGGGGAGCCCAGCCCTGTCTCAGGGACAGGAATGCCACACTCGGAGGGGCGTGCTGCTGTCCCTGTCCCTGCTGTCCCTGTCCCTGCTGTCCCTGCTGTCCCTGCCCCTGAGCCTGCTCAGCATCATGTAGCAGGGGATGCTCCAGGGCTGCTGAGCACCTCTGAGCTGGGGGTGAGCTCCTTCTGGGCACCCAAAGAAGGAGAAAGCGGGTCCAGAGCTGCTCCGTCTGTTCTGATTCCCCACAGGTGACAGGAGAGGCAAGAGCCAAAGGCTTGTACATTAAATTCTGCCAGGATTTAACAGCACTTGGTGCTGCAGAGCAGTCCCAGCTCCATCCCCTGCTGCCTGCTCCCTGCACCCACTTGCAGCTGGGTCTGGCCCCAGCCTGGTGCCAGCAAAGGCTGGGAGTTCACAGGGAGCACAGAGGAGAACAGAACCCCCCCTGGATCTTCTCCACGAGCAGGGGCTGTCAGAAATATTACAGATTGATCTGTATTTTATCTGGGAGGGAGGATGGCTCCTTAACATCATTAAGTGGTGACCTTTAAAACTCATCTTCTGCTGCCAGCCCGGGCAGGCAGTGGATGGAGCGGAGACGGATGGCGGCGGTGGGGAATCAAATAAATTGTTTGCTGAGATCACTGCGGGTGTGTTTGCAGTGGTGTGGAGGTCCCTGGGCCACTGCTCACTGTCTCTTTCTTTTTTACAGCAGAATAAATCCAGTTTGGTGCCCAAGATGAATTTTCAGGGCCATATGTCATGTTTTACAAGGGGCTGACAGCTCAAATTGGGGCAGAATAATGGTGCCCAGCCTGCAGTCACCTCGATGGCTTTATTAGATTGCTCATCCCCAGCAGAAGAGCAGGCTGGCTTCAGGGGGTGCTTTCTGCTGGCAAGCTGATCCTCTCCAGCTCCAGCTTTGAATGTTGGGGTGTGGGAAATGCTGCCAGCTCCAGGGCCAGGCTGGGACGTGCAGTGGCTCACACTGGGGTGCTCCAGGTCTGGGGCCTGTCCCCTGCCCCCCTGGGACAGGGGGACACCCTTCACACCTGGGACTGTGATGGGGTCGGTCCCACAGGGGTCTGGGGGATTGTTTTGCACCCTGTGAGCTCCTGGCAGCCTGGGGTTCTGGGGAGCTGCTCCCTCGAGCCCTGGCTGTGCTCTCCCGTGTTTGGAGCCCCTGCAGGATGCTGGTGCTGGGAAAGCAGGATTTCCTCAGGGCTGGCAGCTGGATCACAGCTGGCAAGTGCTGCCCCACAGCAGCTGGCTGCCACCTCCCAGCTCCTGCAGCCTGGCATGGTGGAGGGGGTCCCTGCCCCTGGCAGAGGGGCTGGCACATTTAAGGTCCCTTCCAACCCAAAGTTCACAATTCTAGGACTAATTGCTTGGGCAGGAGAAATTCCCAAGGAGAGGCGAGAAAGAGTGGGAAGGAATGAGGTGGAATCAGAATGGCTGTAACTCCCTGAGGGGTTTCAGCTGCCTCAGGGCACTGGGGGACTGCTGGATCCCCTTCCCCCCAGGCTGTGGTGAGGGTTGTTATTCCTGCCAAAGCCAGGAGCTGGAGCCAGGAGGGTAAATCCCAGTTTGGCTCCATTTCCAGGAGGGTAAATCCCAGTTTGGCTCCATTTCCAGGAGGGTAAATCCCAGTTTGGGTCCATTTCCAGGAGGATAAATCCCAGTTTGGATCCATTCCAGGAGGGTAAATCCCAGTTTGGGTCCATTTCAAGGAGGATAAATCCCAGTTTGGGTCCATTTCAAGGAGGGTAAATCCCAGCTCCTCTGCCCCCTGGGCTGGAGTGTGTTTGTCCCCAGTCCCAGGGCCGTGCTCCCAAGCGAAGGGAGGACAGAGTTCCAGTGTCTCCAGCAAGGATGTGCCTGACTTTGGGATGTCTTTGCAGACTCAGACAGCTCTTAAAGCAGAAGGTTACCCTAATTTATGGGCCCTGGATTTATGGGAGGTATATATCAGGCACAGAGTAATAGCTTTCCTGTGGCCCATCTCCTGGGGGGACATCCTGGAGTCTCTGGGAGCAGGGACAGCAGTGGGAACACTCACCAGTGGCACTGCTTTAACTCCTTCAGTCCTGCCACTGCCCCACGCTGCCCAGAGTGCCCAGCCTGTGCTGGGAGCAAGCTGGCAGTGGGATCCAAAGCCCTGTGACTTCTGGCAGTGAATGGGACACTCAAGAAGGGGAGAGCTCCCAAAGCTCAACCCACCCGATCCGTGCCCTTCCCCAGGACCTTCCTGCAGTGCCCTGTGCCCCACCAGGGGCAGTTTGTCCTTCCTGTCCCTCCCTGCTCGTACCCAGAGCTGCTGGTGCAGCTCCTGGGCTCTCTGTGCCTCCTGGCCCTGGGACCTGCCCCAAGGTGTCCCTTCAGGCAGTGTCACCTCCTGCTGCTCCTGCCCGTGGAAATGCCCCCAGTGCCCCTGCTTGGTGGGACAGGCAGGAGGCTGGAGGGGCAGATTGGCTCCTCTCCCACTTCCATTGCCAAAACTCCTGGGAGCAGCCCTTGGGAGGGCGGGGATGGAGTGTGGGGACATCTCTGTCCTCTCCCTCGTGCTGCTGTGCCCCATTGTCCCCCCACTGAGGGACGGCCCGGGGGCTGCCCAGGCTGGGGAGGTGGAACCCTCTGTGGAACAGGATCCTGGGGGCAGCCAGCAGGTCGGGATGCTGGAGTTCCTCTGGGAGCTGAGGATCCTCAGCAGGAACCTCAGCAGGACCCAGTGGGAGCTGCTGGGGGAGCCTGGAGCAGCCCAGGGCTGGCAAAGGCTCTGCTGGGTTCGGTGCTGGGAGGGCTGAGGAGTGAGCTGGGCTGGAGCAGGCTGCGTTCCCTGCAGGATAAATCCCTTTGTGACTCATTGCCGACGCTGCCGGCAGGGCCTGGAGCAGCTGATGGAGCAGAGGCGCCGGGAGGTGCGGGGAGAGGGGGAGAAAGGTGAGAGCATGGGCGGGGGTAGGCGGGGTCCCAGGCTGCTGCACCCCCGTGCAGGGGAGAACACGAACCTTCCTCACATCCCAGAAAGCAGAAACGGCTGGAGCATCTCTGCTCCCCCGCCTTTGCTCTCGCTGACATCCTGAAAAGCCTGAAATCAGCAGGAATTCCTTGGTTTTCTTCTCAGAGCCCCCAGGGCAGGCTGAGCCCTTTCCCATCCCACCGCCCCCTCCAGCTAGAGCCGGACTCTCAGAGCTGCTTTGCGGCAGCTGTAGGAGGAGGGGGGTTGAAAATCTGCTATTCCTGGGACCCAGGCTCTCCTGTCCTTCCTCCTCCTCCTCCTCCTTCCCTGCAGTCCCTGTGTGGAAATGGCTGTGCCCACTCAAGAAGTTGGCAGTGCTGCTTGAAGATGTTCTGCTTCTTTAACAGAGCCTCAGCAGTTACAAAAACTCGTCTTTAAAAATTCATGCAGTTCTGTATCATGTTAAATATTTATTCTAAAGGAACAATGCGTTCCCCCCTCCCCCCTTCTGCTATGATACCTATTTTGCATATGAGCTGATTAATTATTAAGCATCTACATTTTATTTTGACAAACAGAAGATGTGCTCCAGTCAGTTGGATGCTGTTGTGTTCTGCTGAGCTGTGAATTCACCTTCCCTCTCCAGGCACAGAGATCCTCCCTGGCTGTGTCCTGGAGCTCCCCCTCACTGGGAACCCGAGCTGCCCACAGCCAGTCCTGGACCTTCGTGTCCTTAACCCTGCAGAGCCCTGGCCGTGGAGAAAACTGCAGGATCCCCTTTCCCTGCTCAGCCAGCAGGGAGCCAGCGTGGCTCCTCAGCCCCAGCTGTGTTTTCACCTGCCCTGGCCCTTGGCTGTGCTCAGGGGAAGGTGATGAACCTTTCCTGATGGGGACGTCCCCCTGGGCTCAGGAGAAGGTGCTGCTGGTCCTGCAGGGAGAGCCTGGTGCCACCTCCCAGCCCTGGGGACCAGAACTGGGATGTGCTGGGCCCGAGGCAGCCGGGTCCCAGCCGTGTCCCAGCAAGGAGCTGCTCCGTGACAAACGTGGGTGGTGGCACGAGGTCCCAGGGGACATTTCCTGCAGGGGAGCTTGGAGCTCCTCTGGGGGAGCCAGGACCCAAATTCCCTGAGTGATTCCTGGGGCGGGAGGGCAGAGCCGTGTCCTTGGAATAGAGAGCTGCCCTGGGGACACAAACGGGCCTGTCCCCCCTGAGCCTGCTGGGCACTGCCCCGCTGGGCCAGCTCCCAGCAATTCCGTGGGAGAGGGAAGCACAAAGTGGGACTGGAGCCCAGGGCTGTGTCCTCCCAGCAGGAATGGGCAGAGGTGGGATAGCTGGAGAAGAGCAGCTCTAGCATCCAGGGGCCCGTCCTGCTGCAGGGGCACCCCATGGCACCGCTGCTCTGACCCTGCAAACTATGAACAAGGGCTGCTGATCCCAGGGCAAACCCCACTGCAGGATTATCAGGAATTAATCTTGCTTAGAAAATGGGATTACTGCTCAGGAGAGGCACTGAAAATCCAGCATTTGTATTCCTTGTGAGATTCCAGTGTTAGCCCCTCTTCTCCCCGCCCCAGATTTCCCAAGGAAGAACAAAAATAACTCTGAAGTTTTCCCATGGAAATGTGATCTCGGCTGCTTTGCAAACACGGGAGCATCTCTCTCTCTCTGTGCTTCCCAAGCAGGCTTTGCACCAATAAAAACGCAGCCACGGGATCCATTTTGGAATTGATGCTCAGGAAAGCAGGAAAATGAAGCAAATTGTGTTGAGGGATTTGTTAGGGGAGCTCTGCCAGAAGAGACGCGATCCCTCAGCGTCTGCCCTTCTAAAGGGTCTGTCAAAAACCCTCCCTCCTCTGGCTCCACCCTCGGGGCTGGAATCTCCAAGTGAAGAGACTGGGCAAGGTGAAGCTTTCCAAAGCGTCTGGAGCAGATTCTCAGGGAGCCTTTGTCTCGGGATGAGTTTGGGAGTTCTGTCACAGAGACTGCCCGGGGGGCTGCGGGCAGGGACATGCGCTGGGCTGTGCGCGCTCTCATTAACAGCTGGGCAGTCCTCGCTCTCATTAACAGCTGGGCAATGCTCTCATTAACAGCTGGGCAATGCTCGCTCTCATTAACAGCTGGGCAGTGCGCGCTCTCATTAACAGCTGGGCATGCTCGCTCTCATTAACAGCTGGGCAATGCTTTCATTAACAGCTGGGCAATGCTCGCTCTCATTAACAGCTGGGCAGTGCGCGCTCTCATTAACAGCTGGGCAGTGCGCGCTCTCATTAACAGCTGGGCAATGCTTTCATTAACAGCTGGGCAGTGCTCGCTCTCATTAACAGCTGGGCAGTGCTCGCTCTCATTAACAGCTGGGCAATGCTCGCTCTCATTAACAGCTGGGCAGTGCTCTCATTAACAGTTGGGCAGTGCTCGCTCTCATTAACAGCTGGGCAGTGCGCGCTCTCATTAACAGCTGGGCAATGCTTTCATTAACAGCTGGGCAGTGCTCGCTCTCATTAACAGCTGGGCAGTGCGCGCTCTCATTAACAGCTGGGCAATGCTCTCATTAACAGCTGGGCAGTGCTCTCATTAACAGTTGGGCAATGCTCGCTCTCATTAACAGCTGGGCAGTGCGCGCTCTCATTAACAGCTGGGCAGTGCTCTCATTAACAGCTGGGCAATGCTCGCTCTCATTAACAGCTGGGCAGTGCGCGCTCTCATTAACAGCTGGGCAATGCTTTCATTAACAGCTGGGCAGTGCTCGCTCTCATTAACAGCTGGGCAATGCTCGCTCTCATTAACAGCTGGGCAGTGCTCTCATTAACAGTTGGGCAGTGCGCGCTCTCATTAACAGCTGGGCAGTGCGCGCTCTCATTAACAGCTGGGCAATGCTCGCTCTCATTAACAGGTGGGCAGTGCTCGCTCTCATTAACAGCTGGGCAGTGCTCTCATTAACAGCTGGGCAGTGCTCTCATTAACAGCTGGGCAATGCGCGCTCTCATTAACAGCTGGGCAATGCTCTCATTAACAGCTGGGCAATGCTCGCTCTCGTTAACAGCTGGGCAGTGCTCGCTCTCATTAACAGCTGGGCAATGCTCTCATTAACAGCTGGGCAGTGCTCTCATTAACAGTTGGGCAATGCTCGCTCTCATTAACAGCTGGGCAGTGCGCGCTCTCATTAACAGCTGGGCAGTGCTCTCATTAACAGCTGGGCAGTGCTCTCATTAACAGCTGGGCAATGCTCGCTCTCGTTAACAGCTGGGCAGTGCTCGCTCTCATTAACAGCTGGGCAGTGCTCGCTCTCATTAAAGCTTCATTAGTGAGCAGGGGCACCGCGGGGCGCAGGGGCTGAGAGGTGACAGAGACCTGAGAGGTGGCACGGGGCTGAAAGGTGGCACGGGGCTGAGAGGTGACACGGGGCTGAGAGGTGGCACAGACCTGAGACGCGGCACAGGGCTGAGAGGTGGCACAGACTTGAAATGTGTCACGAGGCTGAAAGGTGTCGTGACAGCTCCACGCTCCTGGAGCCCCGCGAGAGGCTGCAGCACCCGGCACAAGGGGATCCTGCTCGGCTCGGGGCAGAATGGGGCTCAGCAGGCACTCAGCAGCCACGGGGTGCAGGAATGCAGGCTGGGTTTTGGACAATGCCTTGGAAGGTCCCGGCTGATGGAGCAGCTGCTGCTCCTCCCAGCCTTTGTAGCTGGGGTTGATCACTGTGACTTTCCCCAAACTGAATTCCCAGCTGGAACCTGCGTCTTGCTTTGGCACCTTCTGCTGGATTAAAGAGCCTTTGAGTGTCCACTGGTTTCCTCCCCTGGAAGTGCTCAAGGGCTGTTATCAGGTCACCTTTTAGCTTTTCTTCAGGGCACAGGCAGATCAGGTGTCTTTACTTCACACCGTTTGTCCTGGCTCCTGACATCATTTTAGGCTCTTCACAACTGTGCCTTTCTCTGAACTCCCTTGGGACAGATTTCCACTGGAGCAATATTCTAACCCTGGTGCAGTGTGGGCCAGTTCCCTTCTGGCCTTGCAGAAGGCCACCCAGGTGGGATTAATGCTGGAGCTCAGTCCCAGCACTGTGGCTTCAGCTGGCAGTGGCTGGAAGCTGCCCTTCTTACGAGCAGTTACTGGTTTTGGTCAAACAATGGCAGACTCATGGATGGGTGGGGAGGGAAGAGCTGGATCTGCTGTGTTTGGGCGTGGAAAAGGGAGCTTTATTTTACTTTATTCCCCTCTCTGGGAACCGAATCTTGGCTCAAGGCTCATCCAGGAACATCCAGTGCAGGGTGGCAGAGGCAGGGCTGAGCTCCATACCCCAAGGTATGCCAGTGTCCCTGAGGCCCAAAGCCATGAGCTGCATCCTGGCTGTTTGTGGCAGCTGGAGGGAGCTGCATCCCGAGGGGCTTCCTGGGTGAAGGGAGGGAAATGTCATTCCCCTGAAGGAGCCAGAGATGCTGGCTCAGCTGGAGAGAGAAGATATTCCAGGGCCTTTGCCCACCCCAGAAAGCTGGGGACCGTGGCCAAAGCAGGGAACTGCCTGTGCAGCCCAGGCTGGTGGGATGGTGATCCTTGGAAACAGGAGCCAGCCCCTCTTCTTCAGCCCAGGACCCTTTCCTGAAGCTGCCAGCACTGCCTGGGGCAGACTTGAGACACTGGGTGGCTTTCCTTGGGGCTTCCAGGACAGCCAGGACCGCCCTGAATCCCAGAATCCCTGAGCTGTCCCCCAGCAGCTTGGCTGAGCTGAGCTGAGCTGAGCTGAGCTGAGCTGAGCTGAGCTGAGCTGAGCTGGGCTGAGCTGGGCTGAGCTGGGCTGGGGGTCCCAGCTGCAGGGAGGGTGCAGAGCTGTGCTCGTGTCTGTAAGGACACAAAGCCCTGGCAGCTGGGCAGGACAGTCTGATTTTAGTCAGAACAGTCTCAAATCCTACAAATCCTCCATTCCAGGAGGGACAGCACCTGCTGACCTGTGCTGGGTACCTGGGTACCTGGTCCTGTGTCCTGCTGTGCTGAGCTGTTGGGGTCTGTGTCCTTGGTCACTCTGAGCCTCACTTCCCTTGTTCCCTGTCCTCTCCATGGATGCTCTGTCCCCAGCAGCAAGGAGAATCCCCTCAGCTGCAGGGAGCTCTGCATCTGATGCTGGAGATGGTCACATCACATCTCCTGATCATGGAGATGGTCACATCACATCTCCTGATCGTGGAGATGGTCACATCATGTCTCCTGATGGTGGAGATGGTCACATCATATCTCCTGATGGTGGAGATGGTCACATCACGTCTCCTGATCATGGAGATGGTCACATCAGATCTCCTGATGGTGGAGATGGTCACATCACGTCTCCTGATCATGGAGATGATCACATCAGATCTCCTGATGGTGGAGATGGTCACATCACATCTCCTGATGGTGGAGATGGTCACATCACCTCTCCTGATCATGGAGATGGTCACATCATATCTCCTGATGGTGGAGATGGTCACATCACATCTCCTGATGGTGGAGATGGTCACATCACCTCTCCTGATCATGGAGATGGTCACAGCACATCTCCTGATGGTGGAGATGGTCACATCACCTCTCCTGATCATGGAGATGGTCACATCAGATCTCCTGATCATGGAGATGGTCACATCACATCTCCTGATGCTGGAGATGGTCACAACACGTCTCCCTCAGCTGGGGGCTTGTCCTGCCCCGGGGGACACGGACAGGCAGTGACACTCAGGTCTGCACAAACCTCCAAGCAGACACTGCTTGCTTCCCTCCTTTCCTAATCTTGGCCATGTTTCCCACAGGAATCCCCTCCCCATGGGTCCTGTAATATCCATTTTGGGTGTTCCCATGGGCTTGGGGGCAGGGAAGCTCTCCTGGACGTAGTGTAGGGAGGATGACGGCTCCATCTTCCCCCACTGTCTGCTCCAGGCCCTCTCCCGGGAAAGCCCCCTCTGGAAATAGCAGGCTGAGTGTTTCCAGCTTCCAGAGTGCTTCAGCAAAGAATCACATCAAGAGCTCTTAATGCTCGACCTTTCCCATCTCCCTGCAGCTCCTGAGTGCCGGGCTCGGGCTGGGAAGTGCCTGGGGACACTTCTGACCCCACCCAGCTTGTGCTTGGCAGAGAGCAGAGCTGCAGCTGGACCCAGAGCTGCCCTGCCACCCCAGCTGCTGCTGCTGGGGTCCCCTGGGCCACCCTCTGCAGGGCTGCTGAAAGGTGCTGGCATCCTGCACACACAGCTCTGCCACGGGCACTGCCCTGGGCAGAGAGAGACCGGGGGGTTCTACTGGCTCATACTGGGTGTGCTGGGGAGAGAGAGACTGATGGGTTGTACTGGCTCATACTGGGTTGTGCTGGGGAGAGAGAGACTGGTGGGTTGTACTGGCTCATACTGGTTGTGCTGGGGAGAGAGAGACTGGTGGGTTGTACTGGCTCATACTGGGTTGTGCTGGGGAGAGAGAGACTGGTGGGTTGTACTGGCTCATACTGGTTGTGCTGGGACGAGAGAGACTGTTGGGTTGTACTGGCTCATACTGGCTCATACTGGCTCATACTGGCTCATACTGGCTCATACTGGGTTGTGCTGGGTCGTGCTGGGGCCAGACTGGGTTGTACTGGGTAGTACTGGGTTCTGCTGGGTTGTGCAGTGTGATACTGGATTACATGAGGTTATACTGGGTTGTACTGTGTTGTGCTGGGTTCTGCTGGGTCATACTTGGTTGTACTGGGTTTCCCTGGATCATACTGGATTTCCCTGAGTCATACTGGGTTGTGCTGAGTCATGCTGGGTTGTGCAGGGTGATACTGGATTATATGAGGTTATACTGGGTCGTACTGGGTTGTGCTGGGTTCTGCTGGGTCATACTTGGTTGTACTGGGTTTCCCTGGGTCATACTGAGTTTCCCTGGGTCATACTGGATTTCCCTGAGTCATACTGGGTTGTGCTGAGTCATGATGGGTTGTGCAGGGTGATACTGGATTATATGAGGTTATACTGGGTTGTACTGGGTCATACTGGGTTGTGCTGGGTTCTGCTGGGTCATACTTGGTTGTACTGGGTTTCCCTGGGTCATGCTGGGTTTCCCTGGGTCATGCTGGGTTTCCCTGGGTCACACTGGGTTGTGCTGCTGGTTTGTATCTCTAAATTTCCCTGTATGAAGTCAGGGGAGCCCAGTGATCCCAGGAGTGTGGCACTGGGAGCTGGAGGAGGCCCCTGGGATTCCTGCTGGGAACTCCACAGCTCCTGCCAGGAGGGGACAGCCGGGGACATCAGGCTGTGCTCCCCGGGAACAGGGACAGGAGGAGAGGGAACGGCCTCAGGCTGGGCCAGGCAGGCTCAGGGGGGACACCAGGAGGAATTTCTGCACGGAAAAGGGGGTCAGGCCTTGGCAGGGGCTGCCCAGGGAGGGTTGGAGTGCTCATCCCTGGAGATGGCACTCTGCTCTGGGCACAAGGTGGGATCAGCACAGATGTGACCTGGTGACCCTGGAGCTCTTCTCCAGCCTGAATGGTTCCATGATTGTGTGGTTCTGATTCCACACTGCAGGAGCAGCTCCCAGCAGCACTGTGCAGAGGCAGGGGCTGTGTGGGCAGGGCTGGGGGACAGCAGCCCCAGCTCAGGTTCCACCTTGGAGCTGCAGGGCATTGGAGTGGCTCAAGCACTGAGACACCGGAGTGCAGGGAGCTCCTGCGGTCAGGCAGGGCATGCTGTCAGCAGCTGGAGCTAAATCCGTGTTTGAGGAGCAGGAGCTGCCTGCTGGGATAAGGTGGGGCCGGGGCAGCTGGAGCAGAGGACAAATTGGCATTTCCCTCCTGCCCAGCTGTGAGAGAGAATTCAGTCCAGGGAGTTCTGTTGTGTCTGCTTTGGAGGGGGGCAGAGGAGCAGTTCTGTCCGTGGGCTGTGCAGTGGCTCCAGGCAGGAACGGGACAGGCTGCTGTGGCCAGCATTGCCTGCTCACCTGGCACCCTCAGGGGCTGCACCACAGGGCCCAGGCACAGCTCCATCCCTGCTAGGCTGGGCATGGGCACGGGCATGGGAATGGGAGTGGGAGTGGGAATGGGGATGGGGATGGGGATGGGGATGGGCATGGGAATGGGGATGGGGATGGGGATGGGGATGGGGATGGGGATGGGAATGGGGAATGGGAATGGGAATGGGCATGGGGATGGGGATGGGGATGGGAATGGGGATGGGGATGGGGAGGGGGATGGGGAGGGGGAATGGGGATGGGGATGGGGATGAGAATGGGGATGGGGATGGGGAGGGGGAATGGGCATGGGGATGGGGATGGGCATGGGAATGGGGGTGGGGATGGGAATGGGAATGGGGATGGGGTAGGAATGGGGATGGGGATGGGAATGGGAAGGGGAATGGGCATGGGAATGGGAATGGGGATGGGGATGGGGATGGGGATGGGAATGGGGATGGGGATGGGAATGGGAATGGGCATGGGGATGGGGATGGGAATGGGGATGGGGATGGGAATGGGGGTGGGGATGGGGATGGGGATGGGGAATGGGCATGGGGATGGGGATGGGACTGGGAGTGGGAATGGGGATGGGAATGGGGATGGGGATGGGAATGGGGATGGGGATGGGGATGGGGATGGGGATGGGGATGGGAATGGGGATGGGGATGGGAATGAGCATGGGAATGGGGATGGGGATGGGGATGGGAATGGGAATGGGAATGGGAATGGGGATGGGGATGGGAATGGGGATGGGAATGGGAATGGGAATGGGAATGGGAATGGGAATGGGAATGGGGATGGGAATGGGAATGGGAATGGGGATGGGCATGGGCATGGGAATGGGCATGGGAATGGGAATGGGAGTGGGAATGAGAATGGGGATGGGGATGAGAATGGGGATGGGGATGGGGAGGGGGAATGGGCATGGGGATGGGGATGGGAATGGGGATGGGGATGGGCATGGGCATGAGAATGGGCATGGGGATGGGCATGGGAATGAGGATGGGACTGGGCATGGGGATGGGCATGGGGATGGGAGTGGGGACGTGGATGGGCATGGGCATGGGAACGAGAATAGGGATGGGCATGGGAATGGGGATGGAATGGGCATGGGAGTGGGGATGTGGATGGGCATGGGCATAGGAACAAGAATGGGCATGGGCATGGGCATTGGACTGAGCATGGCATGGGAATGGAGATGGGAATGGCAAGGGTTGGAGCAGCTGGTCTTAGAGGGCTTTGCCAAGCAGACTCCATGAGTGCGTGCCCAGAGGAGGAACATCTCCCCAAAGGCACACACCTTGCCCTGGCCACTGCTCCTGGCCCTGCTGGGGGATCTGGTGATCCAAACCAGCTGCAAAATCCAGCTTTGCACAGAATTCCCTGGGTGGGAGGTGGCAGTGGCTGAGCTGTGGCCCAGGGCTGTTGTGTGCAGAGAAACCAGGGTAAGCACAAAGCAACTGGGGAAAAAAAATATAAATAAATAAATTTTTAAAAAAGTTTTTAAAATTTAAATGAGTTTTATTTCTTTTCATGTTGCAAGGCTGCATTTTCTTTCCCTCATTTTCTGCTCCCTCTTAGAGGCTGGTACTGCTGAAGTGGTTGTTTTGTGCTTGTTCCTTTAATTAGTTTCTTAGCAGCTTCCCAGCTTTCCTATGGAGACTTGTTCTTCTTCTGAAGTTGATTTCTTAAGGTTAGGCTTAAAAAAGCTCATCCATACGGAAAGACATGAAGTGAAAGGGAAAGCCAGGCTGTAGGAATGATCCAGGCATGTTTGCTGGCTTCAGTGTCCTGTTCTGATGCACTGGGAGAGGTCCAGGGGCTGAGATTTGACCTTACAGGTCACAAAGATTGATCATCAATCATCAATCACCACAGAAATAGGCAGAGGACTGAAGCACTTTTCCTATTAGGAAGGGCTGAGAGATTGGAATACTCAGCCTGGGTAAGAGAAAGCTCTGGAGAGAGCTCAGAGCCCTTGCAGGGCCTGAAGGGACTCCAGGAGAGCTGGAGAGGGACTGGGGACAAGGGCTGGAGGGACAGGACACAGGGAATGGCTCCCACTGCCAGAGGGCAGGGCTGGATGGGATATTGGGAATGAGGAATTGTTCCCTGGCAGGGTGGGCAGGCCCTGGCACAGGGTGCCCAGAGCAGCTGTGGCTGCCCCTGGATCCCTGGAATGTTCCAGGCCAGGTTGGATGGGGCTTGGAGCAGCCTGGGACAGTGGGAGGTGTCCCTGCCATGGCAGGGGGTGGCACTGGGTGGGCTTTAAGGTTCCTTCCAATGCAAACCATTCCATGATTTTGTATCCAATCAGAGTTTCCAGGCTGAACTTTTTAGGACTTGGGCACCTCAAGCATTGAAATTCTTCAGCAACCCCTCCCTGTTCCCTTTGGCTGGAGCACAGGGCTGATTTTACCCTGCTCCCTTTGGAAATGTCAGCCCCTGTGCTCAGGAGTTTTACAGCCACCTTGTGCCTTGCAAGCCGAGATCACTTTTTAATGCTAACAAGGAATCAATTTGTTTTGAATGTGCAAAGATTTTATGCCACTAAGAGAGAAGGGTTTTTAATATGGATATAATAAGCCTTATGCTATGTCCATGGTTTGAATAATCCATGGATTTCTCATTGTCCTGCCTCAGAAAAGATGCTGGAGTAAAGGAAAAGCTGCTGAGAAGGGCAGCCAGGGTGATCAGAGGGCTGGGGTGGGCACAGACCCACAAAGATGTTTCACACCTTTTTGCCAGAGGTGTCCAGGGCAGGGCAGGGGGCACTGAGGAACTGGTCACAGTTCTCACCCTGGTGGCACTGTGGGACAGGTGAGGCTGGAACCTCACCACACATCCATCACCTGTGCAGGGCTGTGCCCCAGGGTGCCGTGGGAGACCAAGGACAGAGTGAGTCTGAGGAGAGGAAAGGCAAAGTGGCTTTCTGGGATCCACTGTGGCCATGGAGGGGGTGGTGCTTGTGAATAATCCCAAATCTGGAGTCTCCACAGCTCTGCCTGTTCCCTGTGCCAGGGCACGCTCTGCCCTGCCTCACCTGCCTCGACCCACGTGGAGCCTCTGCTGAGCCAGGGCAGGATGAAAGCCCCATGATCTTTGTAGTGCTTCAATATTCCAGTGCTTGTACAAAAAAGACTTTTAAAAGGAATCACAGGAGCAGGCAAGACCCAGATTCCAAGCTGCTTGGGTGCTGCAGAAACAGGGATTTAACTTTTAGAAGCTGCAGATTTCATCCTGGCTCATGTCTGTCTTTTTTTTTTTTTCCTTCTTCTTCTTCTTTTTTTTTTTTTAATGATTTTCTAAAATTACAAAAAGCACCCACAGATGGTAGAGTTCTGATTGGTTTGTTGCATGTGAGTGTGAAAATCCACAGCATGTTGGTGCTCCCTGCTTGGTCTCCAGAGACACACAGACCCTGCAGCTGATTGATGAAATGAATATCACAGAATTGTGGGATGGCTTGGGTGGGAAGGGACCTTAAAGCTCTTCCAGTGCCACCCCTGCCATGGCAGGGACACCTCCCACAGCCCCAGTGTCCAGCCTGGCCTTGGGCACTGCCAGGGATCCAGGGGCAGCCCCAGCTGCTCTGTGCCAGTGATGGATCACGTGGCCAGCACAAATATCCTAAATAATCATGGCAGGTGCTCTGAAACAGCCAGAACTCCTTTAAATGGAAGCTCCAAATAACTTCCTTGGCTTTGGCAGTTCTCTGTGCTCTGCTCTCTCAGCTGGAAGGTTTGCTGGGAGTGGGATGAGAACAAGAACTGCCCCTCCCCAGGCGTGCTCTGAGCCAGGGCCTGGCTGTCACCTCCCGAGGACGTTTCTGTGCTCAGGACACCTGATGTCACCAGTCCACAAATGCAGGGTGGTGGTGTATTTGTGGAGTGCCCCGTGGCAGGAAGGAATGATGAATCTGACTCCATGTTCTCAGAAGGCTAATTTATTATTTTATGATACTAAAGAATACTAAACTAAAGAATACAGAAAGGATGCAGACAGAAGGCTAAAAAGATTATAATGAAAACTGGTGACTCTCTCTCCAGAGTCTGACACAGCTTGGCCCTGACTGGCCAATAAGTAAAAACAATGCACATGAAACCAATGAAACAATCACATGTTGGATAAACAATCTCCAAACACATTCTAAAGCAGCAAAACATAGGAGAAGCAAATGAGATAAGTATTGTTTTCCTTTTTCTCTGAGGCTTCTCAGCTTCCCAGGAGAGAAACCCTGGCGAAGGGATTTTTCCAGAAAATATGATGGTGACAGGGTGGTGACAAATCTGTCCCAGATTTCCATCCCCTCTCTGTGTGAGCTGGGGTCAGAGTCGCTCTGGCTAGACCACGTGGCACCTTCAGCAAGATGCTGTCACTGCTGTTCTGTCTGTCACCACTGTCCTGCTGTCTGTCACCACTGTCCTGCTGCCCTGCTCTGCTCTGGGACAGGATCCCTTCCTTCCAGGAGCTGGTGCAGGGCCGTGTTTGGGATTTGGTGTGAGGATAACACTGAGAACACCCTGAGCTTGTGGCTGGTGCCAAGCTGAGCTCCCTCCAGATCCAGGAGTTCTCTGGATGCCAGGCTCTGTCAGTGAGCTGGGATGGAACGGGGCTAGGAGAGCTGACCCAGTGGCCACAGGGGTGTTCCACACCACAGAAGGTCCTCTTGTGAAAGGAACCAGGGAAGGGGGGGAGTGGTGTGGTGATGGAGGAACTGTGCTCACTGCTGGCCTGGGCAGTGCTTGGGCTCCATGGCCTTGGGGGTCTTTTCCAGCCTTAACTCTGTGACTGTTCAGGGCCTGAAGGGGCTCCAGGGGAACTGGAGAGGGACTGGGGACAGGGGATGGAGGGACAGGACACAGGGAATGGCTCCCACTGCCAGAGGGCAGGGATGGATGGGAGATTGGGAATGAGGAATTGTTCCCTGGCAGGGTGGGCAGGCCCTGGCACAGGGTGCCCAGAGCAGCTGGGGCTGCCCCTGGATCCCTGGCAGTGCCCAAGGCCAGGCTGGACACTGGGGCTGGGAGCACTGGGACAGTGGAAGGTGTCCCTGCCATGGCAGGGGGGGGCACTGGATGAGCTGTGAGGCTCCTTCCAACCCAGACAATTCCATGATTCTGTGGTTCTGTGACTCCCTTGGCAGGGAGAACTCAGGGCTCACATGCAGGATCCAGACAAGTCCTGGGGCCTCTGGAATCCCATCCATGCCCATCCCAGACACCATCTCAAGGAGCTTTTTTATTCTACTGCTGGAGCTTCCTTACACTGGCATCCTGCTGCTGCCCCTCGAGCAGCTGAGGCCCTGCTGAGGAAATGCTCTTCAGTCAATTTGAGAAGGAATCTCTTGGATAAGGAAAAGAGACCCTCAAGTGCTGATTTTCTGCCCGGTTGCCTCTTCTTGCAAGAGGCAGTTGAACTGCAGTGGGAAGAAGGTTTTGCAGCACTTTGCAGCTCACACACTACACCAGGCCCTCGGTGTCCCCACTCATTTGAGCTCAATTTTCTCCTCCTTCCCTTTCCACAGGAACCTTTTCACTCCTTCACAAAGAACTTGCAATAAGAGCATTTCTGAAATCATTGTTTATTCAATATTTATGACAACCTTGGAATGCAAATTAAGTTGTAACAAACGAGCACACAGGTGGGTGCTTTGCTCCTACACAATTCCTGAATTACCCTCCTGGAGCCCTGATTTTCCATGGTTTCCTTGAAATGCTCTGATGGTGCCTGGGAGCTCTGTACTTCACCACTCTCTGTGAATTTCCTTCCATCCCTGCCCTCTGGCAGTGGAAGCCATTCCCTGTGTCCTGTCCCTCCATCCCTTGTCCCCAGTCCCTCTCCAGCTCTCCTGGAGCCCCTTCAGGTCCTGCAAGGGGCTCTGAGGTGTCCCTGGAGCCTTCTCCTCTCCAGGTGAGCACCCCCAGCTCTCCCAGCCTGGCTCCAGAGCAGAGGGGCTCCAGCCCTTGGAGCACTGGGATGTCCTGCTGGGCTCTCCCAGGTTTCTGACTTGCCATCTCCAGCAGCTTGGAGTGCCCTGGCTGAGGTAACCACTGTGCCACAGCCAGGGAAATCTGTTATTTGCATCCAGAGGTTCAGGATATCTGTGTCAGCTGTCCCAGTGAGTTCTTGGTCTGGACATTTGCTGTGTAAGCCCAGGCCCAGCAAAGCCAGGTGTGGGTGCTCCTCTCAGCTCTGCTGGGAGATGCTCCCCTGCTCTGTCCTGCAGAGGCCCAGCCTGGCATTCTCCAAAGTGAACACTCAAAATGCAGCACCAGAATCAAGAAGAAAATATTGTATTTGTAGCCCCAAAACTTTGGTGCCTTTTGGGTCTCCCTCCTCTGGCAGCTGCAGCATGAACGAGATCATCAAGATTTAATTCGGCCTGTGGCTTGAATGTGATCTCTGTGCTTGTCCTGCAGCCCTTTTCCTTCTCCATCTGCCTCCCTGCCTGCATCTCAGCATGGATCAGATGCAGCCAGCCGGATGGAATGGAGCTGTTGTCCACCCAGGAGCCTCCTCTTGCTCTCTTTTATTCCTTAAACTGCTTTCTATTGCTCGGGTGTTGTGGAGAAGGAGCAGCTGTGATGTCCCTGTCCCCAGCCCCACTCTGTGCCGGCCATCCCTGGTTCCCAGCTCTTCCCTGGAGGCTGGCTTTGCAGTGTGGGATGAGGTGTGAGGAACAAGAGCTCTGAGCTCCTCCCTGTGCCCTGGCTCCAGCTGGGATAACGTTTTGTCCCTCCCCGTGCTGACCCCGATCCCAGAGGCATTCCTGACACCTGCAGAGGAGCTGGGGCACTCCCAGCCCTTCCTGCAGCTCCGGAGGCTCCCGGATGAGGCAGGGCTGGGGCTGGGGCTGGGGCTGCCACCCCTCCTGCTGTCAGGAACAAAACCTCTGTGGGCAGAGATTTATCCCTTCCCCTTGCTCCTGAACAAAACTGGGCTGCCTGAAGTAAATCATCTAAACATGGAATCTCTGAGCTGGAAGGGCCCCACCAGGATCATCCAGCCCAGCTCCTGGCCCTGCCCAGACACCCCAACAACCCCAGCCTGGATTTCCTGTCCCAGCTCCAGTCCCTCCCTGGCAGTGTTTGCCCTGGGGTGCAGGGAAGTGCCTGGAGGAGATGACCAGGAAGGTGAAGGGAGACAATTTAAAGGGCCTGGAGAGCCAGGACAAGGGGAAAGGGATTCACACTGATAAAGAGTGGGGTTAGGTGGGATATTGGGAATGAGGAATTGTTCCCTGGCAGGGTGGGCAGGCCCTGGCACAGGGTGCCCAGAGCAGCTGTGGCTGCCCCTGGATCCCTGGCAGTGCCCAAGGCCAGGCTGGGCACTGGGGCTGGGAGCAGCCTGGGATGGTGGGAGGTGTCCCTGCTCATGGCAGGGGTGGGAATGGATCAGCTTTGAGGTCCCTCCAACCCAAACCAGTCTGGGATGCTGTGCTGACTCCATGAGCTGCCCCTGCAGGTGGTGGGGCAGCCCTGGCAGCAGGGGCAGAGCTCCCTGGGGCACTGCAGATGCCGAGGGGATGCATTCCCTGGGTGCTGGTGGATCCCAGTGTTGAGGAGGTCCCTGTGTCCAGGCAGCCCAAGCCCTGGTGCTGGCCCTGTCCCATGTCCTTGGACGGGCTCTGAGCAGGGCACGGCATCGCGCGGCTCCCGCGAGAGCAGCGTCGGCTCCAGGCGAATATTAATCCTAACAGGAGGAGGCAGAACCATTGTTTACCCTGCTTTTGTTAATCAGTTTGTTTCCCTTCGTGATCCCAAAATGAAATTAAAAGGCTCTGTTTACATTGCTGAATTATCATCTGCTCCAGCAGGTAAAGCACTTTGGTGGAGAATTAATGGAGCCACGGACAGATTTGTGTCAAAAATATGTGCATATTTTCCCAGCGAAGGATTTGTTTAACTGAGCTAGAATCTCATGGCTTTGTGTTTAAATAAAACATCAGCCACCAGCCACCCACAAAAGCTGCTGGAGGCTGTGGCCCTGGAACGAGTTCACCTTTAAAACAGCTGAGCTGGAGGCTTTTCTCCTGCTGCATTCCGAGGTGAGGCTCCAGGAGCAAAGGCACCCTTGGAGTGCAGCTGAAGGAGTTGTAATCTTCTCCAAGGAAACATCCAACCCTGATACCAAGGAAACACAAGGGAGTGTGCTGAAACACAGGGCTTGTCCTGAAGCTCTTCTGCTGAATTGTGCTGGGGGCAAGGTGGGTATTTCTGTCAAAATTCTCTCCTCTCGTCCCACAGCACAACCCAGCACAGGGTTGGGCCCTTGCACCTGCCTCAGAAGGCTGAAAAATATCCAATTCTGCTCATTTTTGCTCCAGCTGCACTAAATTTAAAAGCCAGCACAAGGAAGACAAGATCTAAAAACCAATTTAGCAAAAAATAGCCTTTGCAACTAAAAATTAATGCTTGGAAAGGCCTAAATGAAGCTTGAAAATAGCTTTTTTTTCCCCCTCCAGCCGATGATTCACGTGCCTATTTGCAAACAATTCAAATGCGGTAAATTGAGAGGAAATATAAATCAGGTTCCTAAGTGAAGCTGCATAAATCCAATAAATGATTGATGAGAGGATCCTGTTTTAAGGCGCTGCTGTCTGTCTCCAGTGCTGGGGCAGAAAACAACGGGGCCTCCTCCTCTTTGGCCCCATGGAGCAGGGTGCAGTGACCCTAGACCCGCTCTGTGCCCCTGCCCAGGCTGCCCAGTGAGGCTGTGCCCACCCCACGGATCCCTGCGGGCTCTCCCCAGGGAGGAGGAGCAGGGAACGGGCAGAGGAGCCAGAGCTGCCAGGGCAGCCCTGCAAAGGCTTCAGTGGTCCCCAAGAGATGTGGCACTGTGCCTTGGTTTGAAAAGCCAGGTGTCTGCTAAGGAAGGCAGGAGCCTCCCCTGAAATGGAAAATGCAAACTTCTTCCCTCTGAATTGTTATAATTTTGAAATAAGGGGCTCTCAGGCAAAGATATGGGAGCAGGAATAGCAGTTCTTTGTCCAGTGTAGTGTGAATGGGCCTGCTCTCCCTCTGGGAATGCAGGGCAGGAGAAAGCTGCTCCTCTGGGAATGCAGTGGGCAAAGGCTGCTGTGCTGTTCCAGGGCAGATTGTATCCAGGTAGGAATGCTTGGCTCCTGCCCTGGGCAGAGCATCTCCCCATGGGATGATGGAATTGGATCAGCCCTGCAGGGACACTCAGTGGCCATGGACAGCAGAGATCTGCTGGAGGGAGGATGGGCTGTGGGAGAGATAAAGAAAACTGCCCCAGGAACAGCAGAGAACTGCCCCAGCTCTGGCAGATGGGAACAGAACACACACATTGCCTTGCAATCCAGACACACTGAATTCTCACGAGGGCATGGAGGGATGGGACAGGGGGGAGTGGCTGTAACTGGGATGGGAGATTGGGAATGAGGAATTGTTCCCTGGCAGGGTGGGCAGGCCCTGTCACAGGGTGCCCAGAGCAGCTGGGGCTGCCCCTGGATCCCTGGCAGTGCCCAAGGCCAGGCTGGACACTGGGGCTGGAGCAGCCTGGGACAGTGGGAGGTGTCCCTGCCATGGCAGGGGTGGCACTGGATGGGCTTTGAGGTCCCTTCCCACCCAACCCATTCCATGGATCTGTGCTTCCATGGAGCTGATGCAAAGGGTCCTCTCTGGCTCCAGGGGACGGAGCAGCCCTGTCCTGCAGTAGGACCATGCTGTGTCCCTCCAGTCTCATGGCAGGTCCTGGGGAGAAGCTCTGGTCCCTTTGTGCTCTTGGGGACACCGGGCTGTGTGTGTCCCCTGCTGGCACAGGGGAGCTGCCCAAGGGAAGCAGGAAGGGTGGCTGGGGCTGATGGCTGTGGCAGATGAATGGCAGTGCACAGACCTGAAGACACTCCCAAAAATTCATCGAGGAGCTGCCCCAATCCAGTCAGGGCTCCTACAGTGTGTCCTGGAGCTGGTGGCATGCTGTGGTACCCAAAGCTCTGCTTGGAGCTCAGGGGGTAACCAGTGTCCAGCTCTCAGGGTACATCTGGAGGGGCAGGGAACAGCCAGGGCATGGCACTGGTCACCAGGCAGGGGCTGTGGCCACATCACCTTTCTCACATGAAGTTCTTGGTCACGGAATCCCAGGATCACTGAGGCTGGAAAATCCCCCCCAGACCACCAAGTCCAAACTGTGCCCAACCCCCACCTTGTCCCCAGCCCTGAGCACTGAGTGTCCTGTCCAGGCCTTCCTTGGACACCTCCAGGGATGGGCACTCCAAACTTCCCTGGGCAGCTGTGCCAGGACCTGACCACGCTTTCAGCCATCAGAAATGTTCCCAAATTCCCCCCTGAGCCTGCCCTGGCCCAGCCTGAGGCCGTTCCCTCTCCTCCTGTCCCTGTTCCCTGGAGCACAGCCCGACCCCCCCGGCTGTCCCCTCCTGTCAGGAGCTGTGCAGAGCCACAAGGTCCCCCCTGAGCCTCCTTTGCTCCAGGCTGAGCCCCTTCCCAGCTCCCTCAGCCTCTCCTGGGGCTCCAGCCCCTTCCCAGCTCCATCCCCTTCCCTGGACATGCCCCAGCCCCTCAAGCTTCTTTTTGAATTACAGGGCCCAGAACTGTCCCCTTGAACTGGGGGCCCAGACCCGTCCCCAGCCCTCGGGGCCCTCAGCAGTGCCCCAGGATACTCCTTCCTGGTGTGTCACCAGCTCTGGTGAGCACAGCTGGAGCAGGGGGGTTGTGTCCCTGGCCGGAGCTCCTGCGGGAGGGGCAGGGCAGTCGGTGGATCCTCCTCCTCCAAAACTTCACCAAACCCCCTCCAAACCCCCACCAAACCCCCTCCAAACCCCCACCAAACCCCTCCAAACCCCCACCAGACCCCTCCAAAACCCATCCCATCAGCCGGGGCTGCTGTGAGCCCAGCCTGCAGTGAGTGATGGATCTGCAGCAGCAGCAGCTGTTGGAAAAGCCCCCGGGGCAGAGTCTGGAAATGGAGATTCCAGCTGCCAGCACCCTGCTCTGAGCATCCTCCCAGTGCCCTCAGGTGCCCTGTGCCTGTCCTGCTGGCATTGAAGGGTCCCAGAGGGCTGGCAGAGCGGGATGGGTCACAGCAGCCCCGAGGGCACGGCAGGAGCAGCTTTTTCCATCCCCACCGAGATGGGAGCAGGGAACGGGCCCAGGCTCAGAGGAGTCACTCTGAGGGGATCATTTTGGGGTGCCACCTTTTCCATGTGAGCCCCCTGAGGGACCATGGGGACTGTGAGGGGCAGAGCTGTGCCCCTCCAGTCCAGAGCAGATCACTGTACAGAGCTTTCCTCTCACTGCCCTCATCCTGCCCCACCAGCAGCATCCCAAAAACCTGAAGGGAGAGGATGAGCTGTTTAGGAGGCACCAGCAATGCAGTGCCAAGGTGCTGGGAAGAGCCTGAGCAGAATCCAGAGCCTTGGCATTGGGAGGTTCAAGCACTTTTTCAGCATGTGACAGGCCAAGGCAGCTGCCACCAGCTCCTGCTCCCAGCCTGGCATAAATCAGCAGTGGAGGAACAAGGTGACTTGTCTCCACTCCAGGTTGTCCCTCTTTGGAGCTGGCACTGACACAGTTTTCATGAAAAATTTATTTTGCAAGAAAATGGGTTTTCAATCAAAGCAAGTGTTCTGCATGAAATATTATTTACATTGACATTTCCCCATTTTTTCTCAATGATACACTTCCCTTCCTTCCTTCTCCCACTTTCTTCCAAAGAGACGAGCCCAAAAATAATTCAGAGGCAGTGTTAATTTTTCAGTGAAAGTGTCTGGCTTTGGGTAACAGAGGACTGCATATTTTCAGAGAAAATCAAATATTTTCCCTCCAAAGTGAGGAAAAGTGAGTTTTCAGAAATGAAACCATCAGCTGGTAATGGAGTGGGGGTATCAGAACGATCTGGGGAAGGGTTTGCAGAGAGGAATGGGGGATGCAGTGTCCCAGAGCAGCCCTGAGCACGGGGAGGGGACAGCAGTGTCCCTGCCGCCCTCGGTTCCATCCTCCTCCTCGAGAGCCAGAGCCCAGGATGTGCCTGGACTCCCTGTGCCCATCTCCTGCCCAGCCCTTGGTTTGAGCCCAAGGAGGCTGGAGGAGGCACCTAATTAAGGCACCTAATTAATCCACTCTGGTGGCGCCGTTCTGGTCCCTGGGGACACCAGCTCCCAGATTGCCACAGGTCCCACGTGGGCTGGCCCTGCTGGGGCCCTGCCAGCCCCTGCTGCCCTGGGTTCAGCTTCCTCTGCCCCATTTCTGCCTGGCACATCCAGGTGCTCAGCTTTCAGAAGTGTTCCACTGGCAAAGGCTTTGCTTGCCTCAGCCACAGTGGAGCATCCCAGGCTGTGCCTGGAAGCAGAGAGCAGCACCTGCAGGTTCTGCATCCTCTGGGTGCTGGGGCTCAGGGCCAGCCTGGGGGACTCCAGGGGCGCTTGGAATGTTCAGCTGGAGCACAGGACACTGAGGACAGATCTGATCTCTGCTCTGGGACAGGGACAGCACCCAGGGCAGCTCAGGCTGAGATCAGGGCAAGGTTCTCCCCCCAGAGGGTGCTGGCACTGCCCAGGCTGCCCAGGGAATGGGCACGGCCCCGAGGCTGCCAGAGCTCCAGGAGCCTTTGGCCAGCGCTGCCAGGGATGGACAGGGTGGGGTTGTTGGGGGTCTGGGCAGGGACAGGGGTGGGCTGGATGATCCTTGTGGGTCCCTCCAGCTGAGGAGATTCCCTCATTCTGTGTCCCCATAACCTGTGATCCCAGAGCAGCCCTGAGCTGGGTGTTCATCCCCTCTCCCTGAGCCAGAGGGGAACAAAGGTGCTGGAGCCAGAGAGGGTCTGAGGCCATGGCCAGCAGAGCAGCTGGAGGCACTGCCCCTGTTCTGCAGGGATCCTGGAGATGCTCCCAGCTGCCCTGCCAAGGAGCAGAGCCAGCTCCAGAGGGGCCTGGGGGAGGCTCCCCGTGCCAGCTGTGGCTGGCAGCTGGCTGGGCATGCGGCCTTGGGAGATTCTTGCTATTTTCCAGCTCTTGCTCTTTTGCAGGGCTAGCAGAATTTCTCAGTGTGGAGACATTTGTCAATTTGCATAATTAAAGCACTGCAAACTCATCCAGATTCACAGATCCCTGCGCTGGCTCCCTGGAGACTCCCCACTCCTCTCCCATGAATTATTTATCAGCAGTGCTGGTTCTAACAGGGCCCTTTGTCTGCGCCTCTGCTCCACATTTCAGAGCTCCCAGGTGGAGATGAGGAGGCTCCCTCGAGGCAGAGCTGGGGACAGGAGCAGCTCTGTGTCCCACAGCCCTGTCCTTCCTCTCTGCCAGGTGGGAACGACGGGAATTCCTGGGAGCTGTGGGGCTGCTGTGCAGAGGGAGCTGAAGGTGCTTGGTGCAAGGCTGGGCTCCATGATCCTGGAGCTCTTTTCCAGCAGCAGGGATCCTGGGACTGAGCTTCCTGTGGAGATGGAGGTGTCTGCAGCAGGGCAGCCCCAGGGCTGTCCCCTCACTGCTTCAGCCCCTGGGTGCATCATCGGCTCAGGGTGCCTGGCACCTCTGTCCCCATGTCCCAGCCTGTCCCAGCCTGGGACCTGAGGGCTGGGAATGTCCATCCTCGTCCCCTGAGCTGGCACTGCTGGGGCACCTCCAGTGCTGGGGCAGCTCTGGGAGCCTCCTGACAGGAGAGACCTGGAGGGTCTGGAGCGTGTCCAGGGAAGGGGACGGAGCTGGGAAGGGGCTGGAGCCCCAGGAGGGGCTGAGGGAGCTGGGAAGGGGCTGGAGCCCCAGGAGAGGCTGAGGGAGCTGGGAAGGGGCTGGAGCCCCAGGAGAGGCTGAGGGAGCTGGGAAGGGGCTCAGCCTGGAGAAAAGGAGGCTCAGGGGGGACCTTGTGGCTCTGCACAGCTCCTGACAGGAGGGGACAGCCGGGGGGGTTGGGCTGTGGAATTTCTGCATGGAAAGGGGGGTCAGGCCTTGGCAGGGCAGTGCTGGAGTTCCCACCCCTGGAGGGATTGAACAGCCTTGGGGATGTGGCACTTGGGGACAGGGGTGGCTGTGGCAGTGCTGAGCTGACAGTTGCACTCAGTGGTCTTACAGGGCTTTTCCAACCTGACCAACCTGGGATTCCATGGTTCTGGAAGGAGAGGGACAGTCTGAGTGGTCACTCTGACCCTGTGTGCTCCCGATCTCAGGGGCTGCTTGACCTCTGGTGAGAGCACCAGTGATGACTTTCTCTTTCCAGAAACCACAATTCCCTGGGTCAGGCACGGGAAAAAATGGAGATAACATGAGGGAGAAGCCAGAGGGAGGGAGGGAGGCAGGAGCAAGTGGTGAGTACACAGAAACCTTGCCTGTGTTTGCAGGCTCTCCCTGCTGGAGTTGAGTGTGTGCTTGTAAATCCCACAGCAGAAGAATACAAATATTTGTGCTGCAGAAACACTTCCCATGAACTCCTGGAGCTCCTCTGTTGAATTCCTTCTAGCCTTTCACAGGCCTGTCGTCCTTCCTGGGCTGTGGGACATGGAGCTGCTTTTGCAGGGACAGGAAAGGGGGGAAATGGTTTTGAATTTAAATAGGAGAGATTTAAATTAGATGTTAAGAAGGAATTGTTCCCTGGCACAGGGTGCCCAGAGCAGCTGGGGGTGCCCCTGGATCCCTGGCAGTGCCCAAGGCCAGGCTGGACACTGGGGCTGGGAGCAGCCTGGGACAGTGGGAGGTGTCCCTGCCATGGCAGGGAGGTGACATGAGATGGGCTTTAAGGTCCCCTCTGATAGGGAAATTAATCCACAAACACCAGGTGTTATGTCCAAAAAGGAGACAGAGGAGTCCTGTAACTTCATTCCAACAAAGGGAGAGGCCATGGGGCATTCCCCTGGGATCTCTCCAATTTTTGGAGGACACAGCCTCCTTTGTATCCCAATTTCCCAGCCACATTTCCCTTCTCTCTTTCCCCATTTCTGAGCTACTTGAGAGGTTCAGACTCCCCCATACGCCTGATACTGAAGATTCCCCCCTCTAACGTACAACCCTTCCTTTTAATTTTTAATTCTTAAGGAATTTAGGGGTTTTTCTTCCCATTGTTTCTTTCATCTCTCAATGTCTAATTTCATTTATCAGCACACCTAAAGTTTATTTGTAAAAGGAAATATCTTTTTCCATTCATCAGTCAGTGGAATCCTTCCCATTGTTTCTTGTCTCTCCCAGTGCTGGTTTTATCCACCAGCAGACCCACAGCTGGTTTGGAAAGACAAATCCTTCATTCCTCTCACCTCCCACCCACACCAGTCTGGAACTGGCCGAACTGGGAGCACTGGGAGTTGGCACTGGCTGGGAAATCCGTGGTGGTATTTCATGATGAGCCCTTGTGGCCATGGCAGGGGCTGAGGGGTGTCCTGGGGATGCTGGGGAGGTTTCCCTGCATGGAGAGCTGCAGCCTGGCCTCTGGGGGCTGCAATGTTTATTTTGGCCAGCCCAGCGCCGGCTGTGCTCATCACAAGGTGTGATCACGCCTGCAGGGAGAGGCCCCAGGAATCATTTTCAGCTCCCATCCCCTCGGTGCCAGCAGACAAGGCGAGAAATGGTACAATGCAGTTGGGGGCTATTGTGAAAAGCCTCTGCAAAGGATTTCTCACAGTGTGATGGAAGCTGGAATACTCATCTGGGCTCCTTTGGTTCTTTATTTTTATTTATTTATTTATTTATTTATTTGGTTTTCCCAGAGCCTGCTGTTGCTGATGTATTATTTATGCAGCAGGAAATTAGACTCTGAGGACTCAAGTATTCTTCAAATAAGCTTCCTAATTCTGTCAATTAAGAATGCACGGGCTGCTGGGGTTCTGGCAGGGGATGAGCTGTGCAGGAGTGAAAGCTGCCCCTGGTCATTGCTCTGATGTGCTGCTGCAGAGATTTTCAGCTGGAGGAAAAAAATCTCTTGGTCCCAAAATCAAAGGTGTGAGATGCTGGGAGCGTTCTGTGGAGCAGCTCTGGCTGGTCCCAGGGGGACAGACAGCTCCCTGTGCTCTGGCAGGGGGATGCTGAAGTGCTGAGTGTGTGGTCACTCCTTGTTCTGCTCTGCAGTGGAATCTGGGGCTTCTCCTTGCTGGTAACGAACAGCTGCCCGGGCCAGGAGCCTGCCAGGGATGAGTTTGGGGTCATTTACTCCCTAATTAATGCAGTCATTCTTCACGTGCTCCTAGTGTAGCTCCAGAGCGAATTAGTTGATGTGTAATTAATACATAAAAGAGCATCTTCCCTCCTTCACTGCCTTTCCTTGATCAACCACTTATCAACGAGTTTGGAATTCTCCTTCTGCTCAGGGGTTGGGCACAGGGCTGGGGATGGGGAAGGTGTGGGCCAGAGGGAGCAGGGAGAGCTCTGTGTCAGTGTCCAGCCCCCAGCTGGGTGGGAGTGCTCCCTTCCCCTGCAGAGCCCAGCCCAGCTGTGCCCCAGCGCTCCAGAGCCAGGCAAGAGCCCCGGGAGCCTCTCCAGAACATTCCAGTGCTCTGGTGCGTTCCTGCACAGGAATCCAGCACGGGATGCTTGTCCTGCCCCCGGGTAGCTGTGAGAAAGGTGACACCTCTGGTGTCCCCTCCTGCCTGTCCTGGCCTGGACAGTGTCCCTGCCACCGCAGGCTCTGCCTGAGGGAAGGAGTTTATGGCTGCAGCACAGTTTTTCTTTTTTATCCTTGCTGTGGATTTAATGTCCAGTGCAAATGCAGATCTCTGCATCTGGAGGAGGGGTGGGGGTTGCTCTGCCTGCTCTGCTCAGAACCCCCCAGGAGGACACGGACACATCCCTCAGGTGCTGCCCAGGGCACAGGACAGGGCTGTCCCAGCTGCCCCAGGGCAGGGTGGGCTGGCTGAGCCCTCTGCTCCCAGGAGCTGCCAAGGAGCAGTCCAGGGGAGGATGGATTCCCCTGTGGAATGTGGAACCAGCCCCTGTGCAGGCAGAGATGTCCCCAGCTCCCTGCAGCCCTTCCCAGTCCCCCAAGGCTCCAGGGGACACGGCAGGAGCCTGTGCCAAGGGACCTGGGGATGCCCAGCCACAGGGCAGAGAGAAATAATTCCCACTGAGGCTTCTGTCACCCTCTGTGCCCTTGGATCCCCCTCCCTGCTCTGTCAGTGTCTCCTCCCAACCCTCTGCAGCCCGGTCCTTGTGGGAAACCAGCAGGGCTGTGGAAGCAGTCTGGGGTCCTGATGGCAGTGCAGAGGGATGAGGTGGGATGAGATGGGATGAGATGGGATGAGGTGGGATGAGATGGGATGAGGTGGGATGAGATGGGATGAGATGGGATGAGGTGGGATGAGGTGGGATGAGATGGGATGAGATGGGATGAGATGGGATGAGGTGGGATAAGATGGGATGAGGTGGGATGAGGTGGGATGAGATGGGATGAGGTGGGATGAGATGGGATGAGATGGGATGAGGTGGGATGAGATGGGATGAGGTGGGATGAGGTGGGATGAGATGGGATGAGATGAGATGAGGTGGGATGAGGTGGGATGAGATGGGATGAGGTGGGATATCCCAGCCCTTTGACTCCCACAGAGCCACAGCTCAGCAGCTGGCAGCGCTGGGAGCTGCAGGAGTGGGTGTGGGAATGTCCTCTCCTGGTTTCTGTGCAGCCAGACCAAAGCCTGGCTCTGTCCCTGTGCGGGCAGCCTGGCCCCAGCAGCAGAGGTGCTGCTGGCTGGCCTGGACCCTGCAGAGCTGGGGGAGCACAGTGTGGCCCCTGTGCTGCTTTCCCAGCCGCTGTGGGAGGGGGAACACCCTGGGTGCAGCCTCGGGGTCCCTGGGAGCGGGCTGGGACAGAGCAGAGCCATGAGGGGAGTGTCCCAGCACCCCTGATCCAGGTGTTCTCACCTTTTGTGGCCCTGGCCTCGCCCAGCCCCTCCCTGGGGGTTTTCCAGGGCCTTCATCCCAGGGAGTCCTGCCTCCCACAGGACTCAGCGCTTTTGGCCATCCCCATCTCCCCTCGGTCCTCCCACTCCTGCCAGGACCTGCTGGAGCCTTGAGTGCCTCTTGCCCTGGGCAGGTTCTCTCTGTGCTTGCTGGGGCTGGAGCAGCCCATCCTCCCCCGGGGCATCTCCTCTGGGAGAGCAGCAAATCCATCAATTGGGAGCAAAGCTCAGCTCAGAACCACAAAGGCTTCAAGCCCTGGCTTGAGCAGGAGACAAGAGCTGCCAGCAGGCTCTGGCTCCCAGGCAATCCCTGCTGAGAGGAGCTCATGGAATCTGAACCCCACGTGGCACTGGAGCTCTCTGTGCCCTTCATGCTTGTGGGGGAATAAAGGCTTTTCTTCTGCACACGTTTGCTATGGAAACCAGGCCCTGCTCGGCCAGCTCAGCCTCGGCAGCGGGGAAGCAGAGCCAGGGCTGCAGGGTGGGAGCCAGCAAACCCCAGAGGGACTCTGAGCCTGGCTGTGCCTCAGCAGGGCACACGGGGGGAGCCCCTGCCCTGCTGGCCTGGCTCCCAGTCTGGGAGGGCAGGGCTGGAGAGGAGGATGGGGCACAGGGAGGGCAGAACTGCAGAATTCTCCCCCCATTCTGCTCTTTTCTAAAGAGACCCTTTTCCCCTCATTCTTTCTCTTCTCAGTGTTTTCCAGCCCCTCCAGACAGGGATGGGCAGGGTTTTAAAGAGGCAGCACACTTACAGACTAGGAGATGTGTCGTTAAAAGTTTGGATTATTCCTGTTTTTCTGCCAGGAGCGTGGCAGGGACCTGCCAGGCAGCTCCTGGGGATGTCGAGGCTGTGGCTGAGAGGAGGAGCTGGCAGCCCTGGGATCATCTTCCTGTCATTCTCAGACCCCTCTGGCATGGCAGGAGTGGGGGAACCCAGGCTTTGCCTGCCCAGCCTCTGCTGCCAGGGCTGTCCCCAGTGGAGCAGCTCTGCAGAGCCAGCAGGGACGGGAGGAGGCTCTGTAGAACAGGGGCAAAACCTCCTCCCTCAGAGCCTCACTGGGGGCTCTGGCAGGGGTGTGTGAAAAACACCTTCCCTCTCCTGGAAACACTTAAAAAGGGTAATAAAGGACAACAGGGGACAAGGACCACAGAGCAAAGGTTATTATGGCACCCTGTCATCTTCGGGGATGCTCCATAAATACCTTTTAGCTACATCAGCCTGTTGCATATTCACAGACCCTCATGCATGGTAAACTTTTCCCCAAACCTGTTTACGTGTTCCAAGAACTGTTTAGCCTGGCTCCTCCTTGGATCCACCTTTTTAGAGCGTGTGGATTCCTTGGCTGTGGTTTTAGTCCTTTTTTACCACCTCCAGTTTTTGGGGCTTGCTCCACACTGCCTTCAGCCAGTGAGTGCTGATGGCTGGCAGATCTGTGCAGGTGTCCTCATCCTGTGTTCACTGGGTGTTATCCCATCCCAGCAGGCATTTTAACACAAGCACACTGATATCAGGCATTTCACTACTATGTCTGAGTTTAATTAACAGCGGAAATAAAAACTATATCAAAGTTACTTTAACACTACCCATATAAACCCATTTTAATATTTGCAAAAAGCCAATATAATCTGTATCTATAACAGGTGTCACTGCAAAAAAAAAAAGGGGATCAGCCCCATGGGGATGTGAAAATGCAACCTCCTTGTCCAGTGACGTTTATTTGATCGTTTGAAAGTCCCTGCAGGTCAGCTTTGCCCCCGGTGGAGTCCAGGGCTGGTGTTTCCTCCTGAGCAGCAGTGTCCCAGAGTCTGGAGCCCAGAGTGATGCCCTCCCCAAAGGCCGAGTGGTGAAATGCAATTACAAACACCCCCCGACCTCTGGCATCTGTGGGGCACAGCCAATCCGTGCTTGAACCCCAGCTGGCCCCTGAAAAGGGGGAGAAGAATTCACCCATCCATGGATCAGCCCTTCTGGGCAGTCCCCGGCTTGCAGCCAGTCCCACATTTCAGGCTGGAGCCCTGAGCTGCCTCTGCGGCTGCTCCAGCTCTGTAAATCCGCTCCCCCGCCGCCTGCCCTCCCCAGGAGTGCTTAAATCAACCCTAAATGAGCTCTTTTAAGGAAATGCGGGCAATCAGCGCTGAGTTATTGCCAGGCACAAGGGCTTTCTTAAAAGCGACGAGCACTTATTGGTCATCTGCGCTCCAGAAGGCACAGCCCTGTAAATCAGAGCCCGGGGCCCAGCCTGGAGCTCAGCCTGTGCTGGAGCTTTGTCGGCATGGTCCTCCCTGCCTGCTGGCTTTTCAAACAATCCTCTGTCCTTCCACACCATCCTCTGTCCTTCCAAACCATCCCCTGTCCTTCCAAACCATCCCCTGTCCTTCCAAACCATCCCCTGTCCTTCCACACCATCCCCTGTCCTTCCACACCATCCCCTGTCCTTCCACACCATCCTCTGTCCTTCCACACCACCACCTGTCCTTCCACACCATCCCCTGTCCTTCCACACCATCCCCTGTCCTTCCACACCACCCTCTGTCCTTCCACACCATCCCCTGTCCTTCCACACCATCCTCTGTCCTTCCACACCATCCCCTGTCCTTCCACACCATTCCCTGTCCTTCCACACCATCCTCTTCAGTGCTCAGGCTCTGGTTTTGAGCCCTTCTCCTGCTCTTTCCACACTGCTCTGCTTGGAGCCCACAGGAAATCAGAAATCATGGGAAATGGTGCCCTTTTCCTGAGGAAGGGAACAGCTCTCTGCAGGGCTGGTGTGATTTGGGAGCCCGTCCCTGAGCCTTTCCTCATCCTCCCTGTTTGCAAACAGCTGCAAACCTCAGGAACAGGGAAGGAGATTCCCAGAGGACACAGTTTGGGATATTTCATACCCCTCCTTCTCTCTGAGGTTCAGGCAGAGTTCATGTTTCATCTTTTTTGCCAGAACAATAAAATAGCATCCTCAAGTTGTGAGGAGCCCCCGGACCCAGCAGCTGCACCTCAAACAATGTGCTCAGCACCCTGAGATCAGTGGCAAACCCTGAAATGTGCTGAGAGCTGCAGCGTGGCCCTGCCTCACATCCCCTGCCTTGGGGCTGGGCTCGGGGGGCTCCTGCCCCGTCCCTGCCTCTCCTCCTGAGCCTGAGGAGCAGGGATGCTCCAGGGATGCTCCAGGGATGCTCCAGGGATGCTCCAGCCTGTGTTCCACAGGATCACAGACACTCCCCAGCAGCCTGATCCCACCAGGCTGGGGATGCACTGAGTGACAGCTCTGTCACCTCCCTTTGGGGGAGTCATCCCCTGGGTCAGCCTCTGCCCAGGAAACCCCAGGCCGTGTTTGGAGCTCCTTCTCTGGATTCTCCTGCTTTAAAAGCATTTCAGAGTTCCCTGCTGTCTGTAATGTGAGTGGTGATAAATGTCATCCCTCCCCAGGATACCGTACCTGCAGCCAGCTGTGGGTTCCTGACAGGCTGGGGTGGTTTTGGGGTGCAGAAAGGGGAGCAGGAGCTGGAGTTCAGCGCAGGGAGAGGCTGCAGGAGCAGGGGGAGAGCAGAGCTGAGTGACAGCTGTCAGGAAAACAATGTCTGGGGACGACAAACCCTCGGTGACCTCGCTCTCTCCAGGGCTGGCACTTCTCACTGAAGTGTTTATTACTGTTCCACACCGAGTGTGCCCTCTTGGGTGCCCAAGCCTGGTCGTGGTCACCTCACCAACCCCAACTCCTGGGCTCTGCAAGGGGCTCTGAGGTGTCCCTGGAGCCTTCTCCTCTCCAGGTGAGCACCCCCAGCTCTCCCAGCCTGGCTCCAGCCCCTGGAGCATCTCTGGTGCCTCCTCTGGGCTCTCTCCAGCAGTTCTGAATCCTCCTGCTGTTGGACCCAGGGCTGGAGGCAGTGCTCCAGGTGGGCCAGGGTCAGCAGAGAACCTGAACCCGAAATAATTGGTGACAGCTTGGTGGTGACACCGCCCTGAGCTTTGCCATCAGGCTCAGAAGTGGGGGAGCCAAGGCATAGGCTGCAGGTCCAGGATGCTGCCAGCAGCCACCCCAGGAGATGGATGGGTGGGAAGGGAGATGGATGGGAAGTGGTGATCTGCAGCTCTTCCTTCCCATCCCAGATGCATCCAGCAGTGCAGGGATCCCGAGGGAGCAGGCAGAGGACAGCAGGAGCATGCAGGGGGGGAAGGAACCCTTCTCCCCTGCCCTTCTCAGCAGAGCATTTCTGGTTTTTAATTCCCAGCTGTGTCATGTCAGATAGAGGAACAGTGCTCAGAGCAGGGCCTGGAATAAACCTTCTCCTTCTGCTCCCTGTCCTGCTCTCAGGTTCATCTCCTGCCTCATTTTCTGCAAGCTCTGGTTGTATCTGTCATGGCAGAACTGTTCCAATTTCCAGTCCTCCTTGGCAAGGCTCCTGACCCAGCCCATTTACTGCTCTCCAATCCACCTGGATGTGGCTGTGAGCTGCACAGTTCCATGCTCAGTGTCCCCCTTTTCTCTGGAGCTCCCACCAAGCCCTGAGATGCTCAGGGATGCACAGGAACAGCTTTAAGCTTGGGGGTTTGCCTGGGGAGTGCAGGTGGGCACAGAGTTCCACAGGACAACACCAGGAGCCTCTCCTCGTGCTGTAATGCTCCTGCATCAACATTTGCACTGTGAACTGGTGCAGGGGCTGTCTTTTGGAGGAAACTGGGGATTTTTAACCTGCCCATGGGGTCTGACAGCTCTGCTCCCAGGATTTATGTGCCTTGGAGAGCACCTGAGGGATGGCTCAGCAATTGTGGGAGTGTGAGAGAGTGTGTGCAGAGCTGTGCTGCTGGGACAGAGCTGCAGCTGATCATCCAAGAGGGGCTTAGTTGTTTAAAAATTATGATTTACACCCAGGGGCTTTGCTTTCCACTTTTTAAATTCACCTTCCCATTTTCCTAGGATCTGTCCCATGCTGTGCTGCACTTAACAGTGTCTGAAATGTTCAGATCTTGTCATAAGCAAGCCTTTCTCCATTTACATCTTCATTTTTGCTTGGGGCCAGAGCCCAGCAGCATCTGGGGTTGTTTGCGCTGTGCTTGGCAGCCGTGCCCAGCACAGCCCCTCCCCTGTCACTGGTGAGTCAGGAGCAGGAGTGAGGGTGACACACAGACTCTGGGTCTCTCAGAAGGATAATCCAAGTTTATTAGAAACCCATTCCTTTTTATACACCTTTCCTGATTGGTCATTTCATCAACACCCCTCACACCATGGGCTAATTAAGGAGACACCCTTTGGTAAACATCTTATGAGAAACAACTGCTCAAAACACCAGCTGCAAGATTGTTTTAATTCTTTCTCTGAGCTTGCTCAAAATTCCCCAGAACAGTTCCTGGGAAAGTTGGACCCTGGGGCTCGGAGCAGCCTGGGACACTGAAGGTGTCCCTGCCCCTGACAGGGGTGGAATTCCATGACCTTCAAGGTCCTTTCCCACCCAGACCATTTGGGATTCTGTCATTTGCCTGTAAAATCATCCCTCAGACCAGCACAGCGCCACAGCTCAGCCTGTCATTGCTTCTTTGGCCTCTTTTTTGTCATCCCTCTCCAAGGGAAAGGAAGGAAAGGACGTTTGGCACTCCACAAAAAGAAATATTTCAGGAGAAAAAGCTTGGGGAAAGGGGGACAACAAAGGGGACAACACCTTTGCAAGGCAGAAATGTGGGCAGAGTGTGTCTGTCCCAAGTTCTGCTCTCCCCAGAGTCAGAACTTCCCTGGACTCCTCCAACTTAAACCAGCTGCAGTCCAAGTGCTCTCTGAAAGCACAGCAGTGAAAGAATAAATGACTTAAACCCTTTTCCAAAGGCAGGGAAAGCTGATCTGGCTTTCTCTCTCTGCCCAGGCTCTCAATCCCCACATTCCCCATCCCAGACCATCCTGTCACCCCAGCCTGGGGCTGCCCCTGGGCTGGCACCAGCCCTGGCTGCTCCCTCCAGCCCAGGGGTCTGCAGCTGATGCAAACTTCCTGTGAAAAACGCCAATCATTTGCTTTTAAAATGTTAAAATTTTAATAGTAATAAAATGGTTCTAAAAATAGCAATATAATCAGAGTAATAAAAATGTGAACAATTAGGATTAGGACAGTATGAGACAATAGAAACAAAGAGTTATGGACAGTCTGGGTACCTTTTCTGGGCAAAATAAGCCCGAAAAAGGACCCATGTTAACAGAGGATTAACCCTTAAAAACAACAGCCTGTTGCATATTCATACACCTCACACATGATGCATCAATTCCATTCACACACAGGATTCTGTCTGGGCAGTGTCAGCTTCTTCCTCTGAATCCTGACAGCATCCTCAGGGCTGAACAAGGCAGGAAGAAGTTCATTTCTTCTGATAATGGGGCAATAAATTCTCTTTCTCTGAAAGATTTGGGTGTCCTGTGGCTGCTATCTCGCTGCAAGTCCTTTCTTTAAAAAGTATCTTACATAGCATAGTTTCTGTTTTAACATTTTGTTATAACCTAAAACTGTATTTAACCCACTACTAAAAAAATTAATACAGCATCACTTTCTAGCATTACACATAGAAGGTTCATTTTCATATTTGCAAAAAGCCAATCATAAAACAGGCATTTTTCACACTTCCCTCGCAGTCTGAAGTTGTTTTCTCTGCCTGTAATGTCAGAGTGGCCGCAGAGGCCGTGCTCTGAAATGTCACATTGTTTGTGCTTCCTCGGGGGGACACCGGGGCAGGGATTGCAGCTGAAGGTCAGCTCCACCATTCCTTTAAAGGTTGGCCTTCATGCAAATGTTGGTAATGATCTCAGGCAGAGCTGTGGCCCCTTCCCTCCCCCTGCTGTCATTCCAGATAGTCCCAGGACAGCTGAGGGAAGGGAAACTCATCCTGGGCTCCAGCCCCTCACCTCAGGTGGGCAGCAAAATGCACAAGAGGCAGAGCTGGGGCTGTGCCCTTTGAGCTGGTGTCCCACTGTCTGGAAAGCTGGTGGGACCCTCTGCCCCATCAGAGCCCATTCCAACGTTCTTTAAAGTGCCAAACATCCTCAGAATCGCCAAAATCAGTTACAGAGTGCCAGGGTGGGTGAGGCTGGAGGGAGCCCAGAGCATGGCTGGTGTCCCCTGCTGCTCCCTGGGGCCATGGCAGCGCTCAGGGCACAGCAGGCTGTGCTCACAGCTCTGCCCTGGCCCAGGGAGGAGCCCCCAGAGCCTCTCTGGGCTCTGCTCAGGGCTGGCACTGCCCAGGGCAGCAGTTCTGCCTCCTGGGCAGGGGCAGCTCCTGGGCTCAGCCCTGCCCGGGGCTCTGGGGCCATGGCTGGGGCTGGGGCAGAGCCTGGGGCTGCCCTGCCCTGGGCACGCTGGACAGACGGACTGGGGACACTGGGACGGACTGGGGACACTGGGACAGAGTGGGACAGACTGGGACAGACGGACTGGGGACACTGGGACACACTGGGGGACACTGGGACACACTGGGACAGACTGGGACAGACGGACTGGGGACACTGGGACAGATGGACTGGGGGACACTGGGACAGACTGGGACAGACTGGGACAGATGGACTGGGGACACTGGGACACACTGGGACAGACTGGGGGACACAGGGACACACTGGGACAGACTGGGACAGACGGACTGGGGGACACTGGGACAGAGTGGGGGACACGGGGACAGACTGGGACACACTGGGACAGACAGACTGGGGGACACTGGGACACACTGGGACACACTGGGGGACACTGGGGGACACTGGGACAGACTGGGACAGACTGGGACAGACAGACTGGGGGACACTGGGACAGAGTGGGGGACACTGGGACAGAGTGGGGGACACTGGGACAGACGGACTGGGTGACACTGGGACAGACTGGGACAGACTGGGGGACACTGGGACACACTGGGACAGACTGGGACAGACAGACAGGGCCAGACAGATAGGGACAGACTGGGAGACACAGGGACAGACAGACAGGGACAGACTGGGACAGACTGGGGGACGCTGGGACAGACTGGGGGACACTGGGACAGACAGACAGGGACACGCAGAGATAGACAGGGACAGGGACAGACTGGGACAGACTGGAACAGACTGGGGGGACACAGGGACAGACACCCAGGCCCAGCCATGCCCAGGCAGCCCCCCCAGGGCTGGGGCCCCTCTCTCTCCCCGGGCTCCTCTCCAGGCTGAGCAGCCCCAGCTCCCTCAGCCTTTGCTGGCCCCGAGCTGCCCCAGCCCTTGCTCAGCTCCATCCCAAGCCAAGCCCAGCTGACGCCCTTGGGTCGGTCCCTCTCGCCCTGGCAGGTTTCTCCTCTCAGACCGGGGGTTTATAAAGAGCTCACTAGTCAGAAATGCAGATTTCGTGTCTTTTTTCTTTAACTTCACTGCGGTGCTGAGCTGCTCGTGCTGGGTGAGATCTGATCAGCGGTGACACAAAGTGGATTCAAACAAGTGCTCAGCAGCTGACAGCCTCTTATTTATATATGGGTTTATTTTTTTAATCAGAGCCCTACACCACTGATTTATTAATTTCTGCACGTCTCAGATGCACCAAGGCTTACAAGCATCTCAACAGAAACCTTTTGTGTCCCTGCTTGCCAGGGCTTTTCAATCCTCTCTTTCTCATTTAGATTTTCTTCTCAGTCTCCTGTAAATGCCACTCAGCCACGGGCTTTGCTCCTATTGTGATTGTCAGGAATGGTTGAATTCCCTCCCCCAGGCAGGAGGGATCCCTTCCCTCTCCAGTTGTGAGGCTGCTCCTCCCAACATCCAGGGATTATTTTGACAGCTTAGAGAAATTGCTTTGATTTTGTGCATTAATGCTGCTCTCAAGCCTTAACACCTTTTTTTTTTTCCTCAAAGCTTGCTTTATTGCCTCCTCTCTGCTCTTCAGGAGCTGTTTTAAGTAGTCAGACTTCCACATTTGCCTTGAATATCTTCTCCCTCTTGTTTGAAGTCCCTGCCTTTGGAAAAGGGTTTAAGTCATTTATTCTTTCACTGCTGTGCTTTCAGAGAGCACTTGGACTGCAGCTGGTTTAAGTTGGAGGAGTCCAGGGAAGTTCTGACTCTGGGGAGAGCAGAACTTGGGACAGACACACTCTGCCCACATTTCTGCCTTGCAAAGGTGTTGTCCCCTTTGTTGTCCCCTTTTCCCCAAGCTTTCTCTCCTGAAATATTTCTTTTTGTGGAGCACCAAACGTCCTTTCCTTCCTTTCCCTTGGAGAGGGATGACAAAAAGGAGGCCAAAGGACCAATAACAGGCTGAGCTGTGGCGCTGTGCTGGTCTGAGGGATGATTTTGCAGGCAAATGACAGAACCCCAAATGGTCTGGGTGGGAAGGGACCTTGAAGGTCATGGAATTCCACCCCAGTCAGGGGCAGGGACACCTTCAGTGTCCCAGGCTGCTCCGAGCCCCAGTGTCCAACCTGTCCGTGGGCACTGCCAGTTGCTGATCCCATTGTGACACAGACTCCAAGCTGGGACTATTTTGCCCATAATTTCTGGGTTTTTTTGGTTTCTCAGCTCTTTGCAAGCTGCCTCCTCCCCTCCCCTCCCCTCCTCATCTCCGTGCCAATGAGCCCTGGAAGTCCTGGAGCTGCTCCTCCTCCAGCTTAGTTAATTAATTCACTGTCCCACACTGCTCCATGCTGCATTTCCAGGATCCTCCAGTGCTTTGGACACACAATTAAGATATTTCCACCTGTGCTGCTCCAAGTTCACCTGTGGATAAAGCTCCTTCTCTCCCCCTTTCTCTGAGTTTCTTGGTGTTGTGGTTGAGGAAGAACATCAGCCCCTAAGAGCTGCTGGAGCAGGGATCAATAACAATTGGATTCCTTCTGATCGGCTCCGGGAGCCCCAGGCAAGGAGTAACATTTGGCAACACAAGCTCAGAGCAAAAATTCCCTCCCAGTCCCCCAGCTCTTCCCTCTCTCATTATCAGGCATCACCTCTCAGCTCCTGGCAGCTCCTCACACACAGCTCTCTTATCTGCAGCCTTTCCCCTTCCTGATGAGCTGGCAGGAGGCTCATTTTCCCCACAAGGAGCAGTTTTCCAGCCTAGAACAATCTGCCAGCTCTTGCCACAGCCCTCCCTGTCATTTATCCATCCCCACTAAAGCTGAAAGCTTCCCCAGCTCGGGAGGGGCAGGTTTAATTAACCTGCTATTTCCCGCCTTTCTCATTAGATCATTAACGAGAGTTCTAATGAGCTGGGTGTGAGGGTGGCCCTGGTGCTCTGCTCTCCCTCCATCAGCCACTGAACCCTGGGCTGGATCTCCCAGGCAGAGCAGGGATTTTCCACAGAGGGATGTGGACCAGGGTGGATGCTGATGGTCAGGCCAGAGAAAGGATCAGCTGAACTTCCCCAGGCATTACTCTGGGAACTGTGAGAAACAAGTGCTCACTTTGCAAATTTAAAGAGGTTTATTAAACCTTCACAAAAATACAGCAAAGGGCTACAGAAGGAAAAAGCTGCAGCACTGGGAACTGCCCCTCGTGCTCACCATGTGGCCAGTTCACCCTCACCTTTCTTGATATTCACACAACAGTTATCTCTTAATTTTGAGAGCCAATCATCTCATTATCCATCTGTAACAGAACTTCTGAGAAAGTTCAGAGAAAAAATTAAAACATTCCTAAATATTTACAACTAGTGTTTTAAATGTGTTGTTTAATTGTAAGATGCATACAAAAAAAGTGTTATTCCTAATTAACCAATAGTATAAGAAGTACTAATTAAGAACCAATCAAGTCCAGCTTTGTCAGAGCTATTTATTAAAAAATGTACAATATCTAATAAACTCAACATTTTACCTTCGAAAAACATAAGAATTTCTATCAGTTAATTCATCCATCCTTAACACAGGAACAACAGAGCAGTGGTTCCAGTCCAGCAGAGCAGTCAGGGGGGAGCTGCTGCTCCTGCAGGGTGCTGTGGTCCTGCCTGGGGGTGAGGGTGCAGGGCTCTGCCTCAGGCCAGGCTCTGGAAGGATAAAACAAACAGATCTCCCTCCCTTGTGCTCCTGGGTGCCTTAGGAATGGTTAAGGAATGGTGGCACAGCCCTGGACACCTCTGCCAGCCTCACCATGCCCAGCTGGCTAAGCAGACCCATGGAAATGTGTGCCCTCACACTGCTGGGTGGCAAGAGAATCCATGTGCCACAAAAGTGCCTGGAATTTCATCTAAATTTGACACCTAAACTTCCCAGGGAGCTGGGATGAGTGGGAGAGGCGCAGTGGCAGCTCCTGGGGACATTTCCCACTGCCAGAGGTCCCCTTGTCCCAAGGACAGGTCACTGCTGCTGCTTCACTCACGGAACCACAGAACAGTTTGGGTGGGAAGGGACCTTTGAAATGCCACCCCCTGCCACCCCTGCCATGGCAGGGACACCTCCCACTGTCCCAGGCTGCTCCCAGCCCCAGTGTCCAGCCTGGCCTTGGGCACTGCCAGGGATCCAGGGGCAGCCCCAGCTGCTCTGGGCACCCTGTGCCAGGGCCTGCCCACCCTCCCAGGGAACAATTCCTCATTCCCAATCTCCCATCCATCCCTGCCCTCTGGCAGTGGGAGCCATTCCCTGTGTCCTGTCCCTCCATCCCTTGTCCCCAGTCCCTCTCCAGCTCTCCTGGAGCCCCTTTAGGCCCTGCAAGGGGCTCTGAGGTGTCCCTGGAACCTTCTCCTCTCCAGGTGAGCACCCCCAGCTCTCCCAGCCTGGCTCCAGCCCTTGGAGCATCTCTGGTGCCTCCCCTGGACTCTCTCCAGCAGCTCCAGGTCCCTCCTGTGCTGGGGCAGCTCTGCAGGTGGGGTCTCACCTGGGTGGGGCAGAGGGACAGAATCCCCTCCCTTGGTCCCCACTCTGAGGCAGCAGGCCAGGAGATGCACAAAACAGAGCAGGAGTTGTCCCTGGTTCCTTTGTGCCCCTGATTTGCTGTCACCTTCCTGCAGAGCCCCGTGGGCTCTGAGCAGGCTGTGCACAGGGGAGGAGGGTTTGGGCTGTTTTGGGCTGTTTTCCCAGGAAAAGGGCTGGGTGAGGGGGTGTCACCCCAAATAACAGCTAAGGAGGAAAGGAGGAAGGAAGAGGCCACGGGTGGTGAGGCAGAACCAGCAGCATCACTTCCTGGGAGGAAACATTTCCACCAGCTGTGATTTAGGATTTGGGCTCTGGAACTGAAGGAGATTGGCTGAGTTTGCTCTGGAAAAGTCCTCAAGGAAGGGGAGGCACAGACAGAGGCATCAGAAGTACTGACAACCTGGAATTCCCAGCCTCACTCCAAAGCATTCCTGCTTTTCCTGTGAGAGGTCCCATGGTGCCCCCCATGAGGCTGGGAGGGGATTTGCTGGACAATTTCTGCAGTTTTGGGGTTGAGAGTGGGAATACTGAGCAGGTCTGGGAAGCAAGGCTGGCACCAGGAACATTTTGGGAAGTGATGGCTGGAGAGCTCCTGCTGGAACCAGCAGGGTTTGTGCTCCTTCTCCTTGCTCCTGTCAGAAGCTGCACAAATCATTTCCCCAGGGAAAGGAGAGTTGGTTTTCACTTTGCCAGGAAAAAAAAAAAGAGATGTTTTCTTTTTCTGTCTTCAAATCCACAAGATTTACTCTTCTTTTTCCTTGACTTGCATTATATGAGAAATCCCCCCCAAAAAGCTTGTGAATATGCTGGGATGAGGCTTTTCCAGGCTGGAAGAGATGGGATATTCTGCTTGGAAATGAATATATTACCCATGAGGTGCCATTTGGGTGCCTGATATTATTGCTCCTGCAGGTTTGAGCTTTCCACTGGCACTTCTGTGATTCTGCTGTAATTTCTATTCATAATTTGACCAATTTCTTCCTTTTTTTCACTTGAGTTCATTCCTTTGACAAGATTATTCATATTTCCCCCACATCAGCAGTTGGTCCTTGGTCTCCCTTTTGTGCTGCAGGAGGTGAATTAAACAAAGATGGCAAATGAAATGGAAAGGAATTCACTTAGTCCCATGAAATATTAACAGGCACTTATGGGAAGGGAGCCCTGCTGCTGTGGAAGGGCTCTGCTGGAGGGAGGGAGGGAGGGAGGGAGGGACCTGCAGGGTGGGAATTCTCTGTCCCCCTGGACACTTGCAGGGCCTGGCTATGGGATGGTGATTGTCCTCAATCAAATTCATGCTTTGGTTCTTTCAATTGAGCGTGGTGTTGTGAGGTCCCCAGGACGAGGTGAGAGATGAGAATTTGACTCCAAGCTCTCAGAAGGCTGATTTATTATTTTATGATATTATATTAAAAGAAATGATATACTAAAGAAAGAGATAGGAGACATCAGAAGGCTGGAAAAGAATGAATAATAAAAACCCGTGATTGACCAGAGTCCCAACACAGCTGGACTGGGATTGGTCGTTAAATTAAAACAATTCACATGCTGGGTAAGCAATGCTCCAAATCACATTCCAAAGCAGCAAAACATGGAGAAGCTGAAGCTTCCCAGCTTCCCAGGAGCAGAAATCCTGGCAAAGGGATTTTTCAGAAAATACCACGGTGAGAATCGAGGAATGAGCCCCAGGGGCTGAACTCAGGCAGAGGCTGAGCCTGTGTGCCTGGGGTGGCAGGGGAAGGACAGGTGGCCCTGCCACCAAGGCCAGAGGGGTGACAGCAACACCCAGTCCTGGGGACAAACAGCACCCTTGGGAAGGAGAAAATACTGTTTATTCAAGGAAATCTTTTCTGTCCTCTGCAATGATCCTGAATGCTCCAGCAGCTGTGGAGAGCGATGTTCAGCTGGGATGAGATCCCATCCTCCAGGATGGTTTATGGACAAAAATCCCACTCCCTTTCTCAGGACTGTGTGTGGGAGCATGGCCAGAACTTGCTGACAAGATTCTGGCTCTAATTCCTTATAAACCTGAAAACAAGAGGATTCCCAGAGGCAGGGAAGGCCGGGGAAGGTTGGAAGCAGCAAGTGTGATAGCGCCAGAGGTGAGGAGAGGCTGCTCAGCTCGGGAGCTGTGCTGTGGAGAAAGAGGAGATGTTAACAGAGCTAAGGATCCAAGGCACAGAAATCCAGAGAAAAATACCTGGAAAAGCACTGGACCACATTGTCCAGGGAGTCCCCATCCCTGGGAGTGCTCCAGAAACGTGTCCCCGTGGCACTTGGGGACGTGGTTCAACAGCACCGGGCTGGCACTTGGACTTGGAAATCTTAGAGGGCTTTTCCAACCTTATTGATTCCACAATTCCATGAAACACCAATAATTTCCACTGGTATATTTCCCAGAATTTTTTCTAAACCCAGTTGTCTTCTTTCTTTTTTTTTTTTTTTTCTGATGTTGTTTTAAAGGTATTGCTGTCACAATTATTTATTGATGGCATCACCTCGATGCCAGCAAGCCTCAGGCTTGGACTGATGTCCTGGTGGATGAGATGTGCACAAACTCCCCCAGCCTCAGCTCATGGATCTGGATTATCATAATAAATTCAGATTTATGTCAGGAGCTCGATTTCCGTGGTGGAGAATATCCTGTCTATGGAATCAATGGGCAGTTATTAAATGGATTAACAAACAGGCAGCTTAAAGCCCTCAAAATGCGATTGTTGGTGGAGGATCAGCGCAGAACAAGCTGCTTGCACAGGAGCTTTGCAGGATTCAGCTTCCACCCCGCAGTATTTCCCTGTTTTCATGAATGATCCAGAAAATATCTCTGAATTACTGCCTGTGCAGTTGGCAGCTGGCTGGGATTTTGCCCTGATAGATAAAGCTGAAGGCAGGGCTCCAGTGCAGAGCAGTGCAGCTGCCTGGGAGAGGGACAGCAGAGAACAGGGAACTGAAATCCAGCCTGGGAGCAGGGAATGGCCTCTCCAGCAGCCTGGGAGCTGCAGGGCCTAAAACTGATTTGAGACCCCATTGGAGAGCAGGTGATTATGGACAGGTAATGCCCTGTCGTGGGGAAATGGATGGACCCAGGGGAGGCTGCAGGTGGAGCAGGAGTTTTATCCACCTGGAGTGAAAAGCAGCAGGGGGCTCTCATTTCTCTGCCTGCAATGAGACCTCGAACTGAGGAGTTCGGGCATGCAAGTCTGGTGTGAATTCCTGGTGGAATTCTGTGGGATCTCAGGGTGGGTGTGAGGTGAGGGCAGCTCAGCCCAGCACCAGGGCCTCAGACCCTGCTGGGCTCCTTTCCCCATTTCTCACATTCCCAGGAAAACAGGGAGCTGTGTAATTAGCAGCTGTTGTGTCCTTGTTCAGCTTGGCTGGAGGAGCTGCAGGTTTCAGAGGAATATGTTTATTTAGAGAGCTGTGGGTGTCATGCTCCTCACCTGGGGAGCATGGCTGAGTGAGCTGCACTCACCTGAGACACACAGACCACCAAAACCCAGACCCAGCTTGATCTGGGAATGAAAGGATGAGCCAGGGATGTGTGCCAGGAGCTGGGAGAGATGCTGGGGGAGAGGGGAAAGGAGGCTGTGGCATTCACATTTTATGGAAAAATCCCTTTACCCAGGATCTTTCTCCTGGGAAGCTGAGAAGCCTCAGAGAAAAGGAAAACAATTCTTCTCTCATTTGCTTCTCCTGTGTTTTGCTCCTTTGGAATGTGTTTGGAGATTGTTTACCAACAGGTGATTGTTCCATTGCATTCTGCTGTGAATTGTTTTCACTCTTTGGCCAATCAGGGCCAAGCTGTGTCAGGGCTCTGGAAAGAGTTGGGAGTTTTCATTATTGTCTTTTTAGCCTTCTGTAAGTATCCCTTCTGTATTCTTTAGTATAGTTTAGTTTAGTACTCTTTAGTATAATATTGTGTCATAAGATAATAAATGAGCCTTCTGAGAACATGGAGTCAGAGCCTTCCTTCCTTCCTTCCTTCCTTCCTTCCTTCCTTCCTTCCTTCCTTCCTTCCTTCCTTCCTTCCTTCCTTCCTTCCTTCCTTCCTTCCTTCCTTCCTCCCTCCCTCCCTCCCTCCCTCCCTCTGGGGGAACCCAAATACAATAGGAGGGAGAGGGGGAGGGTGACCAGGCTGGAGGGGCTGGGTGTTCCAGGGGGATGAGGGATGTCCTGAGCCTGCTGAAGGCCATGTTGAGGTGGAGACCTCGCTGATCACTGCTCTGCTGCTCCCCTGCTCCAGGTGACAAACCTGGGGATATCTGGAGAACTCTGGTGCTCCAGGCTCAGCAAGGGGAGCAGCAAGTTGTGAGCAGGGCAGAGAAATCCCTGGTGTCCCTCTCTCCTGCGGTCATTCCCGCTGTTCTCTGGGACAGTGGCTGTGTCCAGGGTTGGGGTTGGAGTGTTCTCCCTTCCCTGCCCTGCCTGAGCTGCCTAGGGCTGTTTTCTCACTCTGCATCCACACACACGACCAAACTGAGGCCATGGGGGATGTTTGGAACAGCTTTCCCTTCCAGGCTCTTTCCTGACCTTCATCCCTGCGCTCCACATGATGCAGATGCTGGGGCTGCGAGCGAAACTGAGATAATGTTATTTCAGAGGAAAACCAAGGGAAATGCTGCCTTGGGCAAGGGGGCTCTTCCAGAAGCTGTGGGGGTGGGATTTGCAGCTGGCAGGGCATGCAGTCCCAGATGGCTGGGGGGTGCAGGTGTAAATTCCATCTGGAGCTTCACCTCTCCTCTCCCTGAGTCACTCACACGCAGAGCAGCCACCAACGCCAGGTTTGGAGCTGCAGGAAACTCTCCTTCTTCCTGAGAAGGTTTTGAAGATTCCTGAGGGACTTTGTGCCCCACAGGAGACCTAAACCATCTCAGGAACCTGCATTTCCTTCCTTTGCACACCTGTTTGTCCCTGATTTTTTACATATATGGCACAGATAATCCCAACTTCTGGAGAATCTGCTTGTGATTCACAGTGAATATTTTGTCACTTCGTTCTTCCCAGCGTGGGGATGGGATGGTGGCAGGATCACACATGATCCTGCTCGTGCAGTGTGCTGGCTGCATCCCATCTGGAGAGGATGGCAGTGAGGACTGGGAGGACTTGGGGTGCCCTCAGCAGAGTGCTGGAACCAGGAACAGCTTTTCTGGTCTCGTTCTTAGGGATCTGCTGGGTTTGGCTTTCCTGGGCTGGGTGTGGGTTTTGGCCATGAGACTCTTGGCAAAAGGCAGCGTGACAGGGACAGATTTGGGGAAAAAATCCTTCCCTTTGAGGGTGGGCACAGGGCACAGGGTGCCCAGAGCAGCTGGGGCTGCCCCTGGATCCCTGGCAGTGCCCAAGGCCAGGCTGGATGGGGTTTGGAGCAGCCTGGGACAGTGGGAGGTCCCTGCCATGGCAGGGGTGGAATGAGATGGGATTTAAGGTCCCTTCCCAGCCAGACCATCCCATAATCCTGTGACAGCTGTTACAATACCATGGCCATTGGTGGCTGTCACTTGCAGAAAGTGCAGCTGTGACATTTCATGTACCCCTGGAATGGTTTGGGTGGGAAGACACCTTAAAGATGAACTCAGTTCAACCCCTCTGGTTCTCCCAGGTGAGGAAGGACCCCTCCCTCCTCCTCCTCCTCCTCCTCCTCCTCCTCCTCCTCCTCCTCCTCCTTGGCTCCCTGTGCTCGGTGTGGCTGGGCCCAGCCTGGCAGGTGCCCAGTGCAGCCCTGGGAGGTGGATCAGGATCACAGCATCTGCTCAGAGCTGCTCTCCAGGATGAATTCAGTGGAATTTGGAGAGCTCAGCAGGCGCCTGCAGCCTTTCAGGGATCTCCCCCTGCCCTTCAGCCTTCCTGCCCATTCCCTTCCCCTCTTGGTGCCCATTTTTTTCCAGGAATGCCTTTTCCAAATGCACATTCCAGGCCGTGTGCTTTCACCTTCTCTTTGGGCTTTTTCTGCCTCTCATCCAGCTCCCACAGCCTTGGGTCCCTGCCTTTGGCACAGCTGGCCCCTGCTCTGTGCATCTCCAGGAGATTTTGCCCTCTCCTCCTGCAGCCACTGTGGAATTTGGTACCTGGCAAAAGGCAGGTACCTGCTCTGAGCCAAATCCCCACAAATCCCATGTGCTCCCACTGCAGGAGAGGGAGGGACAAGGCTTCTCATCGTGTGTTCAGGAGAGCTGGACATGTCCATGGTTATTCCAGCTCCAGACATGATCACATCCTGAAAAGGGCCACACTCCTGCATGCAGTGGGGAAACCAGTTCTGGGGAAGGAAATGGGAATCCTGGGTGGGCCAGCAGCATCTGAGACCTGCAGTGCTCACACAGAAAGGAGCAGGACTGGAATAAACCCACCTAAGAGGCCTTTTCCACAGCAATTCTCCATGGCTTACCTTAAGCTCATCATTTTCTCCCTTTAAAAGATCAGGAGCTTTCCCCTTCAGATGTGCCACAAATGGAAAGAGGTCAGGTGGCAACCATGCAGATTTATTTTGTACTACATGAGAACAGCTGAAAATTCTGCTGGTGCTGATGGGCCTGGCAGAGAGAGCCCCACCAGGTGAGGGGCAGAGCACTGGCAGGAGCACTCACTGCAAAATGGGCTGGTGGAGCCATTGGATTTCCCAGTGCCTACCCATAGGAAACAGGAATAACTAGGTCAGGTTTTCAGTGCTAAGAACCTCAAAGATTATTCCTGATTTCATGAAAACAATTTTAAATACCATCTTTGACCTGTGTGGTTAGTCAAGTCCTTATTTATTGTTCCCTGTAAGGGAGGGGAGGTGCTAAAATGGAATTTCCAGAGAAGCTGTGGAACTTCTGTAAAAGTCCATCTGAAGCCCTGCATACATTTGTTTAAACATCTGCAGTGTCCATCTAAATCTGTGTAAAATTCCATCTGAATCTCTGCAATTGTCCATCCAAAGCTCTGCAAAGTCCATCTAAACCTCTGCAAAACTCCATCTGAACCTCTGCAAAATTCCACCTGAACCTCTGCAATTGTCCAGCTGAAGCTTTGAAATTTTCCATCTGAACCTCTGCAAAACTCCACCTAAACCTCTGCAAAATTCCACCTGAACCTCTGCAAAATTCCACCTGAAGCTCTGCAATTTTCAATCCCAACACCTGGAAAATTCCATCTAAACCTCTGCCATGGTCCCTCTGAACCTCTACCAAACTCCATCTGACCCTCTGCAATTTTCCATCTGAACTTCTGCAAAATTCCCTCTAAATCTCTGCCCAACCCCATCTGCACCTCAGCCATGGTCCGAGCTGCCCCTACACCCCAAGCATTGCACTGTGGAGTACAGCAAAAACATCTGGAGCAGCATTCCTACAGGACCTGGGGCTTGGAGGAATCCCTAGGAGGGGAAAGAAGGTTTTCTGTCTGGTAGGGAGTCAGGGAAGCTCTGCCTCAGGCCACTGTTTGCCCAGGGCTTGGAGAAGGTGACAGGGAAATGCTCCCACAATTTAGAGCTGCATTCCCACTCCTGTCTGCTCCTGGGTCCCACCTCAGCCCAGCCCAAATGACCCTGGTGTGGCTCCCTGCAGCTCTTCTCACCTTCTTTTATTGGAATCAGGACTTTTCCCATTCCCTGGCCTGCCAGGGCACTCCTGGGCTGTAATAATTGATAATTGTTATTGTTAACCCGGGATCTGATGACTCCCTTGATATTTCCCTCAGAAGGGTTCTGTGACCTTTTCTCTGAGCAGCTCTCACACCTCTGTGCCTTGCAGCAAGCCTTGGGAATTCAGCAGCATGGAAACCCTCTGGCTACAGAAGAAACTTTAATTTTTGTGCTCCTCGTTGGGTTCTCATTCAAATGGGCTGAAATACAAACTGTTCCCTCTGCCCTTCTCCTGCTGCTGCCCAGGGAAATGCTGGCAAAGCACCAAAAGCAGAACCCTGACCGAATGTTCTCAGGCTAAACCCAGGCTGCTGCCAAGATTTTGGGAGTGAGGGAGAGCCACTGGCAGGGATGGGGAGCCCCTCAAGTGGGAGCTGCTTTGGCACATGCCAGGGAAGGATGGAGCTGTCCCAGGAGGGAAGGGCTGTGCTGCCCTGGAGCTCAGTCCCCAGCCATGCTGGAACCAGCGCTCAAACCCCCCTGGAGGTTTGGGAGGATGGAATGGAAGAATTGCACAAGATATAACTCATTTTTACCTTCTTCCCCTCCAAACATGCCTGCAATATTAAGTCTAGAAACCACATGAAGGGAGTGTGATTGAAGAGGGGAAGATGAAGACCCGAAGTGAGGAGCTGGCACACGCACTGCCTCCTCCCTGCCGGGATGCATTACGGAAATGCCTTTTCAGCCCTGACCACAGCTGGGGTTTTTCCTGCTCAAACCCTGTTCAGGATGTTCCAGAGGGGCTGTACTGCCAAAGGCAAGGAAAAAAACCCTCAGTCCCAAAGGTTAATGGGCCTGGATGCAGTCCCAGAGGATGAGCAGGGACAAGCCAGGGGTGGGGTTCAGGTGCCTAAATCACTGCCCCTGCTGCTGCTCACATCCCAGCAGCTCCAGGCAGGGCTGGCACAGGTCTCACACGGGACCTGCTGTCCCATGCCCTCAGGCGTGCCCAAAAGGGAATTAGCTCCCTATTTTCAGCCTGCTGGGATTCATCACCGGTGTTCTGGTGTGAGCTGGGGTCCAGCTCCAGCCCCTGGACCTGGAGCATCCCCAGCAGAGCCTGGGGAGCCATTCAGAACACCAGAGCTCACCCAGCCCAGTGACCTCGCTGACTAAGAGGGGTGTCTGACACCCCCAAATCCCCATGGAGATACAGAGGTGCCCCAGGACCAGCTTCAGCCCAAAATGCTGCTGAAGGCAGCAGGAGCTGCTCTGCCCCACAGCTGTGACTCTGGTGCCTGTCCCAGGAGTTTCACGGAGGCAAAGCTTCACCCCCATCCTCTCCACCCAGCTGGAGCCGCACCAGCTGCACCTCCATGCTCCATCCTTCCTGTCCGCAGCAGAAGGGAGGGAAATTCCAGACTTCTCCGAGCCGATTGTCCTTCCTCACCGACCTCTCGATCCACCTCCACTTGAAATGCATCAAAGCGCTGCCCTCTTCCCTGTGGCACAGGCACAGCCCCACCTTTGGCCGCAGGAAAAAGCGGGAGGCACCAGGAGCAGCCAAGGGCGGAATTTCAAAGGATGCCCACGGAATTTCAAACGATGCCCATTCCGAGTGGGGAATTCGGCAGCTCCCACTATAAACAAAGGCGAAACGCCGTGTGCATCAGCAAAAGGCTTTGTATTGTAAAATGTTCCCTTTATGTCCGAGCAGGAGAGAATTCTGATGATTATTGACCCTGCACTGCAGGAAAGCCACATTAGAATATCTCCAAATCAATGGCAGAGCAGAGCAGCGGGGAGAGGCCGGGCTCTGCAAAGGGCATCACATTGCAGCTCGCTCTGGCCTCCTGAAAAAAAGTTTGCAAAGCATCTGTTGGGGGCCCCCGGAGCCTTTTCTTTCTAATTGCCACGTTTGACAAGGCGATGGCCCGGGGGAGCCGAGGAGAGGCAGATAATGGACCCACTTTAATTGCTTCCAGTTCCATGAGTCAGAACACTCGGGAATGGCAAAGGGGAAGCGCCGCGGCTTCACTGAAGGAGCTTTCTGGCTTTCAAGAAAGCTCTGGAGGAACAAATGCTAAACTCAAAGCCAAAGTCTTGGAGGGACTGAAGGTTCCAGGTTCTGGAATTTCTTTCATGTTTTGCTTTTGACAGGAGCTCTCAAGTTAAGTTTTAATCATGTGCTGAAAGAGGGAGGGATGGTTCCTCAGCTAAGAGAGGAGGAGACAGGTGTCATTCCAAGAGCATTTTCCTCAGGGATGGGCACTGAGATGGGAGCTGAGGTGGAAGAGTCCAGCTGGAGGTGGAGGACCAACATCCATTGGTGGTGGGGCTCACTGCAGATACAGCAGTCAGCATGGATTTATCTGGAAGCTGAAGGGAGGATGCTGTTCTCCACTGGGAGCTGAGTGTGGCATGTTCTGGGCATGGGCAGACAGGGAACCTTCTGACCTCCCTCCTCCCTGACAGCCCTGAATCACAGAATCCTGGAATGCTTTGGGTTGGGAAGGACCTTTAACCTTATCTCGTTCCATCCCCTGAGACCTTCCACTTACCCCAGACTACCCCAAGCCTCGTCCAACCTGGCCTTGAATGTCTCCTCACGGCCAGAGCTGAATCCAGTGCTCCAGGAAAACAAATTCAAATATCCCTGTGCAATGTCTGGGTGGCTGATGGCACTTGGTGTCCACTGGGGTCAGGGACACTCTGAGCCGCTGGTTGGACACCAGTCACTGGAGAAGGGTTTTGGAGGAGCAGGGAAAGCCATGGCAGGGTCCCTGGGGTCTCTGTCATGGCACACCCAGCCTGGCTGGGGACAAAAGGGTCACCTTGGCTTCCCATGGCTTCATCCACTCCTGCCCTGGCTGGGCTGTGCCATGGATCAGCCAGGACACGGCTGGGCTGCACGGTGGGAAAGCCACTGGAAAAAGGCTTTGGGGGATGATTGACAGGAGCTGTCTCGCTGGAAGGAGCTAATCCGAGCAGCTCACGAACACCGGGTCCTAATTAAAGCGCACAGCCTGGCCCTGCTGTAATTAATTTCCCAGCAGCTCTCAGTGCCACTGACTCAGCGCTGCTGGCAGCCCCCGGGGCATGGGGGTAGGACAGGGGGGCTGAGCCTGGCAGCAGGATGTGCCCCTTCCCTCCTGGAGCCCTGGGCAGGGCCAGGAGCTGGGCAGGACCCTGCTGCCTGCCCGGGAGCTTCCCAGGGGAGGAGAGATCCTGTGGGTCACCTGTGCCCGCTCAGCTGTGGGGACAGCTGGCACAGGGCAGGGTGGTGCTCATGGCTCACCTCTGCCAGCATCCCCCTGTGTACACATGGATTTACATGGATTTACCGTGTCCTTAGCGGGAGTTGGGACAGGGATGGGGTCCCTGTCACTCCTCTCTCTTGGGAGTGGGGTTTTGCATTCCCTCTGCTGTTTCCTGTTTATTCCTAAGGCCTGTGGGATGCTCCCGGGCTGTGGCTGTGGCTGGATGTTGCCCCAGTGTCCCAGTCCGAGCTGGTTTGCTGGAGTGGGAGGTGTTGCATGAGGAGGTGACTCCAGTGTCACCCCCTGCCCCATCACCCAAATCACAGAGCTGACAGGGGAGGCTCCAGCAAGTCCCGTTTCTCTGCCCACGGGGTTTCATTATCAGCTGCAGAGGGATGGCCAGAGAGTGGCCAGCACTGTTTTAATTTCCCAGGAGGCTGCTCTTGCTGTGCCATGGCTGCAGCAGGGAGTCTCAGCTGTCTCGTTTTACTGTGCTTCATGCAATGGGACGTGACACGTCAAAACATGACAAGGCAGCCAAAATGTGTCACAACACTGCACTCAAACTCTGCCTTGCAGGGTTGCTCAGCAGCTGATAGCATCAGGCTCCAATTATCTCTGCATGCTGAGCTGGGGTTTTTATCCCTTGTGGAATATGATATATGGGAGTCTCCTGCCTGTATTGGACTATTGGATCCCATCAGATTTATTAACCACACATGGTGAATCGTTCTGACCAGACTGACACCCAAAGCTGGGATCCTAGCCTGCTCTTGCAGGAAGGAGACTTTCTCACCTCGGCTTTTCCAATTGTTATTCCTTCAGTAAAGATTTGGTGAGGTTTCTGTGTGATTAAAATGTGTTATTGTTGGTTTTTGACGTGGTTTCATTGGCCATGTCAGCACCTGCCAGGCTCTAAGGCAGGTGCAGCCACTGTCTTCAGATTCCCCTTGGAATTTGCAAGGCTGGATTTGGCTCCAGTCTCCCCAGTTCATCCCATTCTGCTCTGCTGGGCTTTCCTGTCTGGCTTTTTGCCTCTGCTTTTCCACCTTGCTTTCTAATGAGGCATCAACATTCCAGAACAATGTTTAGAGTTTTTCAAAGGAAAAACCCTCCCACAGCAGAGCCAAAACCCTCCCTGGGCTGGAGATTCCCAGCGGTGGGGAGGACGTGTCCTTTGGCCAGAGGTTCTGTCACACGTGGCATTCCCAAATGGAGCCTCCCGCTGCTCTGGCTGCTTTCCATTCATTTTATCTCCCGTTTGGAGGAATCAGACTAATTACTGGCTGCTAATTGCTGGGAAAGCACTGCTGGCACTTCCTCTCTTCCCACCAGTAGCAGGGAACAGCCTGGCTCTCCTCAGGTCTCTCAGTGGGACCTTCAGGTACCCTCGAGGTGCCTTTGGGGAAGGTGCTGCTCTGTCCATCCCCTCCCTCCCTCCCTCCAGGCTCATTCCCAGCTCCCAGCTGGGCAATTTGGTGAACCAGAATGCTTTCCTGGGATTCCAGTGCAGCCCAGCTCCTGGGGAAGTGGGTGGGCATCACCAGGAAAAAAATTGTTCCTCTCTGGGGTTTTCCAGCCCCATGGGGCTGCCAGCATGCTTGGGACATATGGGATCTGTTCCTGCCTTGCACAATTGGTGGGATCCCTGAATGAAGCCTTGCACGTGACTGTCTCCTACAGCAGCATGATGGAAAATCCTGCTGTTGTTTCCTCCTCTTCCTCGGTGGCTGCACGGGTTCAAAGGAAAAAAAATATGGGGAGAGAGGAAGCAGGAATATGTGGCTTAAAGTTTTGAGCAGGAGAAGGAAAGGATCCTTTTGGCCCCGAGACTTCTCCAGGCAGGTCTGACCTGAAAGTTATTCTGGGAATGTCTCACAGTTATTTCTCCCAAGAGATCAAATCGGTCCAAAATTATTTGTGGAAAGTCACAGTCATGTTTTGAGAGCAGTGTGGGGACACCTGCTTGTTTGGAAGAGTTGTTCTGTGACCCTGCAAAGTGAGGAGCTGGTGGCACTGCTGGGATGGGATCTGGGGTTTCCTGGTTCATCCCAGGTGCTTTTCCAGGGGCTAAGCTGTGCCAGGTGTGCCCATGGCAGAGGGAAATGCCCCAGAATTTGGTCCCTTTGCTCACAGGTAAGATCTTGGGAACAGGGCTGGTGTTGGATGTGCAAATCCAAAGCGCTGATCCCACTCCTTCACCTCCTGAGGTGCAGGGCAGAGGAGGCACTGGGACTCCATCTCTACAAGTGTACATTGATTCAAGCTCGTGAGTTGAGTGGCAGAATCCCATTTTTAATCCTACATTTTAATCGCTGGCTGCCCTGGTATCTCTTTGTGGTCGGCGGTGCCACCCTTGGAGGGGGGATTTCCGGCTCCTCTGCCAGAAGAAGTGCTCTCCATGACCCTGCCTAATTCCCACCCTATTTCTGTCCTTCCTCAGGAAGCAAACTGCTGATTTTGGTGCTTTGCTTGAACATCCCATCAGAAGTGGAGTCCTGCCCCGGGGCGTGCGTATGCTACAGTGAACCCAAGATCACCATCAGCTGCCAGCAGCAGGGGCTGACAGCCATCCCCACGGAGATCCCCATCCAGAGCCAGCGCATCTTCCTGCACAACAACCGGATAACCCTGGTGAGGGCCACCAGCTTCACCTCCTGCCGCAACATGACCATCCTGTGGATCCACTCCAATAACATCAGCCTCATCGAGCCCGGGGCCTTCTACGGGCTCACCAAGCTGGAGGAGCTGGACCTCAGCGACAACACCAACCTGAAATCCATCAACCCCGTCACCTTCCGGGGGCTCGTGCACCTCCACACCCTCCACCTGGATCGCTGCGGGCTCCTGGAGCTCTCCACGGGGCTTTTCCGAGGGTTGTTCTCCTTGCAGTACCTCTACCTTCAGGATAACAACCTCCAGATCCTGCTGGACGACACCTTCATCGACCTGGCCAACCTCACGTACCTGTTTTTGCACGGCAACAAGATCAAGAGCTTGTCGGAGAACGTCTTCCGCGGGCTGATCAACCTGGACCGGCTGCTGCTGCACCAGAACAGGGTGAGCCTGGTGCACCGGCGCGCCTTCCACGACCTGGGGAAGGTGATGACCCTCTACCTGTTCAACAACAACCTGACCGTGCTGACGGGGGACACCATGGCCCCCCTGGTGTCCCTGCAGTACCTGCGCCTCAACGGCAACCAGTGGATCTGCGACTGCCAGGCCCGCTCGCTCTGGAATTGGTTCAAGCAGTTCAAGGGCTCCTCCTCGGAGCTGGAGTGCCACCTGCCCCCTCGCCTGGCGGGGAGGGACCTCAAGCGGCTGCAGAGCTCCGAGCTGGACAGCTGCGTGGACTCCTTCAACCAGATCCGCACCAGCGTCTTCAGCACCAAAACCAGGTCGGGGAAGCTCCCGACGGGGCTGCCCCCGCTGGGCTCCCACGACGGCTCCTCCAAGTGCTGCCAGCCTGAGATGGACAAGTCCTTCATTTACGAGGCCAAGGGCAAGGCAGGGCCCTCCTCCCACAGCAGCCGCTCATCCAACAACCACCTCAAGGAGAAGGAGAACATGTCCAGGCCCAAGTACATGGAGACGGACCCTTCCAAAAACGGCAGCAACAAGCAGATAAACGATTCCCCCTTTGGGACCTTCCCCAGCATTGTAGACCCTCCTTTGACCAAGTTGAGACCCGAATTTCTAGAGCCCATTGAACCTTCCACAGTCCCAACCAAAAAGAGGCAGGGCTGCTCTAAAAAGAACAGATCAAAGGCCCAGTGCCGCCTCACCCAGCAGGGGAACAGCTCCACGTTACAGCTCAGCCTAAGCCTTTTGATCCCCCCCTTGGTGTGGAGCTTACTGTTATTCTGCTAAAATTAACTCTTTTCCTGGGTTGATGACACTTTAATACTCGACTTTTGCTGACCTCCATAAATGTTGCAAACAAAAGCCGGACTCCCATCCACCCTGAGAAAGCTTTGTTACACAAAACTTAACTGGATGCCTTTATTAAAACAAACAAACAAACAAACAAACAAAACAAAACAAAAAAAAGACAAACACTGAGATGTACATAATTTATTTGTCCTGAAACCTGTGAATTATACCTTTGGTCTTCGGAACCGCACTTGCCCACAAAGCAGCTTTTGCTACAGCAGATGGTAAAGAAATATGGTTTATTTACAGGAAAAAAAAAAAAAAAAAAAAAAGAAGTGTAAGAAATGCTCTGAAAAGAATGTCTAAAAATCTGTTTGTAACTCACCATCTCACTGAACAATGTTGCAGGTTCCCATTTGCAGAGGTAATGGATTTGATGCTGTTTTAATCCTATGTTGATGACTCTTGCAGTTTTTCCGTCTCCATTCCATCCTTCACACCACGTTTACGGGCAGCATTTGTTAAAGAATGCTGCCTGCCCCTTCACAAGATTGCAGTATATATAGATATGCATTTTATTTTACTTGTGTACAAGTATACAAAAAAACCTATAAAATAAAGATTTCTTTTTCCTAAGTGGTTGTCATCTGCGAGGGGTGAAGGACTGGGAGCAGCTGAAAAGCTGCAGATTTAAAAGGATGTGGAGTGTGATCTGAGTGTTTAACACCACAGCGATAAATAAGACATTTTTGGATGGTTATGCAACCTATAACTGGTGCCAGCAAAGGGTTTAGTTGTGTGAAACATGCCCTGCTCATGCTCCTGTTTCCCTGCAAACTGTCCCACCTCCTCCCAGCATCATTCAGGTTCCAGAATGATCAGAAGAGCAGGAAATGCTGGCCCAGCCCCTCAGAGCTGGGGTAGAGGAATGTCAGAAACAACCCCAAGCTTTGGGCAGGGCCGTTTTTCTCCTGCTCTGCACAGATGGGCTCAGCTCTGTGGTAGGTCCCGAGTGGAGCAGCACTGGGATTTAGGAAATAGGGCAGTTCTCCCCAGAAACACAGGGCCTAGCAGCTCAGGTGCCCAACCCTGGAGTCACTGTGCCATTGGCTTCATCCCCAGGGTGACCTTGGGATGCTGAGAAAATAAACCATTGCCGTCCACATGCAGTGGATGCCACCCCATGGGACCTTGTGGGACATGAAGTGGAGCTGGCTGTGCCCCCTGGGCCAGGCCAGGAAGGGTTGGGCACTGAGCTTATCAGGAGACTGCTTTTCCTTATCAAAGCACAGAGGTTGTTCTGTGGCCCTCTCTCCTGCTGGGGTTTGGAGGTGTCTGAAGGCAGGAGCAGCCTGTCACACACAGGTGTGGGGGCCAGAGAAGGGCAGTGGCACAGTGCCAAGGGAATGTGCTCTCCAGGATTGTGTGTGGAAGTCAGACTGGGGGGCTCCAGGTTGCACCACCCCTTGGGGTTCCCAGCACTGAGACTGGTGCTGAGCTTCCCAGAAGGAGTGAGGCACTGCCAGCCAGGAGTGAGGGGCATCAGCAGGGCCATGGCTTCCTTCCAGCCTTGTCCTGGGCCCGATGGCTCACAAGGAAGGAGCAGAGACCATGGGGAGGAGCAGGAGGATGCTTGGATGGCCGATCTCCCCCCTGGGGATGCTGTGGGGCAGGGCCTGTGCCCCACTCTGGGGTGCTGCTGGCTCTTCCCACCTCTGCCACAGCCAGTTCCCACCTGGGGGAGTGACAGGGAGTGCCCAAAGTGCTGCAGTTGTGATCTGTCTCCAAATCCATCCCCGGGGCTGCCAAAAAGGCGTGGCACAGACCCCTGGCAGTGAACATCTCCGTCGTGTCACCACGATGGGGACATGCCTGTGTCTGCCAGCTGGGCTGGAGCTGCTGTGCAGGACAGCCCTGGGATCCCAGCAGGTCCCATTCCTGCCAGCCCAGCTCCATGACCCAGCCTCTGCAGAGGCTCCAGGTGTGTCCTGCCAGAAGAGTAGAGCAGGAAATGAAATCAGTGCCTGTGCTGGGACAGTGCTGGATGAGCTGGCCAGCCCTGCCAGCCCTGCTGTGTGTGCCCAGTTTGGGGTGCACTTGCCCACGCTCACAGGCCACTGACTGGGACCTCCCCAGCCCCTTCCTGCCATTCCTGCTCGGATCTGTCCCATCCATGGAAGGATTTCCCAAGGTCCTGCACTCTCTGTCTCATCCCAAAAAGCATCATTGAGACCCTTGAAGGACTCAAACCTACACTGGAATCTGAAGAGAGCAGCTTGGTCAGCAGTGCCCCAAAGCCCATGGAAAAGCTGGAAGATCTGCTGGATGCTCTGACAGGCTCCCATGGAACCTCCTGTTTGGGTCATAGGCTCAGTGTGACTGAGCAATGTACGGCAATTAGTGAATCTTGTGGTCCAAATTCCTGCTCCTTGGGCATGAGGAAGCCAGACCAGGTGGCAAACATTCAGGAGGAATCTGGAAGGAAAAATTTGAGAAAAAAGAGACCATTGTGGCATTTCCCCCAGCAGCTGAAGGGCAGAGCTGGGAGCTGGGCTTGCCCTGCCCAAAGCAGGGTCTTGGGGAGTTTGGCTCCCTGTGGACGATGCAAAGGGAACAAGGAATTCCTGTCACTCATCCTGAATGGAGCGGGAGCTGTGCTCTGCCAACCCAGTGACACCATTCCTGCTTTCTAGAGCTCGGCTCTGCTGTGCTTTCAGTGGCTCCTAGGACTATACATTGTCCACAAGCCCAGGAGAGTCCCTCGTGCTAATTTCCTAGATTTCCTGCTGTCCAGATGCCAATTCCTGTGTTTACAGCCATTCAAATGACAAATATTGGAGAAGGGGATGCAGTGGGCAAGAGGAATTCCTGTGGAAGCTTGGTCTTCCAGAGGCTGAGCTCTGGTATTGGTGAGAGAGGAAAGGAGTTCAAATGAAGGGAGTTTCACCCCTGCTTTGCGCTTTGCTGGGCTTGGCACAATTCTTTCAGATATCCCCAGACTTATTTTACACTCAGAGGTTGCTGAGTTGAGTGGGATTCACCCAGCAGGGCTCAGGACCTTGTTGGCTGTTCCCCATCTCAGGATCCTTCCTCTCCCTTCCTTTCTCACTGTGCAGGTCACACTCAATTTTCTGCTCCTGTCACTGATGCCAGCAATGAAGTCAAAGAGACAAAGGCAGCAGCAAGGAGCCAGGAGGGATGGGAGCCCTGGGAAGAATGGGCTCCTCATCAGCAGCAGAGAGCTGCAGCACTCAGCACCCACTGTCCCCTGGCACTGCTGAAGAGGCAGCCACACCACAGGCCCTCAGGTAGTGGTGGGAACACACCGTGTTCATCCTTAATTCTCCTGAATTTGTCTCCATGGATTGCTGGCTGGTAGTTCCAAGCAGGAGCAGAAGCAGAAGCAGAAGAGAAACCCTTCTTCCAGGTTTTCAGGTCCGTCTGGAAGGACAGCCCAGGCTGGCAAGGAGATGATTGTGCCCCTCCTTGTGGTCACACGGAAGGGTGTTTGTCCTCACCCCTCCCTCCCCATCCTCCTGCACAGGGGATGGGGCTGTTCCTCTCTCTGTGGATGGGGAAGTGGATTCCAAAGGCTTGTGCAGGTGGGATTTGGCCCATCCTGAATGGGGTCCCTGGCACACAGGTGTGGTGACCCCTCCCCACTGCAGGGGACCCCATCTCTGCTGCCAAGCTACAACACCTGATGTGGACAGATTTTATGGAGAGGAATTTCATCCAACTGGTTCTGAAAGACGTTCTTTTCTTTTGCTAATGGATAACTGTGATTCGCTGGGATGAAACCTTCATGGAGGAATGCTGCGGCTCTGATGTAATTTCCATCAGCGAGACCTTTCCCATCAAAGCTGGAGGCAAGAGAGGGATAATGCCACGTGGAAGAAGCCCCCTGATGGCCTAGTTCAGCAGATGTCCTGGCCATGGATTAGGAAAATATCCTGGCCACGGATCGGGAAGGACTGAGCTGCTCTGCCACCTGTGGCTCGGGCAGTTTGAGTACAAGCTGTGTTCTCCTGAGGATCCCTCCCTGTTTCTGTCCAGAGCCCCTCCAAGCCTTTGGAATATGAACACCCTGAGTCTGGGCAGTGACAGAGCCCCATGGGGCTGGGGCTGGAGCTCGTGGCTGCAGCTGCTGAGTCAGCCCTGCTGGAACACCCAGCAAGGGACTGGGAGAGACTGGGAGCAGGACAGGGGCAGCCAGAGGGATCACAGCAGGCACCTGGGGCACAGCCTCTGTCCACTGCCACAGCAGCCTGTGTCCCCAGGAGTGCTCCAGGCATTTTGCTCCATGCAGAGTGACAAAATCATGGAATATGCTGAGCTGGACAGGACAAGGATCATCCAGCCTAGCCCCTGTCCCTGCCCAGACCCCCCAACAACCCCACCCTGGGCATCCCTGGCAGCGCTGGCCAAGGGACAGGGAGCTTCCATTTCCAAGATGTTCCCCCCAACAACAGCACTGGGGCTCAGCTCAGCTTCCTGAGCTGAAATCAGCTCCTTAGCTGATTTCTGGAGGTGAGCTCCAAAGCTCACCTGATCCTGCTTAGCTGCAAAAGGCTCTGGAGACCCTTTTTCCAGGCTTTGCTCATCTGAGGCTGGAGTCTCCCCACTCTTCCTTGGATTTGGGGAACCAAAGGAAAAACCCCAAATCCCACAAGAATGAGGAGAGCACTGAGAGCTGTGTCAGGGAGCTCCTGCCCTCACCTGTCCGTGGGGACACCTGGGCTGCAGGCAGATGGCATCTCTGCTCCATCCTTCCCCAAAAGAAGATCCTGGGGCAGATTCCCAGCTGGCTGTGACTCCACAGGGATGAGATCTCTGCTCCTAAAGGGATCTCTGCTCCCCATAACCCTGGGAGCAAGCTGTGTTTCCACATCTCTGCTCTGACACGGAGCAGATTATCCGAGCTGCTGAGTTTTGCTCCAAACAAACATGATGCATAGAAATAATAAAGGCTGGAAGGGTTTTTAATTCCAAGCTGTGTTTCTGGATTAGTTCCCCATCATTAGGCAGTCAGGGAGTAGAGTTTTTGCTGTTGGCCTCCTTCTCAAAATCAGGAAGGGGTAAAAAATCCCAGAGTCATTAAGGGCTGGGGGTGGGCAGGAGAGCAGAGAGCAGGCAGCAGAGACAGGAGTTTTTTTAGGGATGGTATCGGACCACGGTGCATGGTTGCTGCTGGGAAGCTCTGGAGACAGCAGGAATTCTGCCTACAACCATGGTGAGGGCAAGGAATCTGTGAAAACCTTTCTTATACATCCAAAGTCAAACATTTGAGTTTGGCTCAGGCCAGAAACTCTAATTAGAGCCCCCTTGATTTGTGTCATAAGTAGGACACTGCAGGGGGAACTGCTGAGGCAGGTGAGACTTATTGGAATTGCATCCCAGGGTATCTATAAATAGGGATAACAGAGGCTGGGCAAAAAGAGGCACAATGAGAATAACCGTGCACCCTGCCCACTCACTGAAGGATGAGGCACTTCAAATCTCAGAGTGACCCACCTTCCGTGCCGGTGGAGAGACTTGTTCTAGGTCAGCAGGTACCAAAACGGCCCAGCTGTCATCAAGCACAGAAACAGGGCCCTTTTTTGGGATGAAATCATCGCTTTTGATAGCCTGCTGCACTCCACATGGCAGCGACACGGGCGCTGCTCGCATGACTCACGGGCTGGGCTCCTGCGCCGCCTCTCGCGGGTGGGCGGCTCCATCTGCACGGATTTACTGGAGTCAGGGTCCTCCTGCAGGGCTTCATTGGTGTCAGGGTCCATCTGCACGGATTTACTGGAGTCAGGGTCCTCCTGCAGGGCCTCACTGGTGTCAGGGTCCATCTGCACGGATTTACTGGAGTCAGGGTCCTCCTGCAGGGCTAACTGGTGTCAGGGTCCTCCTGCATGGATTTACTGGAGTCAGGGTCCTCCTGCAGGGATTTACTGGAGTCAGGGTCCTCCTGCAGGGCTTCATTGGTGTCAGGGTCCATCTGCATGGATTTACTGGAGTCAGGGTCCTCCTGCAGGGATTTACTGGAGTCAGGGTCCTCCTGCAGGGCTTCATTGGAGTCAGGGTCCTCCTGCAGGTCTTACTGGAGTCAGGGTCCATCTGCAGGTCTCACTGGAGTCAGGGTCCATCTGCATGGATTTATTGGAGTCAGGGTCCATCTGCAGGGCTCACTGGTGTCAGATTCCACTCTCAGGGGTCTATTTGTGCCAGGACCCACCCTCAGGGGTTTATTTGTGCCCAGTTCCACCCAGAGGGGTTGATGTGTGCCAGGACCCACCCTCAGGGGTTGATGTGTGCCAGGACCCACCCTCAGGGGTGAGCTCTGGCTCTGGCTGTGGGCAGTGCTTTGCTGACTGCTCAGCTCCTCTCTGCTGCCCCAGCTGCATTTGCTGTTCTTTGGCTGGTCTGGAGTGCTATCCCTGGAATTTCAACGAGGGAGGGAACGACTGCAGAGTCTGGTGTGAGGAAGGAGGGCCGGACTTTTCCGTGGGAATGGGTAGCTCACAGTTTTGAAGCAGCGAGGCCGCACCTCTGGGGGTGGTGGTGCTTGCTGGGGTTTAAACTGGAATTCCTGCAGCTCCCTGTTGAACTGGGACATCCTGCTCTGCTTTCTGCTCCAGCCTCTCCAGTGCAGGTTAACCCAGCACCTCTGGAGAAGGAGCAGGAGTTCCCTGGCGCGGGCAGCAGGAGCACAGCAGTGACACAGGGAACCTTTCTGTGTGTCAGCAGCACCTTTCACCAGGTGCTGACAGGCTGGGGACCCTCCTGCTGCCCTGGGCAGGGCTGTGCTGGGCTCTCCTGTGCCCGTGGCTGCCAGCACAGCACCCACCGTGGGCAGTGCCCCAGACCCTCTGAGCCCTGGGGCACAGCCGGGAGATGCTGCAGCCCCCGGCAGCGTCACCTGCGCTGGGTGACACCACGGCTGTGTCCTTCGGTCCCCTCCCAGGGCTGGCTGGGTGCGTGGCTGGCTCTGCAGACACATCCAGGCAGCAGGAGAAGGGCAGGACACCGGGCTGCTCGCTGCTGTCCCAGGAGCCAGCCCCGGCGTGGCTGCCCGAGGGCTGGGATTGAGCTGCACGCTGCTGAATAAGGGCAGAGCTGCTCTTTTCTCCCCGGTGTTTCCGTTCAAACCACAACAACAATGGAATATTTATGAGCTGTCTGCAGAAATGTCAAGAAGAGCCAGCAGTTGTACCAACACCCTCTCGGAGCAGCGGGCTGGGAGAGTTTCCCTGTGTGATTCTTGCTCCGTGTTCTGCGTGGAATGGTTACGAACCCTGTGACATTCCCGTGCCCTCACACTGGGACAGGAATCGAGCACCATCGCTCCCCCAGGAGCATCCCCACGCTCTCCCCAGCCAGCCTGGGGGCTCTGCCTGGCCGGGAGGGCTCCCAGGAGGTGCAGGAGGCTGGGCAGCAGCAGCTCCTCACCCCTGCCAGGCGCTCGCACCAGCCCAGGCTCACTTCAAGGCTCCGGGACTAAATGTTCCCGTTGGCTTTGGGCAGTAAAAGCTGGAATTCTAACGAGGTTCTGAGCCAGACTGTTACATTCTGTATTTCACTAAATGCCTTTTCTTTGCTCTTTTCCTGCCTTGCTGCCAGACTGACCTTGCTGGGACGTGGGGATGAAGGAGAAGCAACCTGAAGTCTGGGAATGCATTCTATGAATTTGGGGTGGGAGTGGAAAAACACAGGATGTTTAACTTTTCTCTGTATGTTTTAATTTGTGTGTCACTTTTAGGAATTTTCCAACAATTCCAGCTTACCAGGTGTTCAATTGCAGCTTTCTCTACACTCCGTGAGGGTAAGTTCTAAATTGTTGGTTTGGTAGGGCCTGAGAGGTGCTTTGGACTTTGACCACATTGCTCTTGGCCAACTCTTGTCAGGGGTCAGGAATATCTAGGTGACGTCAGAGGACCCTTCAGTTTTTGGTTTATTCTCTCCCTTGGAATATATTCTTTATTTCCAGCAGATTTATGGGCTTTAAACAACCTATGAGATGATTTCCAGCCACTGGGAGAAGTGGAGCCATCCCAGAAGGAATGGAAGTTTTGTAGAATCACAGAATATCCTGAGTTGAAAGGCACCCACAAGAATCATCAGTCCAACTCCTGGCCCTGCACAGACACCCCAACAACCCCAGCTCAGGCCTGGCTTTCTGGGAGAAAATATTTGGGAGAAAAAGTGGCCTGAGAGTCCAGGGAAGGAGCAAAGTGACCCTCAGCAGGCCCGCTTTCCCTTGTGTTGGTGGTGCAGCTCCCACCTTGCCAGGGTGCTCCTGCTCCTGGCCAGCCTGCTTTGGTGTCTCCACCCAAACCCTGGGCCCAGGAGCTCCAGTTTTGTCCAGCCTGGTGCCTCCAGGCCATACTGGGGAGTGCTGCTCTGCACTGGTCATTGCCATGTCCCTCCTGGTTTCTCCATGGACTGACTTCATGGCTTCCCCTGGGAGCTCTGTGGGCTCCTGGCTGGAGCTGGCCACCATCCCTTGATTTGCTCCCTCACCCAGGGCTGTGGGAAAAGGTGAGGATGGAGGGGCCTTTTCCAGTCCTGGCATTCTAATCCTGGCCTGCCCTGAGAGAGCAGCTCCTGACACATCCCAAACCTCACAGACTCCAGCTCAGAATGGGTGAGCAGAACAAAAAGCCACCCAGGGGACCAAAAACTGGTCTGAAGCAGCCTTAGCTTTCTCCAGAGCTGCTAAATTCTGCTGCTTGCACAACCTTTTGTGGTGCTCAAACAATGCATGTGTGTATAAGGAGAATCTAGGCGAGATTTCTACTTTCCAGTTATTTTTGGTTTGCTTGGAAAAAAATGAGGAGGAGAGTGGGCTCCAAACCACGTTCCAAAGGCTGGAAAAGAAGCATCTGGTGTGCCCAGGGGTTGTCATAGTGAAGATGAGTGACACATAATAATGATGAATCCAGAAACTTTCACCTTGATTTCCCTGCCTGGTGGAGCTTTGAAGTGAGCCTCTAATATTATGTTAGCAGTTTATTGTGTGTGCTTCATTAAAAATACATCACAGGCCTCTCGGAGCTGGAAGGGACGCAAATTAGGTCAGCGAGTCCAGGCTCCTGCTGCTCTGCCAGGGCTCTGATCCTGCTAATGACTCCAGCCCAGCCCTGGCAGGTGCTCATGTGCTGCCAATTCCAGCTCTGGGCTGACAGGCAAAACACGATTTCACTCTTTAAAACGTTCAGTTCTTGTTAAAAGGGGTTTGTTTCATGTTCCCTGCCCGGCTGGTGTTTGAGTCTGAGGGGGCAGCTCTGCCCTGGCTCTGAATTCCCCCTGAGCCTGGGCTGAGCCCCAGTGTGGGCAGCAGGGCAGGGGAAAATTCTGCTCCTCTGCCCCACTCAGGTGAGACCCCACCTGCAGAGCTGGCCCAGCCCTGGGCCCAGCACAGGAGGGACCTGGAGCTGCTGGAGAGAGTCCAGAGGAGGCACCAGAGATGCTCCAAGGGCTGGAGCCAGGCTGGGAGAGCTGGGGGTGCTCACCTGGAGAGGAGAAGGCTCCAGGGAGAGCTGAGATGTCCTGCAGCTCCCTCTGTGCTTTCAGCCAGGCAGGAGCAGGCTCTGGATTCAGCCCTGGAGCAGGGCAGGTGTTGGGGTGAGACGTGGAGCTGCTCTCCTGTGGGACATCTCCAGGCACTTCAGTGGAGGAGTGAATCCAGGAATGTGGCTGTGGCAGTCCTTCCTCGTGGCTTGGCCCCAGCCCTGCTGTTCCCTTGGCCATTCCTTTGGGATGTAGTGCAGGTTCAGGTGCCTCAGCAGCACCAAGGGAACAAGAATCCCTTTGTTCTGAGTTCTGTGGTACCAGAGATGAAGGGTTTGCCTCCAGCTCTTCGTCAGTCTGAGCTGGAGGATATGAGGGACTGAGAAACCCCAGGGCATGCTGCCACCCCACTGTCCTTTGGCTGACTCTGGAGGGGTGAAACTCTTGGGGTCGGTGACACCACAGCATCCTCATTTCATGTCTAGACTGGGCTGCTGGTGCTGTGACTGAGCCCAGGGTTAGGTGGGATATTGCCAAGAAATTCCTCCCTGGCAGGGTGGGCAGGCCCTGGCACAGGGTGCCCAGAGCAGCTGGGGCTGCCCCTGGATCCCTGGCAGTGCCCAAGGCCAGGCTGGACACTGGGGCTGGAGCAGCCTGGGACAGTGGGAGGTGTCCCTGCCATGGCAGGAGGTAGGAATGGGATGGGCTTTAAGGCCTTTTCCAACCCAAAGCAGTCTGGGATTCTGTGATTCTGTGATTCTGTGATGCACCAACTCCATCAGCTCTCCTGTGGGCATCCCAGGGAATCCAGGCACTGAGGCCTCCACCTGGAGCTGTGGGTCCTCAGATGATCTCAGGAACCTTGGAGATGCATCTGAGATGTGACACAGGGCAGAACAACCTGACCCAGAGTTCTCTGCTCCTGGAATTAGGTTTGGCCAGGATCACTGTGGGGCTGGCACTGCTGGGGACAAACAGAGCAGGTCTGCAGGAAAGGCACCAGGGGGGTTTGCCCTGAGGGACCATCACAGCCCAGAGCTGTCATGCCCTGCACTGAGGGCCACAAGCAGGGACTGATCCTGTGGGGAGTTCAGAGCCCCAAAGAGCTCAGGGACCCCTGAACTCTCACCTGCCCAGCAGGACCAGGGACTGACCCTGTGGGGAGTTCAGAGCCCCAGAGAGCCCAGGGACCCCTGACTCTCACCTGCCTGGCAAGCCCCAGCACCCCGAGGTGTCCAGCCTGGACACTCATTCCAGCTTGAGGATGCTGCTGTTTTCCACTCTGGCTCCCCGGGGAAAGGAGAGCTCAGCCCTTCATTAGCTGTAATGAGTGTCTGTCTGTCTGTCTGTCTTGGGCTGGGGCCACGGGCTCTGGGCTCTGCCAGAGCCGTGCTGAGCAGCCCGGCCTGACCTAGAAAAACCCCTTAATGTGGTGTTGGTTCTGCAAGGGGCAAGGCTCTTATCTAATCAGCAGCCCCATCCTTCAGCAGCACAGCCACTGCAGCCCAGTTAACTCAATTAGGAAATCACCACGCCGAGCTATTTCCAGGCTGGGTGTAATGGCTGGAGACAATGACACGGAGACAAAGGGCACAAAGGGCCCTTTGGGGTGGGATAACCCCGCATCCCTGCACCCCCAGGCCGTGCCAGCCCTGCTGCTCCATGGGCTCTCTCCTTCCCACCGAGCCCCTCTCTCTCCCTGGGGCTCTTTCTTTGTCATCTCTCAGCCTCAGAGAAACTCTCACATTTCCAAAGCAATTCAGCTGGAGAGGGGGCGTGGTGGGGTGGGGTTTTTTTGCCTTTTTTCTTTTTTTTTCTTTCCACAAGAGCCTTATTTTAAGGCTGTCCTCCCCCTCTCCCCTGCTCCAGGTCTGCTTTGCCTTGTGTTGCCCACTGGAGATGTCAGAGCTGCCCCTGGGTGCTGCCTCCTGCCCAGGGGATAGAGCCTTGCATTTTCCTGGAGGTTCCCCAGGGAAAAAAACACTGCCTACAAAACGGGGTCAGCCCCTGGAAGGTTTGGGAGGCTGCTCCTTTAGGGCTCCTGGGACCTTTCCTTGCCACCTGCCAGAGCCAGAGCAGGGTCACCAGAGCCCTGGTGGCAGGAGTGTCACAGAGGCAGGCAGAGCTGCTCTTCCTCACCCCTTCCCTCCAGGAAGGGCTCAGCCCTATGTTGTCACTGCTCATAGAGCAACAGAGGGTCTGGGGGGCTGAAATGCCCCAGGTGGCCTCAAAGGCTGAGAGCAGAAGGGGGATTTGGGCACAAACTGCTGTGTTTTCATCTGGGGCTCACATAACCATCAGAATTTAAATCCTGAATTGAGCAACAACCAGCATCTTTCCCAACTATAAATTCACTTATATATGGTTTTTCCTTGTGTTTCCTCTCATGTCTCACCTGCAGAGGAATAGATCAGGTCTGAGTGGATTTGGGAGACATTCCCCCTCGGGATAGGCAGCCAGAGCTGGAAAGCCTGGCCTGGGGAGCGACCTTGTGGTGGGATGAGGCAGGAATTCCAGGGCTGCCCCGCGTGGGGTCAGACTCCTGGCAAACATTCCTTCAGATGAGGAACGAAATGATCTCATCGTTTCCCCCGTGGCCTCACCTCACTCAACCTCGAGAGCGCCGGGGGTGGAGGAGCAGCTCTGTTCTGCTTCCCACAGGCACCGTTTCATGTGTGACCTCTTTCCCCCAGCCCTGCTCTGGATACAGCACTAAAAATGGGCTGCTGCTTGCTGCCCAGCACTTCCCAGCCAGCCAGGAAGGGTGTCAGCCTTGGGAAATAAGGAGGTGATTTTATCAGCATTGTAGGCAGTGTTTTTTTCCAGGTGCTTGGAGAGCAGGGTTGGGGTTGGTGACCTCTCAGCTGCCCAAAATGCACCTGGGTTGTTGGGTGGTTAGAGCAGCAAAATGCCAGGGAGCTGCTCCCAAACTCCTCCTTTTCAGCAAACAAAATATCTGTGATTGGACTGCTCTGAGGATGACACACAAGTTAAAAAAAAAAAACCTAAACAAAAGCCACAAGAATAACAAAAAAACCCCTCAAAATTGTGGCATTTCTATTCTTTCCATCCCAAACATTCAGCTAAGAGGCTGCATTTATAAAATCATGGAATGGTTTGTCTTGGGAGGGGCCTTTAAAGGACATTTGCTCCCACCCCTGCCCTGGGCAGGGACACCTTCCATCATCCCAGGCTGCTCCAAGCCCCAGTGTCCAGCCTGGCCTTGGACACCTCCAGGGATCCAGGGGCAGCCACAGCTGTTCTGGGCAAATTTCCCTTTGTCTCTGATGAGAGTGTTTTGGGGTGCAGGTCCATTCCCTGAATATGGACCCCACACCAACCCTCAGCATTTCCATGGCCACATGAGTGTCTTGAAGCTTTTCCAGCATTTTTTTTGCTCCCAGTACCACCTCCCAGGGCAGTTGGGAAGTCTCAGTGCTCCTGCCTCAGTCTCAGCAGGCAGCTGAGCCACCCAACATCCCAGTAATCCTTGAGGCCAGAAGAATTGGACCCAATGGAAATATCAGCATTTTTCCAAATTGATTTTTTTTTGCCTCAGGAGGACTGGAAAGACAAAAACTGTGTGTTCAACAGAAAAAAAAAAAGCTGTGGGATTGGTTCTATTTCAGGTTTGACATTGGAAGCAGAAGCTCAGTAACAGCAGCCTGCAGTGAGGTGCCAGTCCCTGAGAGAGGTGGGTGGAAGCCACCTCCTGTCCCCCAGGCCAGCTCTGGGAGCTGTGCCAAGGGTGAGGAGCACAGACCTGCTCCCTGCTCTGTTTCTGCCCCTGTGGGAGCGATCTCAGCAGTGCCAGGCAGCAGAGAGGACAGGGGAGCTCCCAGGGCGTCCCCTTTGCTTCTCCCCGCGGCGCGCGGTGGGCTCGGTGTGAAATCCCCCAACTCCCTTCTCCTCTGGGTCATTTCCCAGCTGCAGCAGGCTCCACCTCTGGCAGGGAGCAGGGGAAGGGGATGGTGCTGGATGTCACTGCCAGGCCAGCACCTTGGGGTGGGATTTCACCGTGCCAGCTCTGCCATGGGCACGCAGGGGGGCACTTTTGGGAACTCAGCACATCGCTCAGGATGCCCAGAGCCACCGAGAGAGCCCTTGGGGGGCTCGGGGGTCTTGGAATGTTGCCAAAAGTGCCTGGTGGCTTGACTTTGATCCCTCTAGGGATGTGCCACCTGTGTGTGAGGATATGAGAATCACTGGGGTTTGAATGGTGTAAAAACAGTATATTTGCAAGGTGAAACACAGGGTTTAAGGTTTTGGTACAGGGGGGTTATGGAGACAAGATGGAGGAATTTAGGGCTATCTCGTGGTTCTTCTTTCTTCTTCTTGTCATCCATCTTCTGTGTGATGTTGGCACTTGTGGATTGGTTCTTGGGGAAGGTGCACTTGCTAACAAGGGCGAAAGGTATTGGAGATAAAAGGTAAATATCATTTATGTAGCTTTTACTATAAGAAGACACGACTGCCCCGTGGACAGTCAGAGTGCCTTTGGCTGCCTTGCTGGTCAGATCCCAGCTGGGCAGAGAGAAAACTTTGTAGATAAGGAATAATGAACAACCTTGAAGACCAAAAATCAGAGAGTCCAGTCTCGTCCTTTGAAACCCGATCTGAACGAACCATCCTACGTGTGCCTGGGCAGAGACAGACAACAGCCGACCTGGACAGGCAATCCCACCTCTCCCTGCACCCTCAGCAGCACCTGGCCTTGCCTTCCTTTGTCCAGAGCTCTGCTTTCCCACATGGAGGAAAGACGGCGTTTGTGCCTCAGCGTCCCCGTGGTGCCACATCCCACGCTGGACTCCCTGGTCCTGGGGTGCAAACTCACCCCCCCAGCACCACCCTCAGCATTCCCATGGCCACATGGTGCCCATGGGTGTTGTAGAATCATGGAAACATGATTCTGTTGTGGAATCACAGAAACAGAGTCACCAGGTTTGGAAAAAACCTCGATTCCAACCTTCAACCATGCCCAGCAGTCATCAGTACCACCTCTGCTCAGTCTTTGAACACTTCCAGGGATGGTGACTCCACCACTGCCCTGCCAGCCTGTGCCAATGCCTGATCACCCTTTCAGGGAAGAAATTTTCCAAATATCCAGCCTGAAGCTCCCCTGAGAGCTGGAAGCTTCGCAAACATTTTTGTGCCCAGAGTCACCACGCGTGGAAGCTTGGAAGGCTCAGTGCTCCCACATCAGTCTCAGGGAACTGAGTCACACAAAGACTAAAATGTCTCCAAAACATCTCAGTTCCTTTCAGGAGCTTCTTTTTTTCAGCCTCAAGAAATGTTTTGCATGTTGAGAACAGCCTGGGCGCCTCCTGCCTGAAATCAATGGGCTTTTGGTCAAGACAATGCTGAGGGAAAAAATCCCCCTCAAAAAATGGGCTTCTGCCCAAAATGCCTGTGGACATCTGTAAATCTGATAAAAGTCTGGTTTCCTTTTCCTCAGGTTTTTGCAGGAAACATTTGCAACAGGAACATGCTGATGGATTTCTCACAAGGGCATGGAGTGACAGGACACAGGTATGGATTTCAGCTGGAGGAGAGGAGATTTAAATTGGATATTGGGAGGAAATCCTTCTCTGGCAGGGTGGGCAGGCCCTGGCACAGGGTGCCCAGAGCAGCTGGGGCTGCCCCTGGATCCCTGGCAGTGCCCAGGGTCAGGCTGGGCATTTGGGCTGGGAGCAGCCTGGGACAGTGGGAGGTGTCCCTGCCATGGCAGGGGTGGCACAGGATGGAATTTAAGGCCTTTTCCAACCCAAACCATTCCATGATTCCATGAATCCACAGCACTGTAACTGTCACTGAAAAAACCCCAAAAGACAACAGCTTTAAAAACCGAAAAATTTAGTGGCAAACTGCAATCCCTGGGTGATTTCCTTTCCCAACGCTAAGGGGAAATGTTGAAAAAAGTGGAATTTTGCTGCGAAGGAGTGGGAGCTGTTGCTGTTCCTCAGGCAGCTGGAGCATGAGCTCATAGAGGCAAAATAGAAGTGGAGCCTGTGCTCTGGGGGCGAAGGCGTCTGGGGAACAGGAGCAGATTGTTGCACCGGGGAAAGGCATTAGGATTCAACAAGTGCAAACTGACAGTCACGAGGAAGGAGCAGGGAGGGAGAAGATCAGGTTAATTAGCAGCCCGGAGGAATTGGAGGCCACGAGCTCAGCAGAACTTTGTGGAGGAATTAATTAAAGGTTTGTTTGGAGCTGAGCTTGACGATAAAGAAAAAACCTAAAAATCCCCTGTTGCATCCTGACACTGGAGCTGGTCCTGGAGCGCTGCCAGGCACTGGCACAGCCCCTGTTTACACCTCCAGGAGCCGGTGGACAGCAGGGAGAGTTAATTGCAGAGAGGCAGACGAGGCTGTCAGAGGAAGCCCGGCAGAGCTGCCTCATCCCTGCTCCCTGCTGGGTGGGCAGGATGGGGAGAGGGAGGATGCCAGGATGGGGAGGGATGGTTCCAGGGAGGCTGGCGTGTGCCAGGCATCACTCGGTGCCGCAGCGCCACCAGCGACAGGGACAGCCCCGCCCTGGGGACAGGGCAGGAGCACAATCCCTGTTCCCCATGGATGACCCACTCACCGTGCTGGAAGAAGCACAGGGGCAGGGAAAGGGCTTGCAGAAAGGCTCTGCTGCTGCTGGAGCACCAGGAGAATTGCCTCAGGAGGAACAGTGGGAATGCAGCTCCAGTCCTCAGGGCAGAGGGAATTCCTGGCTGGACTTGGATCAGAGAATCCCCAAATGGTTTGGGTCAGAAGGGGCCATAAATCTCATCCAGTCCCAGCCCTGTCTCAGGGCAGGGACACCTCCCACTATCCCAGGTTGCTCCAAGCCTGGCCTAGGACTCTTCCAGGTCCTCAATTTTTGCTTCTGAGCTGCTGTGAGGTTCAAGGACCTTTGTGTGTGGTGTGACTAAAGCAGGACACAGTGACACAATACTGGACTCCAGGCCACTGAAGTCCCTCTCAGCTTGGAGCTGACAGATATAACCATGAAAGGGACCTGACATCATCCTCTGTTTTTAAACATTATTATTTGGGCATTACCTAATCCATGTGAAATGGGTTGGGAAGTGACAACAAACTCCTGAACACGAGTAATCAACACAGAACTGTCACTGAATGGGGACATTTCTGCTGGGATCGCAAGGAAACACTGAAGCCTTTGTACTTTTCAACTTTTCTATCAATTATCTAAAAATAAATGCGAATTTGCAGATAACATCGGGCCTGGCAGGATGGATGTACAGATAAAAGCAGGCAGCTCTGCAGCCTGAGATAATTCCCGGGAGCGGAGCGGGGCTGCTCCATTAAAATGTGTTTTCTCACCAGCAGATGAGTGTTGGATGCTTTGGGACAGGCACCTGGAGCTGCTGCAGGCTCCACCTCTGGCAGGGAGCAGGGGAAGGGGATGGTGCTGGATGTCACTGCCAGGCCAGCCCCTTGGGGTGGGATTTCACAGCACCCAGGACGGGGGGACAAAGGTGATTTTGGCTTTGTACGAGGTAGAAAGCTGCTTTTCCTTTGACACTCTCTGCTTAGCGAGTGCCAAAGAATATTGATGCTGTGGTGTTAACTGGTGTTACTGGTGTGCTGTCAGCTCGCAGCCAAACTGGGGCTCTGCTTTAGACAACTCCCTGTGCCCTCGGGGTGATGCAGCTCCCCTCAGGCAGGAGTCTCAGGGAGATGCCATCCCCAAATTCCTGCAGGATATCCCTGGAGGGGTGTTGAGTGCTGGGCTGTGTGCCAGGGAACGCCCTCCAGGGATCACTGGAGCCATTTCCACCAGGCTTGGATGCACCAGGACAGCTCTCCCAGAGCCCACCCAGGTGTGACACAGAGCCCTCGGTGGCACCCAGCTCTGGGGTCCCTCTGGGCCAACAGAGGAAAGAGTCAAACACAACTTTTCAGCTCTTTTTCCCAAGGGATGTGTGCCAGGTTGGACCCTGGTATACACCAGTGTGGGATCCCTGAGGGGCAGCAGGAGGTGGGAATGCTCCAGCCTGGTGGTGGGGATGCAGATGACTCTAAAAATGTCCCTCAGTGCATCACAGAATCATGGAAAGGCTTTGGGTCCATGGGACCTGAACAAGGCTTTGGGATGATCTATTTTGTCTCAGCTCTGTTGCATTTAAATCATTTCAATTTTACACCTGAGTGGGAACAGCCTTGGCTGAAGCTGTGTCCCAGGGGCTCCTGCAATTCTGTATTTAAAGCCTGTTCCTGCTCTGTGTCAGGTTACAAATGTCCTGGGAGGGCATTTATGTGACATCAGGCACAGCTTGTCCAGCTTTGAGGCTAGAGCTGGACTTTCCCTCTGCCTGATCAGCAGGGGGATGGAAGCAAACTGCCATTTCCATGGATGCAGGGCTCCAGCACAGGCAGGTGCCTGGAAAAGAAACAGCAAAGTGCCCCTGGAAGAAGAATTTTAGTAGGAATATCACATTTTTCAGGATCTGTCCATGCAGCCTTAGGGGTTACAGAGGAGGGGCAGGGTCTGGCTGCAGCCTCTGCCACGAGAGCTGCTCCATCAAACCAGGCTGGGAATCCTTCCCCAGGCTGCCCAGAGAAATAAATAAAGGGAGCTGAGGCCGGAGGAGAGGAAGGTGGGGATGCTTTGGGATGCTGGGCTGGTTTCAGCTCTGCAAGGAGGCTTTTCTCAGTCATCTGTGGAGAACTAATGAGACATGTAAAGAGGGAGCTGGAATGTTACAGGGATCCTGAGATCAGAGGGAAGATAAGCAGATGTAAACATCCCCAGTTCCTACAATAGGGGGATTCTTTTTCTGGAGGTGCTGAAGTGAAAAGAAGAATTTTACCAGCAGCCCCAGAGCTGACTGGGGGTGACACAGCAGCCCTGAGCCTCCTGAGAGAGGGGGATTTATTTAGAAGACAACCACAGGCAAATATGTTCTTTTTTCTTCCCTTGCTTTTTGATGAGGAATATTGCTGGAATCAGCTCAGGGGAGAGAGGCTTTGATCATCCTTTCGGAGAGTGAAAAAGCTGCTTTGAATTCTGCTGCAAAGCAGGTCCCAGGAGGGGCTGTGGGAGGGATGCTCACCCTGGGGCACAGCCCTGGGCAGGTGTGGGACTGTCTGGGGAGAAGGAGCAGCCCCTGTCCCCTTCCTGCCCTTCAGACAGACCTGCAGGGGCAGAGGAGCCTTGAGAGCACAGAATTGTGGAATTGTTTGGAATGGGAGGGACCTCAAAGCTCATCCAGTGCCACCCCTGCCATGGCAGGGACACCTCCCACTGTCCCAGGCTGCTCCCAACCCCAATGCCCAGCCTGGCCTTGGGCACTGCCAGGGATCCAGGGGCAGCCACAGCTGCTCTGGGCACCCTGTGCCAGGGCCTGCCCACCCTGCCAGGGAACAATTCCTCATTCCCAATCTCCCATCCATCCCTGCCCTCTGGCACTGGGAGCCATTCCCTGTGTCCTGTCCCTCCATGCCTTGTCCCCAGTCCCTCTCCAGCTCTCCTGGAGCCCCTTCAGGCCCTGCCAGGGGCTCTGAGCTCTCCCTGGAGCCTTCTCCTCTCCAGGTGAGCACCCCCAGCTCTCCCAGCCTGGCTCACCCTCAAAGGGCTGCAAAGGTGAGGAGATAAAGGTGCCACACAAACCTGAGCTGCTCCTTGAGAGGAGCCCAGAGCACCAGGCACCTCCAGAACACAACACAGACCAACCACCTTAGGCTCTATTTTAAGATAAAACCCTCCAGAATCCAGTCCTGGTGTGGGGAGCCCAAGGTCCAAGTGGCCAAGGCTTCCTTGGTGGCAAAACCAGTGCCCAGATGAGCTCCTCAAAATGGGAGGGAAGGAAGAACAAAGGGTCAGGAGCAGATTCCTGGCAGGAGCTGCTCCATCCATCCCTGCTTTGCATGGAAAAGTTGTGGCATCAGGAATGTCCCAGAAGAGCAGAACTTTGGTTTGGAGTGGGTCATAAACACCCTTCCCCCAGGAAAACGCCCTTGGGATTTTTAGAGTGGCTGAGGACAGAGAGGAACCAGCTCCAGTGCTGTGGGAATGTAAAAAACCCAGCACTGTGGATTTGCCTGCTTTGTCCTGCTCTCAAAAACAAGTGTTTGTTTAGATGGTGCTAATCAGAGGAGCATGAAAAAACTCCCAAAATAAATGTCTTTCTAAATTGAAGAGCCAGTGTTTCTCTGAAGGAGATTACTTTGAGGGACTGACACTAATTTTCTTTTTTTTTTTTTCATTTTCTGCTTCTATTTTAAGCAAACAAAAAGAAAACCTCACAAGACTTTGAAAGTGCACTTTGTTGAGTGGGGTTTTTTTCCTTCTCTTTGCCCATGAGAATGGTGATAACTCAGCTTCTCCCACCCATGTGGATATTGGCTCTCACCTGATAAAATCAGCTTTATTCCAAAGGTACCTTTATGAAATCGTGAATATTTAAAACTAAAACTTCACTTGTTAAACATGAGGAGCTTGCCCATGGTTTTGAAGTGGACAAAGTTCAAATGAGAGGGAAACTCCACATGGGAAAATGAAACCCTCCTGTGAAAGGAACTGTAGAGAGATTTCTTTCCTTCTTGAAAATGCTGTAATTGAAAAAAACAATCAGAGGCCACCTCGGTTCTCCTATCAGTTTTAGTGTTATTATTTCTCTGTGCCATTTTCCAGGATTTTTCTCTGACTGCTGGTGGAGACAAACCAAGGAAAATTTATTCCCAACACCTGCACAATGTGGCAATCTGATCCTCCTAGGCATCCCAGATAATTGCTATGGAATGCTTTCTTGTTGGGAAAAGCCTGCACCAGAGCTGTGGGCATTAAATGACATTTATCTCCCCCCATGGGATGAAACCCTGGGAAGGGTGGTCTGGGAAAACCCCAGGAGCAGAGCTGGGCAATCCCACGGCTCAGCCTGGAGCAAAGGAGGCTCAGGGGGGACCTTGTGGCTCTGCACAGCTCCTGACAGGAGGGGACAGCCGGGGGGGTCGGGCTGTGCTCCAGGGAACAGGGACAGGAGGAGAGGGAACGGCCTCAGGCTGGGCCAGGGCAGGCTCAGGGGGGATTTTGGGACAATTCCTTCCCTGAGTGAGTGGTTAAACCTTGGCAGGGGCTGCCCAGGGCAGTGGTGGAGTCCCCATGCCCAGAGGTGTCCAAGGAAGGCCTGGATGTGGCACCTGGGGACAGGGCTCAGTGGTTGGAGAGTGGTTGGCCTTGGTGACCTTGGAGATCCTTCTCAGCCTTAATGACTCCGTGCTCCTGTCATTCCATTCCCTGTGGGGTCAGAACCAGGGATGCTGTGGGTGCAGCCCCAGGGATGCTGTGGGTGCAGCCCCACCCCAGGGGTGCTGTGGGTGCAGCCCCACCCCAGGGATGCTGTGGGTGCAGCCCCACCCCAGGGATGCTGTGGGTGCAGCCCCGATGAGTGACCCAAACCCAGCCCTTCCACCAGGATCCTCCTGGGCCTGGCTGCCACGCCAGGAGCTGCTGTGTGCCCGGCTCTGTCCTCCCGCCTGTGTCCGTAGCTCTGTCCCCAGCTCTGTCCGTAGCTCTGTCCCCGGCTCTCTCCCCGGCTGTGTCCATAGCTCTGTCCCTCCAGCTCTGTCCCCTGGCTGTGTCCGTAGCTCTGTCCTTCCAGCTCTGTACCCTGGCTCTGTCCCCAGCTCTGTCCCCTGGCTGTGTCTGTAGTTCTGTCCCCGGCTCTGTCCGTGGCTCTGTCCCGGCTCTGTCCCCTGGCTCTGTCCGTAGCTCTGTCCCCAGCTCTGCCCGTGGCTCTGTCCCCTGGCTGTGTCCGTAGCTCTGTCCCCTGGCTGTGTCCGTGGCTCTGTCCCCAGCTCTGTCCCCGGCTCTGTCCCCGGCTCTGTCCGTAGCTCTGTCCCCAGCTCTCTCCCCGGCTCTGTCCCCGGCTCTGTCCGTAGCTCTGTCCCCAGCTCTCTCCCCGGCTCTGTCCCCGGCTCTGTCCGTAGCTCTGTCCCCAGCTCTGTCCCCGGCTCTGTCCGTAGCTCTGTCCCCTGGCTGTGTCCCTGGCTCTCTCCCCGGCTCTGTCCGTAGCTCTGTCCCCAGCTCTGTCCGTAGCTCTCTCCCCGGCTCTGTCCGTGGCTCTGTCCCCTGCTCTGTCCCCCCGGCTCTGTCCGTGGCTCTGTCCCCACCTCTCTCCCCGGCTCTGTCCCCAGCTCTGTCCCCGGCTCTGTCCGTAGCTCTGTCCCCGGCTCTGTCCGTAGCTCTGTCCCCTGGCTGTGTCCGTAGCTCTGTCCCGGGCTCCGTCCCCGGCTCTGTCCCCGGCTCTGTCCCCGGCTCTGTCCGTAGCTCTGTCCCCAGCTCTGTCCCCAGCTCTGTCCCCAGCTCTGTCCCCAGCTCTGTCCCCAGCTCTGTCCGTAGCTCTGTCCGTGGCTCTGTCCCCGGCTCTGTCCGTAGCTCTGTCCCCGGCTCTGTCCCCGGCTCTGTCCCCGGCTCTCTCCCCAGCTCTCTCCCCGGCTCTGTCCCCAGCTCTGTCCCCGGCTCTGTCCCCGGCTCTGTCCCCGGCTCTGTCCGTAGCTCTGTCCCCAGCTCTGTCCCTGGCTCTGTCCCCGGCTCTGTCCCTGGCTCTGTCCCCGGCTCTGTCCCCGGCTCTGTCCCCGGCTCTGTCCCCAGCTCTGTTCCCGGCTCTGTCCGTAGCTCTGTCCGTAGCTCTGTCCCCTGGCTGTGTCCGTAGCTCTGTCCCCGGCTCTGTCCCCGGCTCTGTCCCTGGCTCTGTCCCCGGCTCTGTCCGTAGCTCTGTCCCAGCTCTGTCCCCGGCTGTGTCCGTGGCTCTGTCCCCAGCTCTCTCCCCGGCTCTGTCCCCGGCTCTGTCCGTGGCTCTGTCCCCAGCTCTGTCCCCAGCTCTGTCCGTAGCTCTGTCCCGGCTCTGTCCCCACATCCCCGCCTTGGCACTTCGCCGCTGCCTTTGTTCTCCTTTCATCTCGCCTTTCTCGCGGCAGCCAGGCAGCGCTCCCAGCCCCGCAATTAACAGCGGCAATTAAGAGCTGCCGAGGTAGGTGTTTCCCCTCCGAAGGGACCTGATGTTTTCCGTGCTGAGCAGGAGAGATTCCCACTGAGGGAGCTCATTTGTGCTGATTAGGAAGTGTTGTCCTTGCTGCAATCTGAGCTCAGGAGAAAAACTTGCAAAGTATCAAATTGGTTTTGTGTTTTTTTATCTACTGCCAGTCCCAAATCCCTGTCAAAATATGAAAGCACAGAAATTTCAGGTGATTGCTGCCCAGCCTGTGCTTTTTGGAGCTCAGGAAATCGGGTGAGCAATGAGGAAAAGCAGCAGTACCCAGGCAAGGCCTCTTCTCCCACATCCTCTGCAAGGGAATGGCTGTAATGGAAAGGGAGGATGCAGCCACTGCTGAGCAAATGCCGCCTCAAAAGGTGTCTGTGGAGCCTCTCAAACCCTTCAGTGAATGATCAAATGGAAAAAGCTGGGAAATAATGGGAAAAGATAATCTGGACCCAAATGGAAAAAGCCATCTGCAAAAATCTAATCAAGCCACCAGTGACACTGAGCCTTTGTGGGGACTTTTAGCCCGGAATTCAAACACTCCTGGTGTCCAATAATGACGTTTTATGTCCTGTGTGCTGAGTGCCAGTGTGGAATTAACTGGGAAAATATGGATTTTTATAAATAAGGCTGGCTTTCAGTACCTGGAAAATAAGTTTAGGTCTCACCCTGCTTGTTCTCAAAGTGATCTAACGTTGAGAGGGAAACAAGAACGGCTTCCACCACTGTCTGGGTGCTGATGAGAAATGATTAATCCAGTCCTGGCTGGAATAGCTTCTTAGGCATCCTCAGGACAGCTGGATGGATGGGGCACTCCACAGAGACAGAGCCCTGTGCAAATAAAACAATGAGGAAATAAGGGAATGTTATTGATGGAGATTATTTCTCCCCTTACTCGATCATAACAGTTTTATATCTGTGTAAAAATGAATTCTGCTCGGTAATGTGGTCTCTGGGAGTTGTATTTATCCTGTTTATTGCTATCAGGAACTTATTCCTTTGCATAAATTATTCATGGGAATTAGACGTGCTTGTGAGGCCTCATTTGTGTGGGGAGGGATGGGGAGCAGGGAGGCAGCAGGAAACTTCCTGGGCTGGCTTCTGTAGGGAAGAGCACTTGGAGACCATGGGAAGTGTGAGAAACAGCTCCTCACTTTTCATACTTTAGGAAGGTTTATTAAACCTGATCAAAAATACAACAGAAGACTGAATACAGAAAAAAGGTTACAGCTCTGGGAGCAAAAGATTTTCCCCTGCCATGGAGGTTTTATCCTTTTTAACCCTTTAACCCCTCCCAAAGCTCTGTCGATCAATCCTTTCTTTGCTGGTGGAGATCTCCTCCTCAAACCCTGACTGAGCTCAGGTGTCCCACAGCGACAGCCAGCCCTCCCAGCTGTCCCTTGATAACCACACGAGGGGTACAACATAACCATAAACCTGTAAAACTTTTCTTAACCTGTCACATGAGATCTGTCTGTCCATTGTGAGAGTCAGTCATGGCATTGCTCATCTATCACAAAAATCCAACAGAAGAGAGAAATTATTACAGCACCAGGAGCAGAGGATTTCCCCCACCCTGTGCTCACCCACACAAGGGAGGTTTCACCTTTTAACCCTTTAGTTTCCCCTTTTAACCCTTTAGTTCCCCCAAAGTTCTGTCCATGGGCTCCTCCTCCCTGTCCCGTGGTGCAGATCACTGCCTTAAATCCTGATTTAACCCTTTAACCCCTGCCAAAGTTCTGTCCATCAACCCTTTCTTTGCTGGTGAAGATCTCCTCCTCAAACCCTGGCTGAGCTCAGGTGTCCCACAGTGACAGCCAGCCCTCCCAGCTGGGGTACAACATAACCATAAACCTGTAAAACTTTTCTTAACCTGTGCACATGAGATTTGTCTGTCCATTGTGAGAATCAGTCATGGCATTGCTCATCTATCACAGAAGCCCCACGTTCTGCTGGGGTGTCTGTGCCCCTCTGCAGAGCTCTGGGGGGCACAGAGAGACCCTCAGAGAGCAGGAGAGGAGGAGCTGCCCCCTTTAACGTGGCACAAAGTTCATCCCCAGCCTCCAAAGGTGCAGACAGAGCATCTGGGGGATTCCAGGTCCTGCTCTCCCTCAGCCATAAAAAGGGGCTGGGGGGCTGAGGGGGAGATGGGAGAAGATCAGCACAGGAGTGTGTGACAGGGCACAGGCACTGCCAGCACAGGAGCCAGGCAGGAGCAGCCTTGGGATGAGGGATGAGCAGTGACAGATTTGTCTTTACAAACAAGCTGTGGGTCTGCTGGTAGATAAAACTGGCACTGAGGGATAAACAATGGCAAGGATTCCACTGGTTGATGAATGGAAAAAAGAGATTTGCTTTCACCAATAAACTGCGGGTTTGCTGATAAATGAAATTGGATGTCGAGAGAGGAAGGAAACAATTGGGGAAAACCCTAAATCCCATGAGAATGAAACATTAAAAGGGAGGGTTACACATTAGAAAGGGTCTTAGGTACTGGGTGTTTTGGGAAGTCTCTGCCTCTCAAGTACCTCAGCCAATGGGGAAAGGGAGAGGGAAATTGGGATAAAAAGGAGGCTGTGTCCTCCAAAACCCTGAGAGACCCCAAGGGAAATGCCCCATGGCCTCTCCCTTTATTCCAATAAAGTTACAGGACTGCTCTGTCTCCTTTTTGGACCTGCACCTCTGGTGTTTGTGGGTTAATTTTCCTGACAGGGCCAAACCCCTGGGATTGTCCCTGCCCACCCACAGGGCAGGGGCTGCTCCTGGCCTTGCCAACCAATTCTCTTCTATTTTAAAGTGCATTATTATGCTGAAAAGCAAATTTCTTCCTTAATGTGATGGGATAATGATTTCAGTATTGTCCCAGTGGGGTTTTGGTGTCAGGAGCTGGGTTTGCAGGGCTGCTGCAGCTGGAGGGGATGGAGCTGCACCTCTGACCACAGATCTCTCCTCCCCTTGGTTTTCCTGCACAATCCTCTCCCAGGTAGCTGCTGTTTCATGTCCTCTCTCCCAGTGGTAATTCAGGAGGCCTGGGTGATTCTGGGGAGGGTTCCTGGTGGGAATTCTCTGGGATTTCTGCAGCTGCTGGGTGGATTTTCTGTGCAGCATTCACAGGGCTGTGGTGCACACAGAGCCACAGGCACAGAGCTGAGGCTCCCGTGGCTCTGTCCTTGGGAAAGAGCAGCTCCCTGTGAGCCCACAGGCACCAGGTTGCTGCTCCAGGGCCTGGTGTCACTTCTGAGCTCATTCCTCCTCCAGGAGCCTGGGAAGCTGTGAGGGGAGTGGCCAGGTGCTCTATTGGCACGGGAAGAATGGAATATCCTGGCAAAAGCCATGATGGAAAACACAGAGCAGGGAGGAGAAAGGTGTGATATGAGTGACTGGCAGCTTCCTCTCAATGCACACAGGATTCACTCAAAATCCTCCTCTCACTGGGGAAGAGGGTGAGGAGTCACTTCTTTCCCCATGGTATCATTCCACATGGGAAATCCAGTGAAGCAAATCCCCACAGAGCTGCCCAGTCCCAGCTGGGAGCTGCCCCCCACCCTCTGCTGCCTTGGGGATGTTTCCAGCCCCAAACCTCTCAAGTCCTTCCCAGGAAAAACACTGAGACATCCAGGTCAGCTGGGAAGGGTCAATTCCTTATGGAGCAGCTGAGGAATGTTCAGCTGGAGAAGACTGAGGGTGATTTTACAGGGGCTGCAGCTCCAATCTCTGCTCTGGGACAGGGACAGCTCCCAGGGCACGGCTGGGGCTGGGCCAGGGCAGCTCAGGCTGAGATCAGGGCAAGGTTCTTCCCCCAGAGGGTGCTGGCACTGCCCAGGCTGCCCAGGGAATGGGCACGGCCCCGAGGCTGCCAGAGCTCCAGGAGCCTTTGGCCAGCGCTGCCAGGGATGGACAGGGTGGGGTTGGTGGGGGTCTGGGCAGGGACAGGGGCTGGATGATCCTGGGGGTCCCTCAGCTCAGGATATTCCATGATTCTGTGGTTCTATGGTGTGCATCCACACCCACCAGACACAAGAGCCTCAATCAAGGCACAGACAGCACAGATCAGATTGGTGATATGAGAAATGATAAAGCCATGACCCCACCGATGCCTGGGAGATGAGCAGAGATAACAACTTAATGGGAGCTCACTCTGAGATAAGGAAATGGGGATGGTGAACAGGAGCCAGGAATTTATTCATAGGGAAATGCCAAGTGGAGAGAAAGAGGTGCTGTGATTTCTGCATCCAACAATGGGGAGAGATAATCTGTGCCCCCAGAGTTGATATCCACATTGTTCAAACACGTTGTCGTGCTGCAAAAGGGAGACAAAGCCTCACGAGGATGAGTCAAGGCTTGGAAAACCGAGTGTGCCAAACAGAAGCAGCTCCATCCTTCAGTTTATTAAAGTGAAGTTTGTGAATAATAGTGCAGCACAAAAATCCCCCCAGAGGGTGCAGATTCCTGATAGCAAAACAATGTCTAATTTTGCAGATAAGCACAGATCAAGATCCAGGGGTAGGAAATTGCAGGCATGGGAGGCTGAGGCTGGGGATGACGCAGGGACTCCGCTCCTGATAACAGGAGCTCTTTAAAAAGCTCAGGATCTGTTGTCAGAACCTCTGAACACCAGACACACTCTGCACCAGGGGGCCCAGGCTGGAAGGGCTGGATCTTGCAGACAAATCCAGAGCCCTGGGGCTACAAAGAGCCCAAAGTGAGAGATTTTTTTTTTTTTTAGGCAGCAACCTGAGATGGCATTTTAGGAAATTTTGGATATTCCTGAATTACAGCCCGAGGCAAGGCCACCCACATGTTCCTGGGTGTTGCTTTGGTGGACCCCAGTCCTTCAGTTTTCTCAAGGAAGGAGGGAATTCTGCCATAAATTCCCACCTCAGACCCCAATCCTTCAGTTTTCTCAAGGAAGGAGGGAATTCTGCCATGAATTCCCATCTCAGACCCCAATCCTTCAGTTTTCTCAAGGAAGGAGGGAATTCTGCCATAATTTCCCATCTCAGACCCCAATCCTTCAGTTTTCTCGAGGAAGGAGGGAATTCTGCCATAATTTCCCATCTCAGACCCCAATCCTTCAGTTTTCTCAAGGAAGGAGGGAATTCTGCCATAAATTCCCATCTCAGACCCCAATCCTTCAGTTTTCTCAAGGAAAGAGGGAATTCTGCCATGAATTCCCATCTCAGACGCCAATCCTTCAGTTTTCTCAAGGAAAGAGGGAATTCTGCCATAAATTCCCATCTCAGACCCCAATCCTTCAGTTTTCTCGAGGAAAGAGGGAATTCTGCCATGAATTCCCATCTCAGACCCCAATCCTTCAGTTTTCTCGAGGAAGGAGGGAATTCTGCCATGAATTCCCATCTCAGGCAGAAGGAGCAAGGTTGTGCTGTGTGGGATGCCAGGCTGCTTCCCCAGCTCTGAACCCCAAATGAGAAGATGCTGCTGTCAGTCCCTCCTTCCAAGCTGTGATTTGGTTCCTCAGACAGTCCTTTTCCACAGAGATGGAAATGACACCAAAACCACCAGGGGACACAGTGGAAACCACTGGAAATCAATCCCAGAATGAGCAGTGAAAAGGAAAACCCTCCTTCCACCCATCCTGCCTGAACCTGCATCCCCATCACCCCTGCACAGGTGCCAGGGCTCGAGCAGACACTGAGCTCCCTCTGGAATCCTCCCATGGAAGGAAGGATGTGGGATTTGCTAGAAAAAAGATGGGACCTGCAGCTGAAATCCTTGGAAAATATTGTTCCTTTTGTTACATTGAACTCACAATGTAATTTCTGCCTGATTTCTGAATTTCTCAGATTTATATGCCCTTGTTGGCTGAAAGCAACGGCAGCAACAGGCACAGAGCTGTCCTGCAGTGGAAAAAAATCCCCAGGATGTCGCTAAGAAACTGCAAATATTTAATTATCGATAGCTCTGGGCCAGGATCTGTCGTGATTCGATCCCCTCTGTAATCAGTGAGATTGGGAACAGCCCTGAACGGAGGTGCTGGGCTCTCACGGAGGGCTGCTCTGCCTTTCCTGGAAACATCAATGCTGCCTCTGACGTGGGCTCTGCCTGCATCTCATTTCCCTTCCCTAACGCGGCTTTTCCGTGAATTTCCAAAGCTCATCCATCCTCTGAATCACGGCCCCGCCCGCCCTCGCTGCCCCGGGCCAGGAGCTCAGGAATAATTCCCTTTCTTTACAATCCCTTGTGTTCCTGGCCCCGGGGGAGCTGGCAGCGGTTCGGGTGTGCTGGCGAGGCTCAGATCTTCCACCTCCTTCTGCTCTTTGCAGGTGGGGGCAAGGCTGCCTTGTGGGATTGTCAGGAGCAGGGATCTGCAAGGAATTGTTCCCTGGAATTTTACAGCCAGAAAAAAATACTGGTGTGAGGCTGACCCAAAAGTACAACTCTACAGAGATTTTGGTGAAGTGAAACTGCTCCTTTTGGGCTAAAATGCCAAATGAAACATTTGCTCTGACAACAGTTGGGTTGTTTATGTTGGGGGAGTTGTTTTTGTTATGATTTGTAGGAGAAGGGGAATTTTAGTCCCCAGCTGCTCACCTGGCTTGTGTTGGAGCTGGGATGGGAACCCAGAGGCTGCACGGACACAATTCACACTGAGATATGGGGAAGAGACACAGAATGCTGGAATGGTTTGGGTTGGAAAGGACACTTCCCACTGTCCCAGGCTGCTCCCAGCCCCATCCAGCCTGGCCTTGGGCACTGCCAGGATCCAGGGGCAGCCCCAGCTGCTCTGGGAACAGGGATGGGGAGTAGAGGAGTAAGGAGGATGGAGAATTCTGTGAAATGTGACCCTCAGAGCAGGGGGAGGATGTGGCTCCCTCTGGACGCCTGTGGGTGCCAGAGGGATCAGGCACCCATCAGGATCCATCTGCACAGGCACTGGGGCAGAATGGAGAAGTCTCCATCCCAGAAATGATCCTGAGCCCATCATGGTCAGCAGTGTGGGATCCTCCCTGCCAGGAATCCCTCAATCCATCCCTGCTGCCAGCAGGGAGATCTCTCAGCAGCCACAGCAGTGATTTTCCTGCTGAAACCTGCATTTTTCTCCACTTGGCTCCATGTGCTGAGGCTGTTGAAGGATACATTTGGGCTGATAAATTTCTCCTTTCCTTGCTGCTCCCGCAGTTCCCAGTTTCCTCCTGGAGGAGCGGGTGCAGGACTGGAGGAACATTCTGCTGTGGGGCACGGTCACCCCATCCCTGGGGGCTGCTCTCCACAGGCAGGAGCTGCTCCTTGTCCAGCTTTGCACCTGCAGCTCCTCACAGCTCCAGAATCCTCATCTGGAAGCAGATTTTCCCTCAGCTGCTGCAGTTCATGGATTTGGGTCCTGCTTTGTGGCTCTTCCCCAGTGCTGGGACGGGGCTGTGCCAACGTCACCGAACACTTGGGCATTTGGAAATTGCTGAACTTGGAAAAGGAGGGAAGCAAGAAGAACTGAGCACAGCTGGAGGTCAGGAGAGAGGCAATCTTTGGGAAGGCCAACACTTGCACTGGCCTTGGTGTCCAGGTGACAAACCCGCCCTGCCAGGCTGTCCTTGGTCTCTGCAAGGTGAAGCTGGAGCTGAGAGAGGAGTGGGGAGCACAAAGCAAAGGCCCTGAACAGCTCCAGTCCCAAAACAATCCCACCTGGAGCTTGGGAGGGGTCTGGGGAGTCCCACCTGGAGCCAGGGTTTGGGAATTCCCACCTGGAGCCAGGGTTTGGGGATTCCCACCTGGAGCCAGGTTTGGGGGCTCTTTGTCTTTCCCCACCCCTTGGTGGCTGATTCACCAAATCCCAGCCGTGGCTGTTGGGTTTCCCAACTGGAAATCCAGCTTTGTCAGGAGGGCTGGGAGCATGAATGAAGGTTGTCTGCTCCCGAGAAAGAGAAATATTTACTTTATTCTCACAATAAATGTGGGATAAGCCCCGGGAGCTTTGCTCACCCAATCAGGCATTGCACACTTCCTTCCTTCTTTTTTCCATTGTTGGTTTTTTTTTTTTCCTTCCCATTGCCATCTGCCCAGGAAATGGAAACACTCTCCTGCCTTCCTGGGTGATGGAAATCTTCTCAGAAGAGCTGGGAGGCACCTGATGTGTTCCCCAGTCTGGGATCTCTCCTTCCTCTCTGCCCAGGATCCGAGGGATGCAGGGGAGCAGTGCCATGGTCCCAGTGCCCTTGGCCTTCTGCCATGGTTTGGCTGTTCCCTCACTGAACAGCACATGGAAAAGTCCTCCTGGGAATTTTGGTGTCCATCCCCTTCTCCAAAACCTCTGATTTCCCCCATTTCCCACTGGGATTTCCCTTCACCTGTGGCTCCCCATGGAGGGGCTCCATGGAGGGGCTCCCAGCAGAGCTCTGCTCCATCCACAGCATTCCAAGCACAGGGAGATGCTGAGCACTTCTGGGGAGGGAGGACATCAACCCACAGGGGGCCCATCCCCAGCAAATGCCAAAATGTCAAACACAACAATTTCCCAGGGCTTTTCTCAGGAAAAATTAGCCAGGAGTGGAGAAGGTCCCTTCCTGTGTCCTTCAGTTCCCAGCCCTGATGCAGATCTCATCTGGGTTTTGCAGATGAAAGGAAGAAGAAAGGAAGGAGAAAGAAGAGCCTCTGACTGATTTGCTGACTGAGTATTTATTAAAATAGACTGGAGCAATTAAAGACAAAAACTCCCCAAACTTGGGATGCAAATTGAGGAGCTGGAAAACACAAAAGGAGAGGATTTGGTGGCAACTCGAATTCTGTACAAACCCAGATCTTTCACAGAATCACAGAACTCAATTCCAAGCTAAAGCCAAACTGCAATTTTCGGAAAAGCAGAAACCCAAAGAAGAATTTCTCATGGCTAAAGTGAAAATTAGTTTGACAAACCACATACATTTCAATTGAAAACTGGGACATCCTCTTTTCTCTCTCTCCTTTTTTAATTAACCTCAAACTCTCAAAAGCACAATGATGGGAACCCAAGGAGTGTGACATTGCCCAAGTGCCTCTAATAAATGCACAAGCTGCAAAACAAATATGGATTTGCAAAACATTTTGTTTTCCCCACATTTCCATTTTCCCTGACTAGAAGTATTCCTGCAAAATTTCAGCCAATTCCCTCTCTAATATTCGGCTGCCTTAATGCAATCATTTAATCCTGATTTAAAGGCTGTGAAATGAAGGATGAAGAGCTGATATTTCTCTGTAACCTTTTGAATTTCTATATTCTGACTCCGGTCCATTGGATCCATAACATCCAGATTGCAGGAGCAGAAGGGATTTTTTACATTTATTTTCATAATTTAATGTTTGTTTTAGAAAAAGGAGGGGAGGCAAAGCTGCCAGGGCTTAATCATGCAGCAATCTTGAATCTCACCACGACTGGGGGAGGCAAAGAAGCTTTGGCATCTTTGCTGCAGTGCTAATTTGCATTGGGGAGGATCTTTCCCCTCCACAGCTAAAAAAGATGAAGTGTGAACTTCCAAAGTGACATTTTGGAGTTTGTGTGGAGCTCCTCCCGCTGCCAGGGCTGCACTCAGCACTCTGACTGCTGCTTTTATTGGGGCAGGGCTGTCCAGAGCAGTGAATGCTGGGGGGAGGGATGCTCTGGGGGGAGAGCTCAGGAAGGGAAGTGGAGCCCACAAATAGATGCAGGTGGGTGGAAAAGCCAGAGTGTGGACAGGCAGGAGGTGGAAGGCACTGATCACCCAGCCATGGGGTCCTCAGCAGAGACCCCCTTGTGCCCAGCCCCTTGTGCCTTCTCTGGGCCAAAATCAAGAGACAGGAAAAGCAGCTGGGTAGATCCCAGGGCAGCCAATGTTCTGTACCTGCAGCTGAGGCTGCTCCACTGCCCCTTCCCCACTGGGAGGATTTGTCCTTCTGCTCTGCCCCAGAGCAATCCACAAGGAGCCAGGAATGGCTGTAGAGAAGCTCTGGGAGAAGATTTGGGGTGCTGCTGGGTGAGAGCTGGAACTGCCCAGCCCTGAAACCCCCTCAGCCCTGGGCTGAGCCCCAGTGTGGGCAGCAGGGAAGGGGGGATTCTGCTCCTCTGCCCAACCTGCAGAGCTGGCCCAGCCCTGGGGCCAGCACAGGAGGGACCTGGAGCTGCTGGAGAGAGTCCAGAGGAGGCACCAGAGATGCTCCAAGGGCTGGAGCCAGGCTGGGAGAGCTGGGGGTGCTCACCTGGAGAGGAGAAGGCTCCAGGGAGAGCTCAGAGCCCCTTGCAGGGCCTAAAGGGGCTCCAGGAGAGCTGGAAAGGGGCTGGGGACAAGGGATGGAGGGACAGGACACAGGGAATGGCACCCACTGCCAGAGGGCAGGGATGGATGGGATATTGGGAATTAGGAATTGTTCCCTGGGAGGGTGGGCAGGCCCTGGCACAGGGTGCCCAGAGCAGCTGTGGCTGCCCCTGGATCCCTGGCAGTGCCCAAGGCCAGGCTGGACACTGGGGCTGGAGCACCTGGGACAGTGGGAGGTGTCCCTGCCCATGGCAGGGGCTTGGAACGGGATGGACTTTGGGATCCCTTCCCACCCAAACCATTCCAGGATTCCATGATTCTGCTTTGGAAAGTTCTGGTTTGGGGTTGTAGCAACTCCAGGCCCTGCTGGAAGGGTCTCAGGAGGGTGCCCAGGGGAGCAGTGGGTGAAGAATTCCATTTCATCCCCAATGTTTTTTTAATTCATGGGGGAAAAAATAATGCCAAATTAAAAGAAAATACCCAGCACTCCTTAAACTCTTCCCAAAGCTCTGCCACGTGTTCCATTTCCAGGGACTGGCAGGAAATCCAGGCAGGGGCTGAGCCCTGCTCCTCCCAGGCATGGCTGCAAAGGACACACCAAGGGCTGTGGGGTTTTGGTGGCTCCTCACAGGGACATCCTATCCCTTGGATGGGCACTGGGGAAAAGCCACCTTGGAGGAAAAAACAGGAAAAGGCAAAGCCTTCTCTCATCCCCAGTTCTGCTCAGTCCTTCCCTGCAAATCCCAGCAAGGAGAGGAGCTCAGGGAACCTGCTGAAGCCCCAAAGGTGACCCAAGGGTGGTGGAGGGTTTGTTATGGAAAAGGGATAGCAGAAAATCCCTGTTCCTTTGGTTTCTTTGCACTGGAAGATGGAGATGATCCTTGGCCAGGGCCTTTGGGTGGTGGGAGAGACAAACCAGAGAAGCTGAGGAGCCAGAAGAGGAGATTTTAGACTGAATCCATCAAGGGAATAATGACAAACTGTCCATCCCAGCTGGAGTCCAGCCTTGTCAAGGAGCCCAGATGTGGAATTGCTGAGCTCTCCCCTGCCTGGGAGACCCTTGCTGGGGCTCTGGCCCCGGTGCCAGAGGGAAGGGAGGGGGCAGAGGAGATGCCAAGGTCTGAAAGGAGCTCCCAGGGAAGCTGGGAAGCACAGAGCAGTCTGACTGCTGCCCTGGGAACACTGGGAAGTGTCAGGACCCAGGACATTCCTCTGGCTGCCCTGGGTGATCTGAGACCCTGGCAGGGGGCTCAGAGAGGCAAAACCACCTGTGCCTTTGATTTTAGCCCATGGAAACAATTCCCAACTTTGTGTGAGGATTTACAGGCCACAAGAGTCTGAGTAGAATGACAGTGAATTTGTCACAGGGTGAAAAAGCAGAATTTTGGGGGTTTAAATGGGGGTTCAAGAGGCAAGATGGAGGAATCTGGGCATGTCCTGTCCTTCTTCTCCTTCTTCTTGTCCTCCATCTTCTGCTGGGATGGTGACACTTCTGGATTGGTTTAGAGCAGAGACAGACTGTCTGACACAGGTGATGGGTATTGGGAAATTATTGTAAATAAAGTACACGGAGTTCTTAGTATAAAAAGCCAACCCCAGCCCAAGGGCAGGGACTGTGCCACAACCCAACCTGCTGGAGAGATCTCAGCAGGTCAGAGAAGGAATGTGACAGATAAGAGAAAATAAACAGCCTTGAGAAGCAGAACCGACAAATCTCAACTTCTTCAGTTGTGGGGCTGGGAAAAAAAGAGACTTTCTGATACCTTGGGGTCATCTCAACCACAGAAACCCGAGAGGGAAGAGCTGCAGTGCAGAATGCATGAGCAGCAGGGAGAAATGCCTCAGACATTTTTGAAGGAGCTGGCAAGCACAGAGAGGAGGGTGATCCTGGATTTCCCAAAGGCATCCTGCACATTCCCTCATTTGGAGCTCCTCAGGAACCTTGGCTTGGGTGGGAACACATCACAGGTTAAGGGAGAGGAATAAAGAGCAGTCATAAATGGAAGTGGTTGCCAGGAGTGCTCCCCAAAGGTCTCTGCTGGGATTTGGGATGTGTAATATTCCTAAACTTTGAAAAGGAGCAAATTAAAAGGTGGCAACATTTGCATGGGATGTGTGTTAGAGAGCAGCCAAATCTGAGGCTGCTGGTGGGGAAGGGAGCAGGAATCAACAGCATCCATGGGCTGAGAGTTTATTGCTCAGGATAAAGGTTGATAAAGGCAAAAGAAAGTAAATGGGGAAATAATCATCAATCCTTCCCACCTGAGTACAGGAATGAGCTCCAAAAAACTCCTTGGGAAGGGGAAGAGCTGGGCCAGGCTGTGAGGGCTTTGCTGGGCTCTGATCAGCAGGAAACAAAGGGAATTTAGAAGGGTGAGGAAGGAGGAGCAGAGCAGCAGGAAGGGATCTGCACCCTGCAGGCCAAGGGCTGTCCTGGTTGTCCCATTTCAACAGAATATATGGGAATTCAGGAAAAAAACAGTTAGAAAAGGCCAGTGGGGATGAACAGAGACACAAATCTACTCTCAGAGGGCAGAGAGTGCTCCAGCTTCCCAAGGAAGGGATTTTATGTCTGGATGCAGCTGAACTGGGAATGTTCATTGTCACCAAGGTTTCTTGGGACAGAGCCAGCCCAAACTGCAAATGGTGATGTCAGAGTTTTCTTTTAAATTTTTTTTTATAGAATCATGGAATGCTTTGGGTTGGAAAAGGCCTTAAAGCTCATCCAGTCCCACCCCTGCCATGGCAGGGACACCTCCCACTGTCCCAGGGTGCTCCAGCCCCAGTGTCCAGCCTGGCCTTGGGCACTGCCAGGGATCCAGGGGCAGCCCCAGCTGCTCTGGGCACCCTGTGCCAGGGCCTGCCCACCCTGCCAGGGAACAATTCCTTCCCCATATCCCACCTAACTCTGCACTCTTTCCATTCAGAGTCACTCTTTTTTTGCTTGTTTTGTCTATTTTGTTTTTTTGTTGTGTTTATTTGGTGGGGGTTTGGGGGGTGTTGTTTGTTTCTTTGTTTCAGAGGGTTTTCATATTTAGTTTTGCTTTGGCAGAGTTTCTAGGAGCTGTCCTGCTTGCCAGTCTGACAAATCTAAACCTTCCCTGCGACAGAAGCACCAAATTGGGATCCAGTTCCTTACCTGGAGATGGCTCCAGTACAGACCCCTGTGTGTGGGTCACCCAGGGCCACCCCTCAGAGCCCAGGAAAACCCTTGGGCTTGAGCCAATGAGTCCCCAGCTCTTCCTCCAAGCAGGATGAGGATGCAGCCCTGGATTCCCTGGGGACTGGAGGACCCTTCCTGACCCTTTCTCCTGCATGGATATGGCCATGCTGCTTGAAGGCATTTTTTTGGAATATTTTTTAGATATGTTCTCCCTTCTGCTCCACCCCCAGCAGCTCTTCTAGGCATCTTCACCTCCTGGGCCTGGTGCATCACCTGCAAGTGGCAGTTTTCCAAAGGCAGCTTCCCAAAGGCCATGGCCAATCCTTCAGCTCAGAGGAACAACTTCCCAAATGCTTCTTTCCAAGGCAGCTCTGGGAGACAAAACAGTCCAAGCCTGAGGGCTTGGGCAGACCCACCACGGAGATGCTGAGGTGTCCCAGTTCATAGAACTCACAGAATTCACAGAATGACTGGGTTGGAAGAGACCTTAAAGATTGAGTCCAACCCAGCCCCAACACTTCAACTAAACCCTGGCACCCATCTTGTTTTAAAATATCCAATCTTGTTTGAAACACACCCAGGGATGGGGTCTCCACCACCTCCCTAGGCAGCCCATTCCAAAACGCTATCACCTTCTCTGTAAAAAACTTTTTCCCTAAAATCCAACCTATATCTCCCTTGATGCAGCTTGAGGCTGTGTGCTCTGGTTGTGTCAGTGCTGCCTGGAGAAGGAGCCCAGCCCCAGCTGAGCACAGGCACCTTTCAGAGAAGAGCGATGATGAAGTTGTGACGTTCCCCCTGCCCTGTGGGGCACCACAGCACATCACTGCTCCCCTGGCACTCCTGCTCCTGGCAGGAGCCAGGCTCTGGCAGGGGCTGGCACTCATTCCAGGCTCTCCTGAGCAGAGGGGATCCCTGGGAACCCCCGGCTGCTGAGCTCATTAACAAGCAGGGCACATTGCCCAGCCCAGCAGCAGCCCCGAGCTGCGGCGGTGTCACATCAGCTGCTCAGCTCTGTGACAAATATTCCACGGCTCATTATCCTGGAGAGGAATCTCCCTCTCCAGTGCTTTTAAGACCTGGAGAAATTGGCAGGTGCTGTTTGCTTTTTGCTCAGGCAGCACCGAATTCTCCAGTCAGGGATTTGTTGGAAGCCCCCTCGTACGGAGCCCGAGGCCAAACCCGGCTGTGCCAGCGAGTGGCTCCCAGCTGACCAAATCCTTGCCTTTGGCACAGCTTCCATGAAAAAGTGTCAGCATTTTCCTCAGCAGCACCTGCCTGCCTTCTAATCAGAAAACGGGGATGGTTTTGCTCTTGGAAAAAGCCAAATTAGGAACGGAGCAAAGCGGCCTTTTGATGTTGAGGAAAGGTGGAATGCTGCATGTGGAGAATCCGCTGCTGACTGCTGAGGGCTTCTCCCTCCGCTGCCTCTTTGTGAAAATGCAGGGGTCAGGGAAAGCTCTGGAAAGCCTGCAGCTGTCCCAGCATGTCCATGATGCTGTTCCCAGGCATTCTCTGGGAATGCCCAGCTCGGGTCCCCATGCACCATCCCAAAGCCACACCAACCCAGAACTGATGAGGTGCCCTCAGGTATTCCATGCACAGCACAGTGCTCAGGGATTTATGGCAAAAGCAGCTCCTTTGGGCCTCTCCCATGAATATGCAGCTCATTGGATAAGGATCAATATTTGAGGGAGACTGTAATACTCATTATGGCCCCAAATCCCAACAAAAACAGGAAGCCCAGATGCCAGGTGAGACTTTCATCATGCCCAGAGGACAAAAAAATCAAGGGACAAAAGAGGAAAACAGTGAGGAGGAAATAAAATCCAAGAAATGCTTAATGACCTCTTTGGGGACTCTGAGTATCTCTGAACAAATCCCCCAGCAATTCCTGGGATGTGCAGGGGAAGGGGCTGGGGGATGGGAACTGGGTGTCACTTGCAATGTGGACAGATGGGCAAGGATCTCCTGCCCAAACCCTTCCTGGATGGAAAGTTGGATTCTTGACTAAACCAAATTGATTTCAGAAAGTTCCTGATTCCTGTAGGGATAGGAAGTCATATTTTCAACTGAAATTTTGAGGCAGAAGAAAAGGGAGAGCTTTGATGAAAAATCAGCTCCGAGAAATGAGCTTCTGTCTGCAGCGATTTCCCTCCTGATCCAATATTGTTACAGCTGCTTAATATTTCCCCAGTTAAGTCCTATTGCTGGAGATTTGAATATTTTTTCCTAAACTACTCCTTTTTTCCCCCAAGTTTTTCCTGTGCAGGCTGTTGAACTTCTCACAAAACCACTTCAGATAAACCCTCGGCTTTAATTTTTTAATGACTAATAGAAAATGCTGAGGGAAATATTAAAATCATTTTCTAGAGACATTTTCATTCTGACAAAACCCAGCCCTGAAATCAAAATTTTCCTGGCTGCTGATGCCTCTTCAGGCTCTGGTGTTTTTTGTAGAGCTGGTGCTCCCCATGCTCCCAAAATCCTGGGATCCCTGGGGAGCTTGTTTAATACACAAGTCAGTGAGCAAGAGAGGGTCAAAATGAGGCATTTCAGGGCAGTACAGCTCAAAATAAACTGGGTTTGTGAGATACCAGACAATGATTTGGGTTATTGCCTCTCTTGTCTTACCTGCTCTTTGACCTGCCAGCGCTGTTAAACTCCCAGAGCAGGGCAGCCAGGAGGGTTTGAGGGATTTATGATGTGATGGGGAAAGGGTGGGAAGCCAAGGGGAGGGAAAACTCATGGAGGGAAAAGCAGAGACTGCAGGGGAACAGGAGACTGGAGGCAGAGGAGGCACCTCGGGAGGGCAGCAGGGAAGGACATGGGTGACACACAGCAGGGAAGAGAGGAACAGGCTGAGGAAGGGGCAGGGAGAAGGGGAGCAGGGGACACTCTGGGGTCACAGGACAGAGCTTTTCTCCTTGGAAATGATGGCAAAATCCAGCGGGGACACATCCTGCAGAGGAGGAGAAGGCAGTGAAGGATAACAAGGAAGCCTTGGAGCAGAATCAATTAATGAGCGAGTCAGCTGCTGCTGAATGAGATTTGAAATTCACACCAGTGCTGGAAACCCCAAAATAAACCTTTCCCCTCCCCAGTGAGTCAGAAACTCTGCCTTTTAAGGCAGCATTGCCCGCTGGATGTTGGAGGGGCAGACAAGGGACAGAAAATAAACTCCAAAGCCCCTCCTCTTGTGTCTCCCCAGCCCTTTATTCTGCCCTAATCCTCTGCTCCTGGTGGAGTTGGGAAGGGCTCACCCAGGAGGGAGGAGAATTCCCATGGGATGGAGAGCAGCAGAATTCCAATTTCTGATTCAGTGCCTGCAGCAGTCCTGCAGCTTAGTGGGGGAAAAAGGCACCTGGCAATGTGTGCTCCCCTGGGAGCTGTTCTGCCTGTCCTGCTGGAATGGTCCTGGAAAATAGAGCTGGGGGCAGGGCAGCCTGGGGGCACCTCAGCTCCATGGATGGCCTGGGCAGGCTGAGTTTCAGTGGGAATCAGCCCCAGGCAGAGCAGGGGCAGGTTGGTACTGGGATTTAAGGAGGCAGAGAATCCATGCTGTCCTCAGCATCAAAGAGGCTTCCATTTCCAGGGGATGGCAAAGATTTCGTTCCCAAATGAGCAGGGAAATACCTGAAAATCCTCAGCATTTCCTGAGCCCTTCCTAACTCCAAACAGCTCTGCCAGCCCCAGGGAAAAGCCTGCCCAGAGCCAGGGCAGCTGGCATTGCATTGTCACCTCAGTGACATCACGGGCCAGGGACTGTGCCAAGGAACATCCTGGATCACCCACTGAGGCCAGTCCATGGAGTCATGGAATGGTTTGGGTGGGAAGGGACCTTAAAGCTCATCCCATCCCACTCCTGCCATGGGCAGGGACACCTCCCATGTCCCAGGCTGCTCCCAGCCCTGTCCAGCCTGGCCTTGGGCACCACCAGGGATCCAGGGGCAGCCACAGCTGCTCTGGGCACCCTGTGCCAGGGCCTGCCCACCCTGCCAGGAAGAATCTTTGGGGGCATGAGATGGATTGGACACCTCTTGAAAAGGGGATGTCCACTCAAACCTCTCTTTCTTTTGAAACAAGCATTACTCCCAATCCTCTTCCCTCTCGCCTGGATTTATGTCTCTTCCCAGGGCAATCTGGGTGAATTTCATCCCTGTGGACATACTTTCCTGAAGCTTCTGATTCCCAAAGTCTCCTTGACTTCTCATCCATCCCCTCAATGTGGTGACAGAGCCAAAGACCTTCCCATCCCATGGAACCTGCTCAGTGCCCCCTGCAGCAGCTCCACTGGCTTTTTTTCCTCTCCTCAGCTCCTGAGCCACCCACTTGTGCCATGTCCCAGCCTCCAAACCACTTTTCCTTCTTTCTGCTGAGCCATTTTTCCACATTCGACTTACCCAAGCCCCAAGTCCTCTGGATCACTTAGGAAAAGCCAGAACTTGTGACCTGTAATCAGTTTTCATTCCTTTAAAGCTTCTTTTTGGGGAAGACTGAGCTGATAATTCTGTGCCACATGTAAATAACAGTTTTTACCATGTCTAAGACATTGGAATTTATGGGCTTGTGGAAAACCTCTTTAAAGAGCTGAGAGGGTGAATTCCTTTTGCCATAGATCGTTCCTGGAATGTTTATTTCCAGTGCAGAGGGACAAAACCTCTAAGGGACAAAACCCTGGAGATGGAGGGATGGAGGGATGGAGGGAGGGATGGATGGATGATGGATGATGGATGGATGGATGGATGGATGGATGGATGGATGGATGGATGGACGGATGGATGGATGGATGATGGATGATGGATGGATGGATGGATGGATGGATGGATGGATGATGGATGGATGGATGATGGATGGATGGATGGATGGATGGATGGATGGATGGATGATGGATGGATGGATAGGGGATGGATGGATAGATGGATGATGGATGGATGGATGGATGGATGGATGGATGGATGGATGATGGATGATGGATGATGGATGATGGATGGATGGATGGATGATGGATGGATGGATAGGGGATGGATGGATAGATGGATGATGGATGGATGGATGGATGGATGGATGGATGGATGGATGGATGATGGATGGATGATGGATGGATGGATGGATGGATGGATGGATGGATGGATGGATGATGGATGGATGGATGGATGGATGGACGGATGGATGGATGGATGATGGATGGATGGATGGATGGATGGATGGGTGGATGATGGATGGATGGATGATGGATGGATGGATGGATGGATGGATGGATGGATGGATGATGGATGGATGATGGATGGATGGATGGATGGATGGATGGATGATGGATGGATGGATGGATGGATGGATGGATGGACGGATGGATGGATGATGGATGGATGGATGGATGGATGGGTGGATGATGGATGGATGGATGATGGATGGATGGATGGATGGATGGATGGATGGATGGATGGGTGGATGATGGATGGATGGATGGATGGATGGATGGATGGATGGATGGATGATGGATGAATGGATGGATGGATGGATGGATGATGAATGGATGGATGGATGATGAATGGATGGATGGATGCATGATGGATGGATGGATGGATGGACGGATGGACAGTGTAGTGCTGCCGAAGATCACCATCTGCGCTCCTGACTCTACCCTGCAGCTCCAGCTCCACCATGCCTGTTTCCCAAGGATCCTGACTTCATTCCCAGCAGTCCCTTCAGCTCCGGCGGGATCATTTCCTGAGGATGGAAAGCTGAAGTTGTGCTGTGTGCTGGAAGGGACCAGCAGCTTCCCAGGACCTGCCTTTGCACTGGCAGGGACCTTCTGCAGTGGGAATGCAGCAGGATGCCCCCGGCAGGTCCCAGAGTTAAGCACAAACAGCTCTCCCACATCAGCTGTTCACTGCTGGCCAATCCCTCCTCCCCTTCCTGGTGATTTATCTCCCAACATCCCAGCAGAGGTAATTTGCATAGGGCACAGACTGCTGGAGTGGGCATTTTTCAGGATATTCAGAAGCCAAGTCACTTCCATTGGCATAATATTTCTAAGTGTTGAAAAGAGTCCACAGGAGAAAAACAAAAGGGTGGCTCATAAATTCCTTTTCCTTTACCTCTGGGTTCAGGGAAACTGGTCAAGGTGCATCCTGAATCAGTGCTGGGAGAGCAGGGAGCAGCTTTGGAGTCGAACCTGGTGGGAAAAGGGAACCTGTGGAGAGGAAAATGAGCATCTGCCCAAACGTGCAAAGCAAGGAGGGGGTGTCTGTCTGTTCCCAGTCAGAAAGGTTGATTGGATCTGGGAATTCAGCTCCATTCCTTCCTGTTCTTCCCTGACTTTATGTCCAAGGAAGCATCTCCCAGTGCTTCATTGTCTGACCAGAGAGCCTCATCCTTTTAGTTCCCTGGTCTACACAATTCCTCTGAGCTGAGGAGCTGGGAACAGGAACATGGAACACCTGGGAACAGGGACAGGGGACACCTGGGGGTGGGGACACGGGACACCTGAAACAGGGACATGGGATACCTGAAACAGGGACATGGGACACCTCCCACCACACAGCTTTGCCCAGGTGAGCAACACCCCCGTGCCAGGGCAGAGGATTCCCAGGGAAATCACACACAGGTTCTCCATCAGGGCTGGATGCACTGGAGTAGATCCCAGCCTTGCTCCTGAGCTGATCCCTGTAGCAGTCTCCATTCCATGCTCCAGCCTCTTTTCCCTCTGGAGTTCATCCCAGGATGGCTCCTCACTGTGCTTCATCCCAAGCAAACCTCTTTTTTGTTTACCTTGGACAAATATTTGCAGATTCCAGAGCTCAGATCCTTGGGAGAGATTATGCAAAAATCCCTGTGGCCCCTCCACCTCCCAGACAGGATCTGGGATGTGCTGCTAAGCTGGGCCCTGCTTCCAAAATCCTTAAGCTGTGCTTTACCTGCCCACTGCCTGCATACATGGGTGCCTGTGCTTCCCTAAGAAGGCTCTGGGAAACACTGGGAAGAATTTATCCACGGATTTTGCTGAAATGGCATAAATAGAACAATGAGCAAAACCACTGCAAATCCTTTTCATCCCACCGGCTTTGATAGAGATACAGGGTTTGTTTGCTGTATATTTTTTTACTTTAAATATATAAATAAATATGGGATTCCAGCAGGATTTTTTTTTCCCCCATCCCAATCCGTCTCCTCCCATGCCTGGATTTGAGGCATTGTGTAACTGGGGGAAGAGGCTGAGGGGCAATTTGGCTTCAGTGGGCACCCAGTTCTCAGCAGGGGCTGTGAATTGGGGGCATCAGGGAGAGGCTGTGATTCGTGTTTGAGGGAATGGGAAGCACCTCCCAGTCTCCTCTCAGTATCAGCTCTGCTCTCCCAGAGCATAAATAACTGGCTCACCCCTAATGACTCCACTCTCAGGAAGGGGAAGTTTTGTCTGGAAGCTGTGCAGCCACCCAGAACTCACCCTGCATCCTGCTGAGTGTGAGGCAGGGTGGCTTTGATCCCCTCCATCCACGGGGATGGTGCTGAGCTGGAGAATCCATGTCCAGCTCCTCCTGAGGCTCCCAGACCTGCTCTCCCCATTGCTGGGGGGGATATGGGGGTGTTCTGCTCAGCCAAGCTCCTGGAAGGCTCCATCCCCACCTGGATGAGGAAAAAGGGGATGCTGACCATGGGTGAAGCTCCTGCAAGCCTTCTGCTTCACCTGGCTGATGGAAAAGCAGGTGCTGGCCCTGTGTGAAGCTCCTGGAACCTCCCAGAAGCCTCTTTCCTCACTGATGGACAAGGGGCCGATGGAAAAGGGGGTGCTGATCCTGTGTGTCCCAGGTGAGCCCATGGATCAGAGCAGCATTCCTCTGAGCAGCCAGCTGAGCTTTCCATATGCCAGGATTCTGGGAATCTCACAAAAGGCACCTTTGGCATCCCACTGAAATGTCTCAGCACTTCCCCAAAGCACATTCAGGGCAGGATAATCCCTCCACAATCCATGGCTGGTTGACTGCAGTCACCTCCTTTCCAGACTTGGAGCTCTTTGGAGAAGGAAGAATCTCGTTCTGTTTGTTTCCTCCAACCCCAGCAGGGTGGGATCTTGGCCCATGGTTGGGAAACTGGTGTGTTCTGTGAATATAAATGTAATTAATCAATGAGAAGAACCAGTGGGGAGGCAGAGCTGGAGGGGCTGATTCCGGGCAACAAGATTTCTTTATCCCAAGCTCTTCTGTGCAGGAAGCAGCGCTGGAGCTGGCACGGACCACCAAAAGTTCTTCCACCTGTTCCCAGCATTAACCTTGCAGCTCCTGCTTAGCTGAAGTGGGATCCCAACCCCCTGCCTGGCTGGGAGTGTCTCGAGCAGAGCCATCAGCAGCTCTGGAGGGCTGAAGGGTCCCTCTGGCATCTCGAAGCCAGGCAGGAAAGAGCTCAGGGCTCCTCATTAATCAGCCATCACACAGGGAAATTCCAGTGTCTTCCAGCAGGCTTTTTCCCCTGGATGAGGAAGCAGCTGCCTCTTAATTAGAGGCCAGCTAAGTGCTCCGTGTGCTCTGCCAGGCTGTGCATATTTAATAGCTCAGCTCCCAGCTGCTGCTGTGTTGGAGGGAGCACAGGCTGCAAAGTCCCCTTTGATGTTTCCTCATGCAGGCTGTCCTTGGAAACAGGGGGAGCACAGGCACTCAGGTGCTCCAAAATCCACGGTGGGCAGGGAGGGGCAGGGAGGGGCGGGTTGGAGCCTCCTTGGCTGCTTTACCCAGGCTGGGGCAGGGGCAGGGCTGTGGGTGCTCCTGGAGAGGGGCAGGACTCACCTGGGGAGGGGCAGTGGGACACTGCTGCTGCCCTTCCTCACCCAAACACATCCAGTCTGGGCTCTGCCCGTGGATTCCTTCTCCTGGTGCTGCTGGGGACACAGGTGGATGTCAGTGAGAGTGGGGCTGGTCCAGTTCCTCACACAGTGACCGTCCAAAGGTGGCCACCACTGGGCTGTCACCTGTGGTGAGCCAGCAGCAGCAGGAGGTGGCAGAAGGAGGTGTGGAAGTTCTCCTGCCAGGTGCTGAGAGCCTGAGGATGCCCAGAGGAATTCTGCTCATCCCTGAGCACTGGAACCCAAATGTTTCCCAGCCCTGCTCATGTTGCAGCCCTTGTTAACCGTGTTTGAGGACTCTTCTGTCTGTATTTTCTGCTTTCCAGTCCGTGTTCTCCATGTAGCTCCCTGGATATTTCCATGTCTGTCTTCCCCTCCATTTCTTGATCCTCCCTGAGGCATTTTGCAATTTTAAATTGCAGCGCTTTGGCTCCTCACCCTTTCCAACCCAGTGCATTGAGGTGTCACCAAATTGCTCTCAGTATCTGTATTTTCCCTCTTTGGATGTCAGGAAAGGGCTCCACAATATCCAGGCAAAATTTGTGCGCAGGAACTCATCCATGGAGGATTAAATCAGCCTGGTACTTGTAACTCCTTAAGGACTTACAGAATCCCAGAATCCCTGAGGCTGGAAAAGCCCTCCAAGGTCATCGAGTCCAAACTGTCCCAAATCCCCACCTTGTCCCCAGTCCAGAGCTCTGAGTGCCACATCCAGGCCTTCCTTGGACACCTCCAGGGATGGGCACTCCAAACCTGCCTGGGCAGCCCCTGCCAAGCCTGAGCACCCTTTCCATGGGGAAATTCCTGCTGATGTCCAACCTGAACATCCCCTGGAGGCCGTTCCCTCTCCTCCTGTCCCCGTTCCCTGGAGCACAGCCCGACCCCCCCAGCTGTCCCCTCCTGTCAGGAGCTGTGCAGAGCCACAAGGGCCCCCCTGAGCCTCCTTTGCTCCTCCTTTGTCCCCTGTAGCAGCTGCTCCTGCCCCTGGTGCTGCTTTGTCCTGCCAGAACCCTTCATCCCTTCATCCCAGAGAGCAGCACCTGCACTCCATGAGATCCAGAGAGAGGAGAGCCAGGACACTCTGCCTGCTGTTCCCCAGAATTTCCCCCAGGCAGGGAGGGGTTTGTTCCTTCTCCATCCCCTCTAAGCTGTTGTTCCCCCTCAGCCAAGTGGATTCTGAAGTCTAGGACCAAGCTCAGGTCCTTCCTCTGCAGGGATCCCAAATCCACAGGGGCTGTGAGGCACCAGCAGCTGGCAAGAACCAGATTCCCAAACCAGATTCCCTTCCCATCTGGAAAGATGGCCAGGAGCAGCTCTGGATCCAGCCAAAACAGGCTTTATTTGCAGGAACAGAAGCAGATTTTGGTTTGGGATGGAGACAGCCAAGAGGCTGAGCAGGGAATTTGCTAAATACAACATTTTTTTGCCACCCTTTGCTTGTTTGCTTATTTTTTTTTGTCAAAAGTGAAATGTTTGCTGGAAAGTCTCCATTAGAGCTGAACTGGGAAAGCTGCCAAGATCTGGGATGGGATCTCAGGTCAAAAATGTGCTAGGGAGTCAACCTTAAAAACAAGGCTCTGGTGCAGGGGATTTGCCACAGAGTGGGAGCTCCGTGCTCCAATCTTCTGGAGGATCAGGATTTCCTTGGAGTCCGATGTCAGGGCCCCAAACACGGGGCAAAGTGTTCTTGTAGTCTGTCACTCATGGATTAAAAGTTTGCTCCTGGACCAGAGAAACAATTTTCCCATGAATATTTCATCAAAACCGATGTGTTTGGGTGGGAAAAAAAAGAAAAAAAATGGATGAAATGGTGTTTTCTACAAAACAAACACACACTGCATCCAAAGCAATTCCATGCTGCCCACCCCCATCCAGCAGTGCTCTCCTGGGTCCTGCAAGGTTCCTGGAGCTGAGCCCAGGCAGGAGAGCCTGGAACTAAACTGGACATTGGCTGGATTGATATCCCTGACCTTCCAATCCTGTCCATTGCAGGAGGAAGGGAATTCTGGCAGGAGGAGACTGAGGGGTGAATTCAGCAAGGAGAAGCTCCCATCCCTGCTCTGGGACAGGGACAGCACCCAGGGCACGGCTGGAGCTGGGCCAGGGCAGCTCAGGCTGAGCTCAGGGCAAGGTTCTTCCCCCAGAGGGTGCTGGCACTGCCCAGGCTGCCCAGGGAATGGGCACGGCCCCGAGGCTGCCAGAGCTCCAGGAGCCTTTGGCCAGCACTGCCAGGGATGGACAGGGTGGGGTTGTTGGGGGGTCTGGGCAGGGACAGGAGTGAGACTGGATGGTCCTGGTGGTTCCTTTCCCACTCAGGATATTATCTGATTTTAACATTTCATCTGGAGGGAAAAAAAAAATAAAAAAAGCTCTGTTGGAAGAAGAGACCTGGAAGTTTCCTTCCTGGCCATGGATGCAGCCGATGGCATTGGGGTGGGATGGATGGATGGAGGGGATGCTCCAGGGGTGCTCCTGCTTCTGAAGGACAAGTTGTGGCTGGAGGTTCCTCAATCCTCCAGCGCAGCTCCTGCTCAGCCCACTCTGGGCGGGAACTGAGTTAATATTTCACAAGCAAATCTCCTCCACTCGGGCTCCCCGTGGGGCTGGCATTGATCACTGATCCTCAGAGCTCCCCTCTTTCTTCCTTCAAACCTTCCCTGGGCTGGAAAGGCGGATGCTGATTGATATTCCAAGGCAAATGTTGCAGTCTTTCAAATGCTGCCAGGCTTTATGAAGAGCTGTTAATAAAATGGATTCACCTGGCAGGAGAAGCAAAGGGAAAGGGAAAAAAAGGCTGGAAGGAGCAGAAGGGTCATTTCCAGACAACTGAGGGCTTTCCCCTACACTGCCTCCAAGGTCTTGGCTTGGGATTGTTCAGGAACGAGAATTCCAAGGGCAAATTGTTGGGATTTTAGCACTGCAGCAAAGAGCTAATGTTGAATTTGTGAGAGGGGCTTGGCTTGAAGAATTTGGATTCAGCCATCCTCAGATGTTCAAGATTGCAAAGCACTGGATGATCCCTGGAGAGGAAGTTGTCAGCTATCCATGTTTTTTTCACGGGGGCAGATGTTCCTCAAAGAAAAGGAAGGACTGGGACAGAGGATGTGGCACCTGAACCCCCCCAGCAGGAGCCCTGTCCCTGGGCACTCAGCAGCTCTCACTTTGTGCCACTTTCTGACCTCTCTGCCTTTGCAGGAGGGATGTCCCACCCCTGTGAGACACCCTTGGAGCACCTTGGTTCCCCTTCTTTCCAGCATCCCTGAGTTTTGTCTTTGGCAGTGGGGAGCCAAGAAAACCAAGTGATTTGAGAGAGATCAGCTTGGAAGAGCAAGTGACAGATAAAAAAGGCATCCCAGCACTGCCTGCACCCGAGGCATTTCCAAGGTGTTGACAGTGAGGAGGAGGAGGGAGGTATACTTGGCTCCCAGCAGCTGGAAAAGAGAGCAGAATATGGTTTCTTTCCTCCCCCACAAGGAGAAGGACTGGAGGTTCCCTTCTCTGGGCACAGCTTTACTTGGGGTCCCTGTGGAGAGGGAGGGGACCCGCCCTGAGCAGGGACTGACCCTCGGGGTGGGGGCTGGGGCAGTCCCACACTCGGACTGAGGGTGCCCTGCTCCTGAAACCTGCCACCAGCTGGGGATGGCCCTGCCCATCCATCCCTTATCCATCCATCCATCCATCCATCCATCCATCCATCCATCCATCCATCCATCCATCCATCCATTCATCCCTCTGCTCCTGAAACCTGCCACCAGCTTGGGATGGCCCTGCCCATCCATCCATCCATCCATCCATCCATCCATCCATCCATCCACCCATCCATCCATCCATCCATCCATCCATCCATCCATCCATCCATCCATCCATCCATCCATCATCCATCATCCATCCATCCATCATCCATCCATCCATCCATCCATCCATCCATCCATCCATCCATCCATCCATCCATCCATCCATCCATCCATCCATCCATCCATCCATCCATCCATCCATCCATCCATCCATCCATCCATCCATCCATCCATCCATCCATCCATCCCTCTGCTCCTGAAACCTGACACCAGCTTGGGATGGCCCTGCCCATCAACCACGGGTTCTCTGCTCCTCCCCAGTCCCTGGGCTGGATGGGTCACACACACCTGGGCTGGGTGGGTCACACACACCTGGGCTGGGTGGGCTGGGTGGGTCACACACACCTGGGCTGGATGGGTCACACACACCTGGGTTGGGTGGGTCACACACACCTGGGCTGGGTGGGCTGGGTGGGTCACACACACCTGGGCTGGAGGGGAAACAAGAACAGCTCCAATTCCAGAGCTCCAGGAGTGTTTGGACAGCGCTGCCAGGGATGAACAGGGTGGGATTGTTGGGGTGTCTGTGCAGGGCAGGAAGCTGGACTAGATGGTGCTTTTGGGTCCCTTCCAGCTCAGAATATTCCATGATTCACTGTCCCCTTGGTACCACACCACGCTGTCACCTTTGGAGATTTTTAAAGGATTTTTAAATATATTTAAAGGACTTTCAAACCCACAGATTTTAAAGGATCCTGCAAAGCAGTGTCTGAAACCCAGGCCTCTGTAGTGGAGCTGGGGGGTGTCAGTGGAGACCCAGGCTGTGCAGTGCTTCCAGACCCTCTCCCCATCCCATCCTGTGCCCTCCTTGACCTTGGAATGATGGTGCAGCCACCGCAGGGCTTTGTCTGACAGCTGCTCCGCTCCGGGACTTCCTTACTTGATTTCTCAATTTGGGAAGTCTGGGGGGACCCAGTGCCTGAATGGCCATTGTTTACTCCAGGCCTGGAAGGACACCAGGACGTGTGCTGGCCGGGGAGATTGCCTGGGACACAAGGAGTCTGGGAAGGCACAAAACACAGAGTGACTCATCCGCCTCCAGGAAGGACTCCTGGAAGGTCACTGGCATCTCTCTCACTGATGCAAGGGCTCAGGTTGTTCACAGCAGGGCAAAATCCCCCTCAGGAGTCCAAAGGAAGGCACTGGAGCCTTTCCTCAAGGTGGCCACTGCTGGCTGTGCCTCCTCCAGGGCACTGGCAGGGCAGGAATTCACGGTGCATCTCCCGCTCTGCCTTTGGCCCTGCTCCTCTCAAACCTTGGCACAGTTTGCACATTCCCTTTGAAAGGGCATTTGTGTGAAGGCTGTTCCATGGCTGGGATGTTTGGAATGCTGGGATCAGAGCACTCTGCAAGGTCCCACTCTGGCCTTTAGCAGCGAGGGAGCAGCACCCTACAAGAAATAGCTGCTGAATTATTTGTATTCCTTGCCTTGGTATTAAAAGTGGGTCCTCCCCCCACTTTCTGAAGATCTCAGAGCATGTTTGTAAATGCCAATTTAAGACCTCAGAGCATGCCTGTCACTGCCAGTTTAACTCAGCTGGTTTTATTGTCTGCAGGTCATGTTTGGGGACCAGCAAGGAGGGGCTGGGGTCATGGACTGGCTGCTGCAGGCAGGGATAAAATGAAGCCCCTGGAGAGAAGGAACAAGCCAGTTCCTGGGAGAATTCCAGCGTGTGCACTGTGGGAAGGAAGGAAGGAGAAGAGACCAGGATGTGAACACCCCTCAGCCCAGGGGTTTGTGGCCCAGCAGAGCACCCTGTGAGCTGGGTTTAGGCACTGGCTGGGCAGCAGCACCAAAACTGAGAATTGCTCCTCAGGTTGTCCATCCATCTTGTGTCCCAGGGTGTTCTCACAACCAGAGTGGCTGGGAACACTCCTCACCAACCTTCCTTCCCCTGGCCAGTGGGGAGGCAAAGTCACAAAGAATTCCAGAGCCAGGAGGAGCAGTGACACGTCCACAGCCCTCCAATGATGTTTTGTACCCTTGGCACCTCCTTTCCTCACAACAGACCTCTTACCCTTAGGAGCCACTCCAGGACCCCTTTGTCCCAAAGGTCTGTGCTGGAAGGGACCCCTGGAGGTTTGTTCCTACACTAGACCAAGTCTCTGCTTCTGGATCTACAATCCAAGAAGATTCTGAGCTGGAAGGGACCCACAGGGATCATCAAAGGCCAGCTTGGTCAATTCAGCTGTTTCCCAGGGCTTCACCACCCTTCCAGGGAACAATATTTTCCCAATTCCCAACCTGAGCCTCCTCTCCTTCAAGCTATGGCAACTCTCCCTTGCCCTGCTGCCACAGAGATTGGCTGCATCACCCTGTAAACCCCGTGCCAAGCACAGGTGGCTCTCTGACCCCTCTCACCCTCCTGCTTTTTGCCAGACCCAGCCACCCCCAGCCTGTCCTCATGTGTCCATGTCCCTCTCCACGGGGCCAGCACTTCTCCAGGTAACTGGAAGGTTTGGCCAGACCCTCCAGGGGCACTATAACCACCCTTGGAGCCTGGCTGGAGTTCTTTGCAAGCAGACCGAGAGCTCTTTGGTGTCTCCAGCCCAGCACAGCTCCAGGCAGGCATGGAAAGGGTCGGTGCTGCTGCAGGAGCCTCCCCCGCTCTGGCTTTTCTCTATTTTGACCCTCAGTTGGTTCTTTTCATCCTGGACCACTGAGCATCCCAGCAAGTGAAAGGGAATAATCTTCTGCCTTTGGATCCCCTGGGTAGCAGCAGGACTGGCCTTGATGAGGTCTCTGGTGTTGAGATGACCCTGAGGTATTAGAAAGTCCCTTTTTTCCCAGCCCTGGGACCAAAGAAGAAGTCAGAATTCCTTGCCTCTGCTTCTCAAGGTTGTTTATTTTCTCTTCTCTATAACACTGTCTCTCTGACCTGCTGAGATCTGTCCAGCAGGTCGGGTTGAGGCACAGTCCCTGCCCTCAGGGCAATGTTATCTTTTTATACTACCTGTACTTTATTTACAATAATTTCCCAATACCCATCACCTGTGTCAGACAGTCTGTCTCTGCTCTAAACCAACCCAGCAGTGTCACCATCCCAGCAGAAGATGGAGGACAAGAAGAAGGAGAAGGACAGGACACACCCAGATTCCTCCATCTTGCCTCTTGAACCCCCATTCTAAACCCCCAAAATTCTGCTTTTTCACCCTGTGACAAATCCACTGTCATTCTACTCAGACTCTTGTGGCCTGTAAATCCTCACACAAAGTTGGGAATTGCTTCCATGGGCTAAAATCAAAGGCTCAGGTGGTTTTGACTCTGTGCCAAGGTCTCTGAGCCCCTGCCAGGGGCAGCCAGAGGAATGTCCTGGGTTCTGACAAGGCCTGGGTGGCTTTTGTGTCCCTCACATCCCGCTGGGTACCAGGAGGGAGGGGAAGCTCTCTGCTCCTGGCAGCAACGCTCGAGAGCCTCCCTCCTGCTGGAAGTGCAGCTTCTTTCAGGCAGCTGAGGAGGATGTGGTCCCATGGAGCCAGGCACAGTCCCAGCCCTTCAGAGGGCTCTGGACACCCTCTGTGATCTGGTTACTCTCCGCTGTGGCCATTGCTATGAACAAGTTACCGTGTCTGGCGGCTGTTGGATGTTGATCAGCAAGTTGAGCGTGTTGGTTCTGTTGATTACCAATGCTGTTAATCCCCCAGCAGTCCCTTCCCTGCCTGTATCTTTTTTTCCATCAAGTATTGCCTCAGCTGTTTCCCAAGATGGCCTGAGCTATGCAGGAGAGAGCGAGGTCACGGCGTAGATGTAAATTGAGAGACATCCTGCACTGTCTGAAAGGATAACACCTAAAGGGACGAGCCAGCCTGCAGTGTAACAGACTGAGTGATGAGTCTTACTCAGGAGCAGTTGTTTTGTTCCATCAGCGTGATTCCAGCAGTCCCTGTAACCCAAGAGGGCTGGACTGGAGTGAGGACTTTGGACCATGGACTCCAAGGTGTGTTCCATCATGAGGATGGCAGCCCCAGCTCTGCCACACAGCCAAGCTGTTCACCTCCTCCTCCACGTCACCAAGGGGAACAGTGGCGGTGTGTGTGACCCCCACCCAGAGCTGATTTCATAAATAAAGGTGTCAAAAAGGAGCAGCTCTCCTTGCCCATTTATTTCAGCCCTAATTCCCATTTCTGCACTAAGCACGCCCAGGACATTCCCTGCGCTGCGTTCCTCTGATCCCAGCGGCACCGGCCGGGCTCCCCGGGACTCCTCTGGCTCTCCCTGCCTCCTCCTGCTCCTGCTGCTGCTTCACCTGCCCTGGGGCCACCGCAGCAGTTCAGGCAGCAGCCACCAGGCTGCTGTATTTCCCTGGAAATACCACAACAGGTTCTGCATATGTAAAAGCCCCCGAACGGTGAAGGGAATGAATATTCCTGAGCCAGAGCGGCTCCAGGCACAGCCTCATCTCAAGGAGCCTCCTCCTGCTCTCATCTCCTCCTTCCCAGCTGCTCCAGGGGCCGCTCTCCTGCAGGATCTGTTCTTCAGGCTCCAGGAAGGGACCTGGTGCCCGGTCTGCCTTCAGAAGGGCTTGGTTTAGTCCCACGTCCCAGTCACAATTATCAAGAAGGAAATTTCATGGAATCCCAGGGTGGGTCGGGCTGGAGGGAGCCCAGAGCATGGCTGGTGTCCCCTGCTGCTCCCTGGGGCCATGGCAGCGCTCAGGGCACAGCAGGCTGTGCTCACAGCTCTGCCCTGGCCCAGGGAGGAGCCCCCAGAGCCTCTCTGGGCTCTGCTCAGGGCTGGCACTGCCCAGGGCAGCAGTTCTGCCTCCTGGGCAGGGGCAGCTCCTGGGCTCAGCCCTGCCCGGGGCTCTGGGGCCATGGCTGGGGCTGGGGCAGAGCCTGGGGCTGCCCTGCCCTGGGCACGCTGGACAGACGGACTGGGGACACTGGGACAGACGGACTGGGGACACTGGGACAGAGTGGGACAGAGTGGGGGACACTGGGACAGACTGGGGGACACTGGGACAGAGTGGGGGACACTGGGACAGAGTGGGGGACACTGGGACAGACTGGGACAGAGTGGGACAGAGTGGGACAGAGTGGGACAGACGGACTGGGGGACACTGGGACAGAGTGGGACAGACTGGGACAGACTGGGGACACTGGGACAGAGTGGGACAGACAGACTGGGACAGACAGACAGGGGGACACACGGACAGAGTGGGACAGACTGGGACACACTGGGACAGACAGACAGGGACACACTGGGACAGAGTGGGACAGACTGGGACAGACTGGGACAGACGGACTGGGACAGACTGGGACACACTGGGGGACACAGACAGGGACAGACAGACTGGGACAGACAGGGACACACTGGGGGACACAGGGACACACTGGGACACAGAGTCAGACTGGGACAGACTAGGACAGACTGGGGGACATAGGGACATACTGGGACAGACAGACTGGGACATCTGGGGGACACAGGGACAGACAGACAGGGACACACTGGGACAGACTGGGGGACACACTGGGACAGACAGGGACAGACAGACAGGGACAGACTGGGGGACACAGGGACAGCCAGGGACAGACTGGGACAGACTGGGACAGACTGGGGGACACAGGTACAGACACCCATGCCCACCCATACCCAGGCAGCCCCCCAGGGCTGGGGCCCCTCTCTCTCCCCGGGCTCCTCTCCAGGCTGAGCTGCCCCAGCTCCCTCAGCCTTTGCTGGCCCCGAGCTGCCCCAGCCCTTGCTCAGCCCCAGCAGCTCCTGGCCCTGCTGTGCTGAGGATCCAGGGCTGGGCACAGCAGCCAGAGGAGCCCCCAGGGCCGGGCACAGGGGCAGGATCACCCCTGACCTGCTGGCAGTGCTCTTTCTCCACTCTTCCTCCCCCTCCCTGGGATACCCCAGGATCTCCCACCCCTGCTGCCCATCCTGTCTCCGCAGGCTCCTCCTCTTGTGCCCATCCCTCTGTCCCTGGGGAATCCCCTGCCTGAATTCCATGCCACACTGATCCTGGCACCCTGCACTCACACCTTTCCAGGGGATTTCCCCCATTCCCAATCCCCTCCTGGAGCCATCTCCAGGTGGCAATAGCAGGGGTCTGGGAAGGTGGAATGGTCCCAGTGGAGCTCTGCCCCTTCCAGCCTGTTGGTGTCTCGGCTGTTTCTTCAGCTCTGAAAGCTCTGTGACAGGGAATGTGCCCTGGATAAACTTCTGGGAAATCAGGCTCGGAAATATGCGCAGGAAAATGGACACATTAATACATTTTATTTGAGCTTTCAATTTCCTGAGTAGGAAAGGGATGATTTGGATCATGAATATTAATAACGTGAGGGCAGCAGATGAAGAGAAAGTCTGAGGCTGCCCACAGGAAGCCAAAGGCTGTGTCCTGGCCTAGGCAGGGAGGCCAGAGCTGCCACCCTGGATTTCCCATCACCTACCCCATCCTGGAGCGACAGGAATTTGATCCTGATTTCCTGCCCAGCTCCTTCAGGCCGTGGAATCCTTCCCAGCATGATCTGTCATTGCTGGAAGCCACCCAGGGGTGGTTATTTTATCCCCCTGTGCTGCTGGTGATTTGTACCAACATTCCTGGTATTTTCCTGGCAGCCAGGGCCAGGCCATGCCCATCTCCCCATTCCATCAACCCATCCCATCACATCCCATCCCATTCCATCCCGTCCCATCCCATCCCATCCCATCCCATCCCATCCCATCCCATCCCATCCCATCCCATCCCATCCCACCCCACCCCACCCCACCCCACCCCACCCATCCCATCCCATCCTATCCATCTCATCCATCCCATCCCATCCCATCCCATCCCATCCCACCCATGCCATGCCATGCCATGCCATGCCATGCCATGCCATGCCATGCCATGCCATGCCATGCCATGCCATGCCATGCCATGCCATGCATCCCGTCCCGTCCCATCCCATCCCATCCATCCCATCCATCCCACCCCACCCCACCCCATCCCATCCCATCCCATCCCATCCCATCCCATCCCATCCCACCCCATCCCATCCCACCCCACCCCACCCCATCCCATCCCATCCCATCCCATCCCATCCCATCCCATCCCATCCCATCCCATCCCACCCCATCCCATCCCATCCCATCCCATCCCATCCCATCCCATCCCATCCCATCCCATCCCATCCCATCCCATCCCCTCCCATCCCATCCCATCCCATCCCCTCCCATCCCATCCCATCCCATCCCATGCCATCCATCCCATCCCATCCCATCCCATCCCATCCCATCCCATCCCATCCCATCCCATCCCATCCCATCCCATCCCATCCCATCCCATCCCATCCCCTCCCATCCCATCCCATCCCCTCCCATCCCATCCCATCCCATCCCATGCCATCCATCCCATCCCATCCCATCCCATCCCATCCCATCCCATCCCATCCCATCCCATCCCATCCCATCCCATCCCCTCCCATCCCATCCCATCCCCTCCCATCCCATCCCATCCCATCCCATGCCATCCATCCCATCCCATCCCATCCCATCCCATCCCATCCCATCCCATCCCATCCCCTCCCATCCCATCCCATCCCATCCCATGCCATCCATCCCATCCCATCCCATCCCATCCCATCCCATCCCATCCCATCCCATCCCATCCCCTCCCATCCCATCCCATCCCATGCCATCCATCCCATCCCATCCCATCCCATCCCATCCCATCCCATCCCATCCCATCCCATCCCATCCCATCCCATCCCATCCCATCCATCCCATCCCACCCCATCCCATCCCATCCCATCCCATTCCACCACTGCTGCTGGAACAGTTCCATCTCCTGGCTCTTCCCACTGACATTCAAATCTCATTACAATGGCAATGGAAGTGAACATCAGCAGCCTCAGTGAGACCTCAGCAGCTCCTGGTGCAGCTGGGCTGTTCCTCCAGGAGAAGTTCCCCCTTTCCCTGCTGCTGTGGGACAGGGCACAGCCCTTCCATCCCCTCAGCCACCCCTCACTCCAGGTCTGCCCCCTCTGCTCCATCTCTGCTGGTTCCACCCCCACTGCTGCAGGAGTTGGTTCATTGCCAGACCTACTTTGGTCCTCAGACGATTTTTAATCTTCCTTGGGTTATTTGTCAGCCTGGGAGCCCCTGCTTCCTGACAGCCATCCTTAGAGCCAGATCCTGCATCTTTATTGCTCACACTTTGCCCACCTCCCTTCTTTGTGTTTGATAGCGGGGTATTGACAATAACAGAATATCATTGATGATCAGCAGGGTTAAAGATTGCTTTTTGTCCCCCAGCTTTACAGCAAGCATTTGCAGAGTTCAGGTTCCTAGGAGGGACTCATCCTGTGACTCACATTTAAAGAAAATGTAGTGGCTGAAGTGATCCAATTTTCTCACTTTCAAACGTCAAAAAAATAATTCAAAATAATGTCAAACCTTCCTTTTGCTCCTCAGTGTGACCAAGGGCTCCCTGAAGACTTAATTCTGATGTTTTAGTTGGGAACATCATTTCTGTGTTGTTCTTTTGTTGTCTTTTTTCCCCTAAGAACCCACACATTTACAAAACTATTCTTTTCCTTCGCTCCTGGTAGCATTTTATGTTAAATTTCCTGGAGAAGTGCAAATAAACAAACAAAACCTTGTGTAAATAATGAAGGCAAATCTTATTAACCTAGATAGAGAGCAGCAGCCAGTTCAGGGATAAAACAACTGCCCTACTTTAGGTGGGAAATCAGGAAAAAAACATGAAACCTGCTAAAACCAAGTGGGTTTTTACACATGCAAAGGTGGTGTGAAAGGCAGAGCTGGGGAATAAACCAAGGAGCAGGTTTTGGATGGATAAAGGAGTTAAAGAGGGATTCAGCCACTGGGATTTGGAGTTGAGGTGTTTAGGGAGAGTTGTTGTCCCCAGCCCCAAGGGTCCCCTTGAGCCCCTGCAGGACCAGGGACTCCAGGGAACCTGGAACACCATTTGGGAAGAAAAGGCATTTCCTTGGGAAAGGATCAGCCTTCCCAAACTCCTGAGTGTTGTCCCCAAAGGGTGCTGCTCCCAGCAGGATCCTCAGGGCACACCAACCTTTCCCAGCTCCCTGGCCAATGCAGGGATGGTGACAATCCTGGAAACTGCAGAAAGTGCTGAAATATCATGGGATCATGGAATGGGTTGGTTGGAAGGGACATTAAACTCCATCCCATCCCACCCCTGCCATGGCAGGGACACCTCCACTGTCCCAGGTGCTCCCAGCCCCAATGTCCAGCCTGGCCTTGGGCACTGCCAGGGATCCAGGGGCAGCCACAGCTGCTCTGGGCACCCTGTGCCAGGGCCTGCCCACCCTCCCAGGGAACAATTCCTAATTCCCAATATCCCACCTATCCCTGCCCTCTGGCAGTGGGAGCCATTCCCTGTGTCCTGTCCCTCCAGCCCTTGTCCCCAGTCCCTCTCCAGCTCTCCTGGAGCCCCTTCAGGCCCTGCAGGGGCTCTGAGGTGTCCCTGGAGCCTTCTCCTCTCCAGGCGAGCACTCCCAGCTCTCCCAGCCTGGCCACTACCTCCACCATTCTCTGGAAACCTTTCAGAGAGCCCAGATCTCCATGAAACGCCCTTAGACAGAAATTCCCAGCCCCATTCCCTGTTTGCAGACACTCCACAGGGGCTGGCCCAGAGCTTGTTCTTTCCAGAGCAAGGCTACCCAAATGCCAGCATCCCCAAAGCCAGCATCCCAATCCTGGCATTCCCCAGGGAAGCAGACACTGGTAGGAACAGCAGCAGCTGTTCAATCTCCAAGGCCCCAGAGTCACTCCTACAGTGGATATTTCCCACTGAATTTCCCAGAGGACGCCCTTCTCCCAGATGGAGACACCCCAACTCTCTCCAATGGAGATCCTCAGCTGGGGAAGCAGAGTGAAATCTCATTCTTTACCTTGCCTTTTTTTTTCTCCTTTTTTTCCCTTGCCTTCCATGGATATTTTGTCAACCCCCTGACAACCAGAATTTTAGGATAGTGCTCTTCCATGAAGGCTCTTTGATCCATATTCATGGCAGATTCCTGGCTTATCTCTGAGCACCGCTCACACACGCAGCTCACCCGAGCCGTTGGCATTTTTAATGTTTAACATTTAAAGGTTCCATCACAAAATTCCATCACAAAGTTCCATCACAAAGTTCCATCACAAAGTTCCATCACAAAATTCCATCACAAAGTTCCATCACAAAGTTCCATCACAAAGTTCCATCACAAAGCTGCCCATTGTTTGTTTCTCATGAAAAGCACTATGACTGCTCAAGCCACTCCTCCAGAGGTTTTCCAGGTCTGTGTTGTGCTGGATCTGGGCTGAATGCAGATGGAGTGGTCCTGGGTATCCCTGTCTGTTTGTCTGTCCCAGTCTGTCTCTGTCTGTCCCAGTCTGTCCCTGTGTGTTCCTGTGTGTCCCTGTGTGTTCCTGTGTCCCCCAATCTGTCCCAGTCCATCCCTGTCTGTCCCTGTGTCCCCCAATCTGTCCCAGTCTGTCCCTGTGTCCCCCAGTCCATTCCTGTGTCCCCCAGTCTGTCCCAGTCTGTCTGTCCCTATGTCCCCCAGTCTGTCCCAGTCTGTCCCTGTGTCCCCAGTCCATTCCTGTGTCCCCCAGTCTGTCCCTGTCTGTCTGTCCCTGTGTCCCCCAGTCTGTCCCAGTCTGTCCCTGTCTGTCCCTGTGTCCCCCAGTCCATTCCTGTGTCTCCCAGTCTATCCCAGTCTGTCCCTGTCTGTCTGTCCCAGTGTGTCCCACTCTGTCCCAGTCTGTCCCTGTGTCCCCCTGTCTGTCCCTGTCTGTCTGTCCCAGTGTGTCCCAATGTGTCTCTGTGTGTCTCTGTGTGTCCATCCCAGTGTCCCCCAGTCTGTCCCAGTCTGTCCCTGTCTGTGTCCCAATCTGTCCCTGTCTGTCCCTGTCTGTCTGTCCCAGTGTGTCCCAGTGTGTCCCAGTCTGTCCCTGTCTGTCTGTCCCAGTCTGTCCCTGTGTCCCTCAGTCTGTCTCTGTCTGTCTGTCCCATTGTGTCCCAATGTGTCTCTGTCTGTCTCTGTCTGTCCGTCCCTGTGTCCCCCAGTCTGTCCCAGTCTGTCCCTGTCTGTATGAGCCAATCTGTCCCTGTCTGTCCCTGTCTGTCTGTCCCAGTGTGTCCCAGTCTGTCCCTGTCTGTCTGTCCCTGTGTCCCCCAGTCTGTCCCAGTCTGTGTCCCCCAGTCTGTCCCAGTCTGTCTGTCCCTGTGTCCCCCAGTCTGTCCTAGTCTGTCCCAGCTCAGTGTGTCCTGCCTGCAGCTCCTGGGGACACTTCCAGGGAAATCTTCCCATGCTCCAATCAGATCTTCAGAGCCAAAACATTCCAAAAAAGGCTCCTAATTGTCTGCCCAGCTCCAAGGAGTTTATCTAACATAGCTGAACCAGATCAGCCATTGGCACGAGCACTTTGAGCCCACAAAAAACTCCCCTGAACTCAGTCCTAGCTTTAGGAGCTTTGCCTAAGCTTGGTCATTTTGCACCTCTCACCTGCTAGAAGCACAAATCTGGATAACTTTTGACTCAGAAAATGCCTTTTGGTCTCTTAATTTTATAAAAGGAGCAGGACCAGGTATGAAATGGGGCTTTTGTAGAACCGTGGGATCGCCAAGGCTGGAAAGATCCAAGTCCAGCTTAGTGAAAAATGAGTGAGTTGAAACATTCTAGGAAAAATCCTGTTTCTCTGGGACTTCCTGAGACAGCTGGGCCTGGATGGGGAGCTCTGTGTGGGTTGGGAGCAGAGCCATTAACATGTCCAGATGTGTTACTGCTGAACTTCCCAACTGGAGCCAGAATTCCCAGGAATGGGATGAGAAAGGAATGTGTGACCCTGCCCAGGTGCTCACACTCAGGGCTGTGTGGGGACAGTGACAAAGTTGTTCAGCAGGACAACACAAATCACAAGGCTTGGGGAAGGTGAAGCAGCTTCCAGGGAATTCCTCCAGCTCCTTAAATGCCTCCCCTCTCAGCATAAAACTGCGGAAAAAATAACTGCAGTCAAATCCAACACTGAGCTATTTGCCCAAATTCCAGGGAAAACACCAAGCTGGCTGTTCTACAAAAATCAGAAGTGGTGAAGCCACTGGCATTGAAAAGGTTATTTAGTGTACAGCGCTGAAATCACAGGTTCTGCAGAGCTCAGAGGCATTTCCTGGGCAATTTTCAGATTGCCCAGCACAGCCCTGGCTGGGATTTGATTCTCCTTTGATTCCCAGCATTGCAATGAGAGATGGAATTTTCCATAAGAATGGGTTTGGGCAGAAGGGTCTAACAGACAAATGAGGGAGCATCAGAGAGAAATAACATCATAACATCCCTGGGGAGAGTGAGGAGGCAGTGCCCTGCTGGGAAAATGGCAGAGGGATCAATTCCAACAGGGACATCACTGGGATTGAAGGGGAATGAGCAGGACAGGATGGGCAGGGGGAGCCCTTTGGGGGAGCAAGACATGAGCGAGGAGAAACTCTTTAAGACTGAACAATTACTGAGCTCCATCACTGAGAATGAAAGGAAACCTCTTCTGGTAAACCACTGTCAGGCTGGGCAGAAATTACTGCTGGGTGAAAGTCCTCCAGAGCAAGGATGGTGCCAAGGGCTCTGGGAATCCACTGGAAACAAAAAGCTAACAGGGAAGACAACACCCATGGGAAGCTGCTTTTCCCCATCTCTGCTTTTCCCCATTTTCATGTCTGAGGCACTGGCTCACTGTCCCTGTGATTTTCACCACTCCAAGCACGGCAGAGCCAACAGGAATTGTGAGCACTCCCATCTCTGACAGCCTTCAGTGCCCTCCAATTTCATCTTCAGACAAGCCCAGGCCTGAGTCCTCACTCAGAGATGGTGGCTGGGCAAGAACTCCCTGCTGGCTGCTGGGAGTTACCAACAGGGCAAGGGCTGAAGGAAGCCAGCAGGGATTTCTGACAAATAACTGCCCAATTCCAATTAGCAACCACGAAAAAGGTGTGAAGTGCTACATTTCAGAGAATCATGGAATATCCTGAGCTGGAGGGACCCCCAGGATCATCCAGCCCCTGTCCCTGCCCAGACCCCCAACAACCCCACCCTGTCCATCCCTGGCAGCGCTGGCCAAAGGCTCCTGGAGCTCTGGCAGCCTCGGGGCCGTGCCCATTCCCTGGGCAGCCTGGGCAGTGCCAGCACCCTCTGGGGGAAGAACCTTGCCCTGATCTCAGCCTGAGCTGCCCTGGCCCAGCTCGTGCCCTGGGTGCTGTCCCTGCCCCAGAGCAGAGATGGGAGCTGCCCTTGGGAGGATGTTGAACACCCCAATGAGTCTCCCCTGTCTCCTCTTCTTCAGCCTGAAAAAAACCAAGTGACCTCACATTTTTAGATCTGAAATAGGAGATTGTGAGGATCACAGGATGATGGAATGGTTTGGGTGGAAAGGGACCTTCAGACCCACCCAGTGCCACCCCTGCCATGGCAGGGACACCTCCCACCATCCCAGGCTGCTCCCAGCCCCAATGCCCAGCCTGGCCTTGGGCACTGCCAGGGATCCAGGGGCAGCCCCAGCTGCTCTGGGCACCCTGTGCCAGGGCCTGCCCACCCTGCCAGGGAACAATTCCTGCCCAGTACCCAGCGTGGCTGGTATTAGAGCCTAGGCTGAAGAGAGAGAGGTTTTCCCTCTCGGTGCATTGAGAGCGGCTCAGGCTGAGCTGGGCTCTGTGCAGCAGCAAGGAGCTGTCTCATTCAAGGAGAAAGCCAAGAAGAAATTAAATTCTGAGCACTGGAATGCACTTAATCATTGGCCTGTGAACTTCTCAGTGCTTTCTGATGAATGAGGAGAGTGTTCCCTAATTCCCTGGGCACGGGAAAGCCGGGATGTGCCGGGCACAGCCACCGAGTTCACAACTTCACAGGCAGCACTTCCACCACATGCAGCTCATAAAAGCAATTGACTGGAAAGCACATTAAAAACTTCTCCTCTCACTCAGCCCTGCCAGGGCCAGGAAGAAGCAGCTCTGGAATGCCAGGAAGAATGGGAGAGCAGGTACCCTGCATAAAGAAGGAAAGGCATTCAGAGCTGAGCTGAATTCATGCATGAGCGAGGGGACAGCTCAGGACTTGAGTGCCACTCAAACCTTGGGGCAAAAGTTGCTGTGCAGACGAGCTGGAAAAGATCCAAACCTGGGAGAAAAGATCCAGACCCAGGAGATAAAAGCTGGTAAATCTGTGATGCTGGGGACAAGGGCACTTTAGCTCAGGTGAGGAAGGTTCTGAGCTCACAAAGCTTTGCCAGCACTGCGGCTTCAGCCCCTGCAGGAATCCAGGGACAACGTGATGCTCCTTCATCCCATCTTTGTCAGGCTGGGCTCGTGTAGGTGGGCAGGATGCAGCAGTTGGAGCCCTCCTGCCAACTCCCTCGTTTGGGTGAGAAAGCATCACTTTCAGCACTCACCTCCCTTTCTCCTTGGGGTGGCAGCCCCCGGAGCTGGGGCCACGCCATCCGCCCCTGGCTCACACCTCCAGCCATGGGAGTCAGGAGGTGCTGACACGCTGGGACTCAGCCTTCAGCTCTGGCACTCACAAATAATGCAGGAAACCAGAAGCTGGGTCAGATGGAGATGCTCGAGACAGCCCTGGGTGAGGAGAGAGCTCCAAGGGAGCTGAGCCGGGAGCTCTCGGCACAAGTCAGAAGCAGCTACGTGGGATGCTCCAGTTTTGGCTCTGACATCTCTGTGCAGCTCCCAGTTCTGGGTTTGATGCATTGAGCCCCAAACCTTCTGAGATTTGACCCCTTTTTTGAGGTGTTTCTCTGTTTGTCTGCTTTGTGGAGGCATCACAGAGCTGTGATCTCAGCTGAGAACGTTTCGGGGGGAAGTGTTGGGGAGGGCGTGTGGAGCTGAAGCCAAAGCTCTGCCCACCTGCAGTCAGGTGATTCCTGCCACAGGTTGTCAGGGAGGGTTTTAGTCCTTGCTGGCTCCAGCCCTAGCTCTGCTCCTGCTGGGATTGAGCAGCAGAGCAGAGGGGCTGAGACAGCTGAGGAGCCAAAGGGAGAATAAAATGCTGGATCTTGGAGCAGAACAGTGTGGCCAAGCACTCACCCTGAGAAGTGACAGCTTGGACAATTACCTGTGTAAAAACAAGAAACCCAGAGATAAACAAGGCCAGAGCAGAGACAGCGACATCGGGAAGGTCAGGACAGAGCCTGGGGAGATGGAACTGCTCAGGGACTCACCTGAGAGGAGAAAGGGCTGAAAGGCTGTCAGAGAGGTTTACAGCTGAAAGGCTGTTCGAGGGGTTTACAGCTCTATTTCCTGGTGATTAACAGCCTCTCCCACTGCCTGCAGCCGCTCCTCACTGCACACACAGCAGAGGAGCTGCGATTTGGCTGCTGCACAGAGCCGGGGGTTCCCATGTCCATGTGTCTGTCTCCCAAAAAACCACATTACAAATGGTCCTAAGGAATCACCTTCCCAGATTATTGCCCTTCCTGCTGATGCTGATGTGACATTGGGAAGTGCTAGTGGAGAGCAGTGGCAGAGCAAGGAAACTGCTTTTGATAATGCAAACCAAGAGAACTCAGTGAAGGAAAAGTACTGGAATTTTCTGAGCTCGCTCAAATTCTTTCATTCAAATGATGAGAGAATATTTTGCCTTTTTTATTCAGGTTGTTTAAAATAAAAGGTTCAGTAACAGGGAAAATCTCTGTCAATTTGAAACAACAAAACCCTGTCATTTCGAGAGAAAGGAGTCTGAGCGCTGTCACATGGGGTATATTGACACAGAGCATTTTCTCATTTCCAAAGCAAAATATTTCCTTCTAGAAAATGTGAAAATGAGGTATTTTGACATGTTCAAAAAATTCTCTTTCACTGCCTTCTCTGCTGAAAGCATTTGGCAAATTCAGGAGTAGCAATGCAGAAAAGTTTCAGTCCCTGAAACTTCCAGCCTGTGGATAATTGTGTTCAGCTCACAGCCCAGCTCAGCTCTGGCAGGTGTGGAGCTACAGGTGCTGATGGATCTGCTCTGCTCCTTCCTGTAAATCCCATCCTTCTCCTTGTGCTGAAATGCCTGGGAGTGCTTGGATCATACCTGGGAGGAGTCAGAGGTGTAAGAGCTTGCACTGACAGACGAACTCATGGACTCCCAGGGAACTTTGGGTGGGAAGGGACCTTAAAGCTCATCCAGTGCCACCCCTGCCATGGCAGGGACACCTCCCACTGTCCCAGGCTGCTCCCAGCCCCAATGCCCAGCCTGGCCTTGGGCACTGCCAGGGATCCAGGGGCAGCCCCAGCTGCTCTGGGCACCCTGTGCCAGGGCTGCCCACCCTGCCAGGGAACAATTCCTCATTCCCAATCTCCCATCCATCCCTGCCCTCTGGCAGTGGGAGCCATTCCCTGTGTCCTGTCCCTCCATCCCTTGTCCCCAGTCCCTCTCCAGCTCTCCTGGAGCCCCTTTAGGCCCTGCAAGGGGCTCTGAGCTCTCCCTGGAGCCTTCTCCTCTCCAGGTGAGCACCCCCAGCTCTCCCAGCCTGGCTCCAGTCCTTGGAGCATCTCTGGTGCCTCCTCTGGACTCTCTCCAGCAGCTCCAGGTCCCTCCTGTGCTGGCCCCAGGGCTGGGGCAGCTCTGCAGGTGGGGTCTCACCTGGGGGGGGCAGAGGGACAGAATCCCCCCTCCCCCCCAAGCTCAGGTGTCCCCTGTGTCAGATCCCAGCTGTCATCACTCCCTGATCACTGATCCATGAAATCCCAATTGTTCCTTCACCCTTTTGCCATGTGATCCCAGGGCAGCCCATTAGCACCCAGGGAAACAGGAATTGTGCTGAGCAGGCCCTGGTTATCAGCCCAGCCACCAAATGTCAAGCTGCATTTTTAGCTCTGAATGGAATTACTTTGCCAGTGTTCCCTTGTTAAATGTCAGGTCCTTGTGACTTGTATACATTAAACAATTCACAAATTGGAAAGCACTTGTGTAATCAAGTTAAGCGTGAGGTGAGCAGATTCCCTGCACCTAAACAAACCTGAAACTTCCCTTTTCCAATTAATATTTCATTTTATAACAGCCGCCACATTAATTCTTAATTAAATGCTTATTTGAGACACTCTACTGATTAGTGTGAACTAATGAGGAACAATATGAATTGTTTATCCAGCTTCCACTTACTTTCCTTCATAAAAAGGAATTGGTGTTTGGATGACTCCTTTCATGTCTGGCTTTGCCCTAAAATGATTTACTTCCAGGAGAACTTCCACAGGAGCAGGTTGGATATCAGGCAGGGCTGATATCCAGCTGAAAGGGCTGGCAAGTTGGAATGGGAGGTGGAGGATTCACCATCCCTGGAAATGCTCTGTGGATGTGGCACTGTGAGTCTCTGTCTCAAGTTTCTCTCCTCTGCCTCACGGTCGTAGTGAAAAGGGCAGAAACTGGGGCCACCAAAAAAAGGCCCTGGTTGGAATCCTGGTCTGGCTCAAGACATTTGTTCACCAAGATCCTGAGGCCCGAGCAAAGCCTTTGGCTTGCCCAGCTGTTGTTTGCAGGTGTGTTTGTTTCCATGGAAGATGAACCTAATGAAAAGGAGAAGGGGGACACCTTACCCTTTTCTTTGCCTGCACTCACTTTCTCAACACTGGCCTGGAATTTCCCCCCCTCTTGGCCTGGCTGGACTTTTCTGGGTAACCTTTGGTGCTCCCCAGGCAGGACCCTTCATCTGCTTTACAACCACGGTGACAGACGGACTGAGATGGGAGAAGCCTCTCCCTCGAGGCTGAGACATGAGACCCCTGTGTGGGGAAGCTCCCCCTGCTCCCAAGCACTGGGGCTGAAGCCCCCAGCCTGGGGAGGTGTGTGGGGAGGCGAGCTGACCACAGCCAGATGTTTGCCTGCAGCTGTGAGCAAGGGACCAAGAAGACAATGGTTCTCACCCACTGCTGGGAATATAGACTGTTGGTACCCTCCTTCAATGCCTTTTGATTTTCCCCAGAAATCACAATAGACTCTTCTTTACTCCTTTGATTCGATTTCAAGATTCATCCCCCTTCCCCCATCACAAAAGACTATAGCAGGAGTTTGAACTGATTGGAATCTCTGAGATCTCCCCTGACGTGACCAGGCGAGCTCCATCAACTGGACTTCGCAGGACTTTGTCACTCTACACTCTACACTCTACTACACCTTCCTTCTCTTCCTCCCTCTCTTTTCCCTATCCTTTCCTCTTTCCCCAATCTCCCCTAAGGCATTTTGCTGTGGTTATTCAATAAAGGTGCATTTGTTTATGATTATTACTGCAAATCCCCTCTCCATGTTGGTTTTTTGCACTCTGGGATCAATTAATGAACCATCACAACATCACAAATCCCGTTTGTCAGGACAGGTTGTAACAGGCACCTGGGGCCATGTTTAGTGCTGACCACCATGATGATCTTAGAGGGCTTTTCCACCCTTAATGATGTGGGATTTTGTGGTCAGAAATCAGGGAATGATTTGGCTTGGGAAGGACACAAAAAGTCATTTACACAAACGTTCATGATGTCCTGATTGTGGCTGGTCTGCTTTGATCCAGGCAACCACAGGCTAAAAACCTCTGGAACAAAAGTTTCACGTCCATCTCCCCAGCTAATTCCCAAAAAACCTCTAGAAGGAATTGCCCAAATTGCGCCTTTTCAACCCAAAAAGAGGCAATGCATTTCATAGCCCATGCTCAGAGCTTGTGCAGAGGCACCTGAGCCTCACCTGAGCCTCCCCCCACCACTGCAGCCCCTCCAGCCTGAGCTCCACCTGCCCTGGAGCTGGGGGATTTCCCAACCAACCTGAGAACTCTGGCACTGGGAGTGCTGGGCAGGCATTTCCATGGCCCTGCTCCCTCTCAGAGCTCTTACATTCTCACTCTGTTTTGCACCTGCATTTATGACTGCCTTCATTGACCATGAACTTGTCCTGGCGTTTTATCACTTTTTATCACCTCATCCTTCAGAACTGGGAGCTCTTCCCTCAGCTTTTCACAAGCACCTTCAGGTTTGACTGTCCTGGAGGCTGTTGAAGCACAGAAAATTTGCTGTTTGAGAACCACACCTCAAAAACTTGCTGGTGAGAAAGTTGAAAGGCACAAGGTCAGGCCAGATTTTTGGGAAGCTCTGCTGGCATTTTCCCTTGCTCAAAAAAGCTCAATGACTCTCTTGGTCACCCAGAGGCCACAAGAGGCCTCTCCCCTCACTCAGGGCAAGTCATTTTCCTTCAGGTCTGTTAGTGAAGGGACTTTATGAAAGATTTTCTGAATGATAAATTCATCATCTGCATTTTGTACCTTTGAACTCCTTTGTTACTGACCTATGAATCCTTTATTAACTCCTGTTTATCACATAATAACTCCTTCAAAGATTTCTCCAATTTTTGAAGCAGGATTTCTTTATTTCTATCTAAACATCCTTTTTGACCACTTTTCCCAGGCTGTGGTCCCTCGATGTTGTTCATGGCTTTGCTGCACTCTTCAAGCACAATTCCAGAGGAGGGGAATTCCCATGGACATCAGCAGAATTGTGACCTGACAATTGTGGAATCACTGAGGTTGGAAAAGACCTCCAAGATCATCAACCAAAGCTTCAACCATCATCTCCATGGCCACTAAAACGTGTCACAAATTGCCACCATTTTTGAACATCTCCAGGGATGGTGATGCCAGCACTGCCCTGGGCAGTGGAGCCAATGTTTCATCACTCTTAGTGAAGAATCTTTTCCTGATATCCCACCTGAACATCCCCTGGAGCTTCTTGAGGCCATTTCTCCTTGTTCAATGTCCTTGTGGTGCCCAGGAGGCGTCACTGCAGGGGGAGTGCAGGGACACGGAGTCTGCAGGCAGCAGGGGAGGCAGGAATGCTGCCCATGCCAGGAAAACCAGTCCTAACCCAGCACCACTAAATAAAAGCTTTTAAGGCTCTGCACAGGCTGAATTCACTGAAATATCATGAGCTTGCAATGAGCTCAGGTACAGAAATCATTTGCACACACTCCAAATGACATTTCCTGGGAGCAAGAGCTCTGAGATGCCATCAGGAAAGAAGAAATTCTCGATTTAATTCTGAGTATTGAACCAGTCCTGCTCCAGGTGCAGCCCTCAGGGTGGCTCTGGAATGGGGATCATTGGGTTTGTGGGAGGGAGAGAGCCACAAGTGGAAATCTGCGATCACCTCTGAATTTCTCCAGCTGCTCCTGAGCCCCTCATTTGTTACCTTTCCTTGCTGGAATATTGGGGTTAAGAAATACTTTGCATGACCCACTGACAACAATTGCAGCTCTGAATCCCTTTAAACCCCTTGGGTGGTGCCATCAGTTCCTGCTCGTTTCCCACCATTCCCTTTATTCTTTAAAGCTCCTCCTTAGGAGCCCACGGCTGGTCAGGCTCAGCCCCTGTAAAAATCCACTTCCCTGAACTCTCCATGGCAGCCCCAAAGCAAAGCCATAAAACCTTCCCTCTCTTCTGGAACCCTTGTGTTCCAGGAGATATCTTTTTAAACCTTATTTGATCATGTTCTGGCAGGTGTTCTTCTAATGTATTTGCAAAAAAAATCTTCTATTTCAAGCTTCAGTTCTTCAGCAGATTTGAGGTTTCTCAGAAGTTTGTTCCCTCTTAAATTCTGGTTTTGTTTAAGTCACAAGAGCTCCTCTCTGTTTTTCTTTTTTAAAAATTACTTACTCATTTAATATAATTCTATTTAAATCTAATAACTCCCTTCACCCCACAGTTTGACCATTTTAGGGCTGTTTCTGTATTTTTCAGTGGATGATGTGCCCTCACCATGTTCTGCTGACCCTGTACCCAAATAAGTTTATTCCACCCAAAAATACTTTGCCCTTTCTGCTGCTCCTTTTACTTTTTCTTCTCCTTTTTGTTATGTCATTACCTCTTCATGGCCTTTTAAAGCACGACTTTAATAAAGGGGAATTCCACTTGTGACTCTCTCCCTCCCACAAACCCAATGATCCCCATTCCAGAGCCACCCTGAGGGCTGCACCTGGAGCAGGACTGCTTCAATACTCAGGATTAAATCGAGAATTTCTTCTTTCCTGATGGCATCTCAGAGCTCTTGCTCCCAGGAAATGTCATTTGGAGTGTGTGCAAATGATTTCTGTACCTGAGCTCATTGCAAGCTCCTGATATTTCAGTGAATTCAGCCTGTGCAGAGCCTTAAAAGCTTTTATTTAGTGGTGCTGGGTTAGGACTGGTTTTCCTGGCGTGGGCAGCATTCCTGCCTCCCCTGCTGCCTGCAGACTCCGTGTCCCTGCACTCCCCCTGCAGTGACGCCTCCTGGGCACCACAAGGACACTGAACAAGGAGAAACAGCCTCAAGAAGCTCCAGGGATGTTCAGGTGGCATATCAGGAAAAGATTCTTCACTAAGAGTGATGAAACATTGGCTCCACTGCCCAGGGCAGGGCTGGCATCACCATCCCTGGGGATGTTCAAAAAAGGATCAGATGTGGCAATTTGTGATGTGTTAAAGGCCATGCAGGAGATGGTTGAAGCTTGGGTTGATGATCTTGGAGGTCTTTTCCAACCTCAGTGATTCCACAATTGTCAGGTCACAATTCTGCTGATGTCCATGGGAATTCCCCTCCTCTGGAATTGTGCTTGAATAGTGCAGCAAAGCCATGAAGAACAGCGCCAAGTGACCAAACTCAGGAGTTACCTCCCCAAAACAGGGTTTATGAACTCCTCTCACTTCACTTCCCCAGCTGGAAAACTGGAGGTTCCTTCCTCCAAAAGCTCCCTCAGCAATCCCAGGCTGGTTTCTCCTGAGGAGCCCTGGCCTCTGCAGGGAATAGGTTCCCAGGGAATGGTGAAATGCTGAGACACCTTTCAGCCTCCCAGTAAAGCCCTGATCCCACCAAATTCGGTGTTCAATAAATCCCTTTGTGCTGTCAGAGGCTCTGACCCCTCTCCCATCTCTGCTGGTCCCTGGGGACAGGCAGATCCCTGGCTGGAGTTTGCCAGGCTTGTTGGATCATTATTTTTCCCATCTTTCCTCAGATTTCTCAACTCTTCCACCTGTGGATGGTATCTCCTGCTGCCCACTCTCACAATCAGTGAAAATGCTCAGTTTGGGGAGGATTTCTCCTTTTCCAAGAGCTCAGGGAAGCAGCTGGAGCTCTGTTCCAATTACCACTTTTCCATAGTTAGCTCTGCTCCGGGGGGTTAAGCTGCAGGCAAAGGTGCACAGAGATATGGAAAAATCCCCTTTTCCCTGGAGCAGGTCCTGGAGAGCAGCAGGGAGAGTCAAGTGGGACCACCCCAAATGAGCTGATGCTCGTGCACCGCGATGCATCTCGGGATTTAACAGCAGAGAGCCCCACATTTGGGAGTGTGTGCAAGAAAATGATGGAAATCTGGGATGTCCTGACACCTGCTTTGGCCTCCCCACCAACACGAGGGTCCAAGTGAATTATAGAGGACACAGCCCCTGCAGGGAGGGCTCGGGGTCACCAACCAGCTCCTCCTCCATGGACATCTTTGTGGTCTCTGACCCCATGGAAGCTCCTGGAGGTCCATCCCCAGGGAACAAACCTGGCAGCTGAGGCAGAAATTTCCCTTCAAGGCAGATTTTCAGCTAAAACTTTGCCAGAAAGAGAAATTTGTCCCTCTGAAGTCTCCAATTTCAGTGTGATTTTCCTCAGGATTCCTTTTAAATACCGGGATGTTAAATATGACAGTTTTAAGGATTTTTTTTTTAATTCCTAGAGGTTTTGGAAAATTTTTTTGTAAATCTAAGAGCTTTGTTTTTTTCTGTTGGAGATTTTAATGGGAGGGAGGAAGAAGCAGTTCCCAAGCCCATGTCAAAAAAAGAACTCCTTGTCCTGTGCAGCTGATCCTGGTGGCCTCTGAAGGTCCAGGATTCTTCCTCCAACTCCAGACTCGGTTCACCATCCAACCATCCATTGCTTGGGATCATGCCAACAGTGAGAGCAGACACAGTTTTATTTCTTTTCCACAGGCACCTGGAGATCTCCAAACCATTCTTTCCTCCTGAGTGTGCACAGTGAGTGGACACAATTCTGTGCTGGCCCAGCCTGTGCCAGGCAGAATTTCCAAAATCCAAAATCCCCATGAGTTTATTTTGGGAAGCCATGCATCAGCAGTTCTGTACAAGGTCCCTGCCTGGCAGCAGGACCAGCACTGGGAAACTCCCAACAAGAATGGGAGAAGGTCTTGCTCCCTGCCCCATGGCACCAGGCCCTTCCCAAGGACAGGAAAAGCCCTTTCCACTTGTGGAAATCCTCACTCCTGTCAGCAAAGAAGGGCTCTGTCTAAAGGAAAGGGAAATATAGACATTATGTCAGTTCTCAGCTGGTGTTTCACTCTCCTAAAGAGCTTTTTCATGGCTAGGAGTTAGCAATTCCTATATTCCCTTTAGGTTCTGCTCAGCCTAAACAAATATTAAATAAGAAATGGGATTTAGGGCAGGTGGATCGATTCCTGCAGCCAGGCAGGGATTTTGAAAGGCAGGATCCAGCCTCCTTGCACGGATTGTGCAGCTGGATAAATTCATCCTGGGCTAAAGATTCCTCTCCAACATTCAGGTCTTACCTGCAGCAGAACAAGAGAGGCACAGCCAGGTGGATTTATCAGTGGAGCAGTGGAAACACAGCCCCAGGCACATCCAGGGAATATTGATTTATTGCTAATCAAGGCCAGGATGTGTGAGGGTAATTTCTGTGCCAGGCAGATGATCCCAGGTGCTGCAGCTGGGAATTGCCCACTGAAGCATGAGATCCATGTCCTGGGTGAGTCAGGGCATCTTGGAAGGGAGGGAGGGAAAAATCTGCTGGCAGGAGAGGGCTTTGCACTGGGGGTGACCCCCAGGAAGGGGCTGTTCCCAAGGATGGAAATCCCAAGGCAGAGGATTTTATCCAGGTTAATTTGTACCTGCCTTACATATCCTCATCTTCATGGCAGCCTCCACGGGGTGTCCAGGGAAATCTCAGGAATGCGAGGGGGAATGCTGAGTTCTGGAGGAAGAGCTGGTCCTGGTGCCTCCCCCCATTCCTGCCAAGCTCAGGACCCTCCTGCTGCAGGAGAACACAGGTTTGGCTCCCAGTTTGGACCCAAAGGACCCCACCTTAACCCTTCCCTCCCCCAGGCCATGCACCTTCCATGCAGTTTCCCAGGGCTTTCCCAAAATGCCACCGCTGCTTTGCCCAGCTCTGCTCACAGGAAGCTGGAAGGGTCCAGCAGGGCAATCCCTGATCCAGAGCTGTCCACAGCTGGGACCTGGCAGGAATTTGGCTCCTCTCCACCAGGAGCTGCTTCCCTTGGCTCCTCACACCTTCACACCAGCAGGAGCCAATCCCAGTGACAAACACAGGGCCAAATCTCTCCCTTCAGGAGCCTGCCTGGAAAACCCAGGCTCAGGACAGTGCTAATTTTCTGTCATTAATTTGGGGAGTAGACTTATCACAACCACAGGTTCTGGTGGGATTCCAGCTGTAATCCCAGTAACAAGAGGTGCTGCCCAGCTGGTACTTCCTGTGGCTGAGAGTAGTGGGAATTCTCCTGCTGGGAAAAGCAGCCCTGTGGAGCAGGAGCAGGGCTGGCTAGGGAGCCCTAAATGCAGCAGGGAGCTCCGAGGAGAAGCTGTGACACTGCTGGAGCAGCAGAGAAAGGAGGATGGAGGTTCTGGGGATCATGCCTAATGCTGATGAAGGGAAGGGTTTATTCCATTAAATAAAGATGAGGGAATCTAAAGCTACCTAGCTTCTCCCAGGAAGCACTCAGAGGGAAGCTCACCACAGAAAACTGTGCATCAGGAGCATCACTCTGCCTCTCTTGTGCCTCCCCAGGCTGCCAAGCCCTGCTTAGTCACAGGTTTAGACCATTCCCAAGTATTGTGTGTCCTGCCTAGCACTGACTCACTTTTCATGGTGGCCAAGGAAAGCTCCCTCTGACCACTCTGTTCTCCTTGGGAGCCTCACTGACCACAGATCCCCCTTTCCTGCCCCAGCCTTCAGTGTCCCAAATTCCTTAGACCTTCTGGGAATGAGCTCAGAGCCCAAAGCTACATTTAGTTGTCACAGCCTCACAGCTGAGGTTCCCAGAACCTCCCTCCTCCCTCCTTCTCTGGTGTTTTACCTGGTTATTATTCAAAGTTAAAAAACCAAACCCCAAAAAAGCAGATCCTTCAAGGGCAAAGAGTGGAACAAGAGCAAGAGGAAGGGGAAGAAGTCGTGGCTGTGACTTCCCCATCACCTACTGCACCCTAGGAAAGGGCTGGAGCCCCTCTGCTCTGGAGCCAGGCTGGGAGAGCTGGGAATGTCCCAGAGCCTGGAGAAGGCTCCAGGGAGAGCTCAGAGCCCCTTGCAGGGCCTGAAGGGGCTCCAGAAGAGCTGGAGAGGGACTGGGGACAAGGGATGGAGGGACAGGACACAGGGAATGGCTCCCACTGCCAGAGGGCAGGGATGGATGGGATATTGGGAATTGTTCCCTGGGAGGGTGGGCAGGCCCTGGCTCTGCTGCACACCCAAACTGCCACTTCCATGCAGGTCATCTTTATTCACTCACTCCCAGGCAGCTTTAAAGGCTCAGGTGAAGGCTGAGCCTGCAAATTTTGGCAAGGCAAATCGGTATTACTCAGAAACAATCCTCATCAGAACAGGCCAAACAAATGTGACCCTCGTTGTCTCCAGCCTCAGCTGCCCTATTTCATTGCTGCCTTTCTCCTTCTCAGCTGAGTCATTTGACTTTGTGCAGGATTCACCCATCCTGCTGCACCAAGGGCTCAGCCAGACAGGGGCTGACACCACATGGTGGGGGCAGCAGCAAAGTTCCCTGAACAGTTCCCTAAAAACAGGGAAAAAATGCCAAAGGCTACAAAACACTGAATCCCAGACTGGTTTGGGTTGGGAGGGTGTTAAAGCCCATCCAGTGCCACCCCTGCCATGGCAGGGACACCTTCCACCATCCCAGGCTGCTCCAGCCCCAGTGTCCAGCCTGGCCTTGGGCTCTGCCAGGGATCCAGGGGCAGCCCCAGCTGCCAGGGAACAGTTCCTAATTCCCAATATGTGATCTAAACCTGCTCTTTTTCAGTTTAAAGGCATTGATTTTATCCTCCTTGGCAAGATATTGTATTTTAATTGTGTATTTCCTGTTCCATCCAGGAGCAGGGATAATTTTCACAGCCTGAGGGATGCTGGGCCCTGGCTCTTCAGCCAAACAATTTTCCTGGGAATTATCTCCCCATTACATTTCTGTACCTGAAAAACTGTCCAGCTGTACTCCCAGGTATCCATCCCACAGAGTCTGCCCATGCAGCCCCTGGGATTTCTCACAGATGGGCACCTCTGTACTTAACCAAGGTGCTTAAATGATGGTTTAAAGGACAAGGCTTAGTTTAAAGTGCAGAAACCTTGGTTTACCAAGGGCCTGCCAAAATATTCTCCTGCTGGACATCCCCTGGTAAGTGAACTCCTCCTTTGTCAGCCCTTCAGGAGGCTGCCAGTGTCACTTCTCATGAGGAACAGGCTTTGAAGGGGGGCTTTAAGCACTCTCAGCTTATAAATATTTAATCTTTCTGTAACAGGCGCTGGAGATCTCAGATACTCGTGCACATCACATTTACCTGGTGTGAGGGAAACCAGGAGCCAGGTCAGCACTTTATCCTCTGAGCCAGCACCTCCTGGCCCCACTCCCACCCTCAGCTGCCTGATCCAAGCTTTCAGCAGCTTTGCAGGGAGGGAATCTCACTCCAAGAGGAAGCACAGCAAACAAAGGGATGATTGAATCACTGGCAACCCTGGAATTAGCAAAAACACTCTAAAAAACCCAAGTTCTTTTCTGTTATGGGGGCGGGGGGGGGAAATCTTACATGTTTTATTAGAGGTTTTATGACAAATTAAAAGGTTCTGAGAACAACAGCTCTTCCTGGAGCATGGGAAAGCTTCTTCTCCACAGGAAATTCATTCAAAGGAGAGGTGGGAGAGGAGAGAAATAATGAAGGATCCTCTGGAGCAAAGAGGAGCTCACTGCAGACAGAGCCCAAACTCCAAAAAAGTAGAGAAAGAAATGAGCCTTTATTGAAATTTTAAAAAGGAATGTAAAAGAAAGCATTGTTCCAGAGAAAATGTCACAATCTGAGAGAATTACAGATTAAATTACTCCAATTTTTAGTTCTTAAACTCTCAGTACAGTTCCTAACACTGGCAGTGCTGAGATGCCTCCTGCCCTGAGAACCCATCCCAAATGTCCTCTTTCTCTAAAAGCTCTTTTCTGGCGCTTCATGGAGTGGGGATTTGCAATTTTGAGTTGAAAATCCACCCTGATGATTTTGTGGATCCCCAGTGCCTGCCTGGGGTGCAGGCGCTGAGCTGGGAGGTTCTGCTGAACATTCCATTAAGGAGGGGTGCACAGAGCCAAGAAAGGCCAATAAAATATTGAATTTTCTTGTGTGGAAAGCTCTCCAGCTCTGCAGGAGCCAGGAGCCTGTCTGTCACCAGGAAACTTCCCTTAGGAGCAGCAGAAGTGACGTGTGAGGATGTGAAGGAAGCACCAGGATGCCTGAGCAGGCATCAATTAGTTTGGAGCTGAATGGGGAGTCCTGGGAACATCAGAGGCAGGATTCAATCTGTTGGAAGTGGGTGGCAGCTCCTCTGCCATGCTGAGACAGGTTTGTAAAGAGGAAATTTAAAAATAATAATGGAAAAAAAAACCCCAGCATTTAATGTGCAGGGGCTGAGGAGCATTTTCAACGTGGTCTGCAGCTCCTAGGAGCAGTTTGGGCGCTGGAAAATCTTCTCTGCTGAGCTCTGCAGGTCCTGCAGGACATTCAGGATTTTCCTGAAGGCTCAGTTTGAGGGATGAGGCTTTGCAGGAGATGCTGCTCAAGGGGTGCTGCCAAGGCTGCGATGTTGGCTCTGTGAGTCAGAGTTTGAGAGATGCTGGGTGAGAAAATTCCACCAGACCAACACCCTGGAGCAGTGGGAGCTGTCCAGGAATGAGATGAACTTGGAGGTCCCTTCTGAGCCAAGCCATCCTGGGGTTCCATGATTTCCCTCGGCCCTGAACTCACCTCTGGACCTTCTGGTGGCTCATGCCCTGGAGATGGCTGAGGTCCCCCTGTGCTGGCAGCAGTGGGTCCAGCACTCCAGGGAGGCCCTGGAGCACCTTCAGAGCAGCAGACCCTGCTCATTGACAGCTCCAGGCACGGGGCACCTGGTGGTGGAGGCTCATCCCGGGCTGCAGGGGCAGAGGGAGTTTGGGATCGGCTGCCTGCAGGACAAGGTTCAATGGGGAGGATCCGTGCCTGGCAGAGCATCCCTAATCCCTGTGGGATCCCCACAGGAGGGGATTTACCTGTGGTAACCACACAGCCCCTGAACAGAGAGAGACACAGCCCTCCCAGGATTTTCCTGGGAAACTGTGAGAAGCTGTGGGAAACTTAGAGAGAAGAATCCAAACAATTCTTGTCTCTCTTTCTGTGACCATTGTTTATAGAAATGGTTCTCCAGAGTGTGCCATTGATAGTTCATCAATAGCGTGAGAGGTTTGCACTTTGAGACCAATCAGACCAATAAAAGTTGCACCTTTTCCTAATAAATGATTCTATTTCACCTTCTGATGACTGGAGTCTCTCATTCCACCCCTGACTCAGCAGCATCATTCACCCTCCTCTCCACACTGCAAATCCCACACTTCCAGAGCCAGGGATGCGTTGGAGATCCATGAAGCCAAGAGGGAAGCGAGCAGGAGGAGACGGGCTCTGTGCAGCAGCTCAGCTCAGAGGGATGTGCCAGTGCTTCCATTTATTCTTGGGGTGTTTTGTTCACCTCTGAAGGCCCTGTCACACAAATCTTCTGTCATAAGAGGGTGCTGAGCCCACCCACAGTGGATGCAGTGGAGGGGCCGCTCCGGGCTCATCTTCAGCCATGTGCCAAAGGTGAAAATATTCCAGGTGCTGGCAGATTAGGACCAGGAATACTTGATTAGGTTCTCGGGGATGAAGCCATTATTTTCCATTCAAGTCATGGTGATTTATTAATGGTGCTCAAAACTGCAAATCTGCACTCCATGAAATGCCAGAAAAGAGCTTTTAAAGAAAGAGGACATTTGGGATGGGTTCTCAGGGCAGGAGGGATCTCAGCACTGCCAGTGTTAGGAATTGTACTGAGAATTCAAGAATTAAAAATTGGAGTAATTTAATCTGTAATTCCCTCAGGTGGCAACATTTTCTCTGGATCAACACTTTCTTATTTTCTTTAAATCTCAATAAAGCCTCATTTCTCATCATAATAAAATTTAGCTCTTTTTTTGAAGATTTTCACCAGCTCCACCTACTGCTGCTCCCGTCCTCTTCAACACTTCCTGACTCACTGCTGCTTCCCCTCCTCCGGACGGGGATTGGGAAGCTGCTTCCCAGCAGAGGTGGGCGCAGCCTCCCCTCAGCCAGGTCTGTGCTGCTGATCAGGAAAAAGCACAGGAATAGGCTTGGCTCTTCCTTTGTGGAGAGGACCACAGGACTGGAAGGAGCCTGGAACTGTCCTGTTTGGGAATGTTGACAGGATGGCTTCAGTGTCTTTCCCTTCAGGAGAGTGTCCTCAGGTCCAGCATGCTCTGAGATGAGCTCCTGGTCATTCCCTAGGGGTGAACTCCTGGTCATTCCCCAGGGATGAGCTCCTGGTCATTCCCCAGGCATGAACTCCTGGTCATTCCCAGGGATGAGCTTTGGTCGTTCCCAGGGATGAACTCCTGGTCATTCCCTAGGGATGAGCTCCTGGTCACTCCCCAGGGATGAGCCCTGGGTCATTCCCCAGGGATGAACTCCTGGTCACTCCCCAGGGATGAGCTCCTGGTCATTCCCCAGGGATGAGCTCTTGGTCATTCCCAGGGATGAACTCCTGGTCACTCCCCAGGGGTGAACTCCTGGTCATTACCCAGGGATGAACTCCTGGTCATTCCCCAGGGATGAGCTCCTGGTCACTCCCCAGGCATGAATTCCTGGTCATTCCCCAGGGATGAGCTCCTGGTCATTCCCAGGCATGAACTCCTGGTCATTCCCAGGGATGAACTCCTGGTCATTCCCCAGGGATGAGCTCTTGGTCATTCCCAGGGATGAGCTTTGGTCATTCCCTAGGGATGAGTCCTGGGTCATTCCCCAGGGATGAGCTCCTGGTCACTCCCCAGGGATGAACTCCTGGTCACTCCCCAGGGATGAGCTCCTGGTCACTCCCCAGGGATGAACTCCTGGTCACTCTCCAGGGATGAGCTGCTGGTCACTCCCCAGTGATGAGCTCCTGGTCACTCCCCAGGGATGAGCCCTGGGTCATTCCCTAGGGATGAGCTCCTGGTCACTCCCCAGGGATGAGCTCCTGGTCACTCCCCAGGGATGAGCTCCTGGTCACTCCCCAGGGCTCTGGCTGTGTTTCCAGGGGAATGTTTCTCCCTGAGGTTGCTCTGGGTCTCTGCAGATGATCCATGTCTCCTGCAGCAATACCTCCAGGGCTTTCTCTTCCTCCATGCTTCCAGTCCATGTCCCAGCTCCAGGCTCTGAAGTCTGGCAATCCACTGGCACTTTCCTTTCTCCATTTTCCATTCTGTCTCCCAGAACTCCACATCCTGCAGAGGAATCTCCTAAGCTCACCTGATCCAACAGAGCACTTTGAAACATGGATGTTTTCTTCCACTCCACACTCTTAAAGCTGGAGACTCCAAAGGGCAAAGAGCTGGATCCAGGTCCTGGATCAACAGGAGTTCACAGAGTCATGGATCTGTTCCTTGAGGCCATGGAAAAAGGGATTCTCCTGACAATTAAGAAGGAATTGCTCCCTGTGAAGGTGGGCAGGCCCTGGCACAGGGTGCCCAGAGCTCTGTGGCTGCCCCTGGATCCCTGGCAGTGCCCAAGGCCAGACTGGACAGGGCTTGGAGCACCCTGAGATGGTGGAAGGCATCCCTGCTCAGGGTAGGGGTGGGATGGGATGAGCTTTAAGGTCCCTTCCAATTTATTCCATTATGTGTTTCTAATTACTCAAAGCCAAGATGTTGCTTCAGAACAACTCAGTACCTATTTGACACCCTCCTCCCACGGCAGGTTTACTCTTCTCTGGGAAAAACACCCTGGCTGAATTCCTCCAATATTTTCCCACATAATTTCCAGCCTCTGATCATTCTCTCTTCAGTTCAGCTCTCTTTTTTCCTCCCTTTCTCACAGTGCATTCTCATGTGGGGATCACATCCTTGCCAAGCCCCTGAGGACCCTCAGCTCTGGCTGCTAAGAGGGGCTCAGGGGTAACTTTGTCCTCCCCATTTGTAGGACCCACTGGAAATCCCAGATCAGCCTCTAAAATGGTGTTGCCTCTTATCAAACCATGCTTCACTCTGGGCATTTCATCTCTCCTTGTCCTCACTTCTCACCTGCCTTTGCTGCACTTCACCTTGTTGGTTTTACAAGGATTTTCTAATTGAATCACGAGTTGTCACCCTGAGCCCTCATCCAAATTTATCCACAGAGCTGAAAGGAGGTTTTTTTGTTGCCTCAGCATCGTTGCTTGGGGTCTCAAGAGGAGCTGGTGCTTCCAACGTCCCAGGAGAGCACCCCCCTGCCAAACCAGCAGCTGGAGCCCAGCTGGGACAACCCAGGCTCTCCAAACTGGAACAGATGTCCCCATTTAGGCTTTCAGCTCTGTCTGATCCCTTCCATCAGCTAAGCTGGTGATAAAAAGATGGAAACAAATAGCTGGCTCTTCAATCCCCCTGGAAATGTGGCGCTATAAAATGAGCTAAATTGTCCAGCTGGAATAATTTACTGTGGGGTCAGAGAGCCAGGAAAGAACCAAAAGACTGAGGAGCATCAGGAAATCTGTTCTTTACCTACAACGACAACAGGCATTTACCAGACAATAAATTTGTAGCCCCATTCTTGCAATGTCAATGAGTAATTTTATTATTCATCAAAACTAAAATATCATGTCTAAAGATGTGTTTGTAGGTGCCAAAGAATGTGTGATTCTTTATCCATTGAGGGGTTTGCATATTTTATATTTGTAAAACAGCATTAGCATAAATTCCACAAAGATCTTGTCTATTGTCTGTGTGGGTGTTGGTCTGGCTTTGTTGATTAAAAAATTTTTCATGAGCTGGGTCCAGGACAGAAGTCTGACAGACTTAAATCCCTTTCTTGAACAGATTTCTGATATGAAATTCAAAGTCTAATGTTTCTTAAATTGTGCCCACGCTGGATGATTTGCTTTCAATCCCATTTCCCTGCTTGGAGGAGCCTCTCCTGTCAGGTTGGGTCAAAAGCCTCATGAAAGTCGAGGTCTATCAAATCTATCACTTCCCTGTGTCCATAGGCCAACGACCCCATTAAAGGCAGAGATTAAATTACTCTGACATGATTTGTTCTTGACAAGTCCACGCTGGCTGTTCCCACTCCCTTCTCTCCTCGCAGTGCTGATAAATTGATTGGTTCATAATTTGCTCCAGTGCTCTTGAGCAGCTCAGGGTCCATCATTCCCCAGCTCTTCTCTTGCCACAGCTCTCCAGGGTGACCTGTGGGTCATGGGGAACTTCCCTGTTCTTTGGGAAGAGCCTCATCCATGGCTGCCAGGCTGTAGGGAAGCCACAAGTGCCGGGACACATTTTTGGAGCCTGAACTCATTTGGTGTGTCCCTCTGCTGGGAATTGTAAGATCGTGTCTCAGACGGGCTGTTTGGGTCCAACCCGGCCAGCTCTGCGCCCCAGAGATCTCACACAGATGGAAGCAAACGACGAGAAGGGCTCTTCTCCTCGTGGGGAGGGACATCTGTAGGACACTGAGATGGCTCAGGCCCCGTGGAGGATGTAAGCTTAGAGATAAGGAATTGCTGAGTCAGAATAGCTAAGCCTGGAATCCTCACTTAGGTCCTCTGGCTTAGCTTATCTCTCTGTGACCCTTTAGGCTAGTTTGACCTAACACTTACAATTGGTCAGTTTTCAATCCCCCCTAACCCTATATAAGCAGCCACCCTGGCCCATTCTGGTAGAAGAGCTGCTGTTGGAACCCTTCGCGACCCCTGCAAATAAACCATCGTGGAATCTCTGAGGCTGCCTTCTCCTCTCTCTCCGTCTGCTCTGTGGAAGCCACTGTGGCCACATCTTAGCGAGCAAAGAGCTGAAATTATAAAAGAGCTGAAAATCACTAAGAGCTGATAATCACTGAGCTTGTTAAAGGTGCCAGGTTAGACAGCTCTTAGGGCTCGGACACTGAGCTGACATCCTCGGTTTATTGAGTGCCAGGAAACACCTCAGGCTCTGGTGACTCCCCAGGTGAGAAAGAGGGAGTGGTGGACAGCAGAAGCCTTTTATACCTGGGGGAATGGGGGGCAGAGGAGGAGGACTGCAACCTCTTTGGGATACCAGCAAGGAGGGGTGAGGGAAGGGACTGACCAGGAATAGACCACCAGGGCTAACACTTATGGAGGGCAGAAAAGGGGAAGACCACGAGGTCATGGGATACAAACCATGTGAACAGCGCAAATTACCAAAACACCCAGGGCAAACAACCAAATAACTGTTTAGTGCAATACAACACCTCCCCCTTGTCTGTTAAAAAATTAAAGGGAAAAGCGTCGGACTATTTCTGCTACAGATTATGAATTTGTCCAACGGGGAATGGGGGAACTGGGGGCCCGGGATTTTCTCACAGGAATGCAGTGCTAGACTGGGAGATGCTGGGAAGAGCTGAAGGAGCTGCAAAGCCTCTCGGGCTGGCCCTCCCCGTTCCCCTTCCCGCCGTGGGCTGGAGCCGCGTCGGCAGCGCCGCAGCGGCGGCGTTCTGGGCACGGCGGGCGGTGTGAACAAACAGCATCTGCTCCCAGCGCCCAGAGCTCTGCTGACGTCGGGCACACAGGAATTGTTGCTTCCCAGCTTCGTCTGCAGCCCCCAGCCCAGCCATTCCACCCCGGCTGACCCTCCCTGCTCGGACATGGGAGCACTGGGAAGGGGCTCAGCTGTGGCGCACAAATCTGCCCACAAAACTGAATTTGTGTGTGTGGAGAGGGAGGGACACTTGCAGGGGGTGACACCTTCCTGAAATGCCACTCACTGTCCCCTCAGGTGAAGGTCACAGAGGCCCTTGCAGGGCTCTCCATCCCTGTGGCCTCCTGGATGCCCACGGACAGAAATCCCAGTCCAATTCCCCAAGGAGCTGGAAAAGCCAGGATTTGCTTCACTGCCTTTGGAAAGCTCTGGCAGCAGGACAAGGCACTCCTGCTAAAGGTGAGCATCCCTGGAAAAATCCTCCAGGCAGAGGAGCTGCCAGTCAGAGATGGGCAAACCCTGAATTGGAGTTCACTGGGAGGAGCTCAGGGCGTCCCTCTGTCACGGGAATTCTGCAGGGAAGGAAAGTTTTCTGCCTTCCTCAGTGTTGTTTCCAAGTTACAGGAAGAAATGTGGGAGTTGGCACAGCCCCCGGGAAGGACTCAGGCTTGGGTGAATCACTGGATCTCTCCCCACCTGTCCCCAACCCCACACAGGCTCCCAGTGCCAGCCAGAGCTGAGTTCCAGCAAGATCTGTGGATCAGGGAGAGATCCAAACCTGGATTTGGCTGTGCTGGGGGGTCCTGCTGCAGCTGGGTGAGCAATAAAAGAAACCCAGGAACGGCTGCTGGGGCTCTGCTGGCATCCCAGAGGATCCAGTCTGGGCAATCCCAATCTGGGGAATCAGCATGGGAACAAGGTTCACAGGGACTGGGATTTCTGTCCGTGGGCATCCAGGAGGCCACAGGGATGGGGAGACCCTGCAAGGGCCTCTGTGACCTTCACCTGAGGGGACGGTGAGTGGCACTTCAGGAAGGTGTCACCCCCTGCAAGTGTCCCCCCCTCCAACACACACAAATTCAGTTTTGTGGGCAGATTTTCTCTCAGCTCTTCTTAACAGAGAAAAATAGCAGGGAGAGGACTTGTGCAGTGGCTGGCAACTGATGGAGAGATAATGAACCTTTTTTCTCCATTTGTTTGGATGTTTAGGAGAGGAAAAAAATGAGCAAGAGGTGGCAGAGCATCAGGGACATGCTCTTGGAGGAGGGATAAAATAGATGTTATCAAATTCCTCCTCAGAAGTTCCTCTGCTGCTGCAGTCAGCTGAGACAACAAAGCTCAGAGCACCCTTTGGGGACTTGTTTGGTCTCCAGGAAGCACCTTGGGAGCCAAACCCAAACCAATCCCTTTTAATTGGGGCTCCCAAAGATATTTGACTGGTTCATGCTGGAATCAGGTTTAGTCACCATTATGCAAAGCTAATTAGCAAGTCAGAGTCTTTTTTTTTTTGTCATCACCAAAGCACTGCTGCATTTAGAAATGAGATCCCCGAGATCTTCCCTTTCCCTGCCCTTTCCTGCTGCTATTCTGGAATTAAAGCTCCTCTTTCCATCACGACAAAGGATGTGGTGGATGTAAAAAAATGTTGTCTTCAGCTCTTTCCTAAAATGTCAAAAACCGAGAAACACTTGAGTTTCTTCCCCAATTATTCTGTTCTTGGAATTCATTATTGCAGAAAAAAATCTGGGAAGTTTTGAGCATTTTCTTGGACTCCTGGAAACGCCTTCTTACCCCTGCAGCCTTTGGCAACCAGGGTTCCAACTTCTTGCTTAAAATTTCTGCTTAAAATTTCTGCTTCCAAAGTGGACTTGGGACAAATTGTTTGTTTGTTTGTTTGTTTGTTTGTTTTTAAATTCCTTTGAGTCATAGATATTGGGAAAACATTTTTCTTTTTTAACAAAGACTGAAAAAAAATCCCTTCCAAACAAAGAAATACTCTCAGCTCCTGCTCTGCGTTTACCTGTCCTGACCAACCCTGCTCTCACCTCACCCAAGGAGCATCCAACAGCACCTGGGAGGGCAGGGCTGGAGCTCTGGAGGACCTTGGGAAACCAGAAATGACCTGGAAAATCCACCCCACAATTCAAGGCTGGATGAAAACACTGGTCAGTGAGAAGGAGAATTATTGCAGGTAACCTGCAAAGGAAGGCTGGGATAATTGGAGGGATTTAGGGAAGGAAGGAAACCTCACAGGCTGCAGATCCAGAAATGGTTGCCATGAAGAGGATCATTTGTTCTGCCTGTTCATTCTGCTTAGGAGAGGAGGTAATTAAATCACACCCAGAGAAATTCAGATTCATCATTAAGAAAAGTCTTTCCAATGTGAGCAGAGTTAAACACTGCCATCCATTTTCCCAGGCTTTGCTGTGGAGTTTCTTGCTGGAGGCTTCCAGGAGCGGGCACATTTCTCCAAACCCCTTTGCTGAAGGCCCCAGAGCTTTCCTTGGGTCAGGGGGTGGAAGAGGTGATCCCTTTGGATTTGTTCCACGCTGTTTTCTCTGGCTCTGTCATACAGGTTTGGTTTGGGGTTTATTTAGAAGTGTTTGTGCACCAGCTGCAACTCCAGAGATCTCAGGACCTTTAATAACTGGATATTAAGTCCCTTCTGAAAACAAAATGGGTGATCCTAGAGAAGCTGGGTCCTTTAGAGGGGAAACTTCTGATGCCCTTTAGTCTAGCAAGGCCCTTCATTTTCCACAACAAAAATCTGTTGGGAAATGTTGTCCTCACTGTAAAAACATATCTGATTCTCTTTTATCTTCAGACCCCCTTCATACTCATTCTGCATTTATCTTGGCACTGCTTGGGCATCCGATATCCTTTGGAGTGGAAAAGGCACTCCAGTCACTCCCTGAGGGCCAAGGACACAAAAAATTAATAAATCAGGAATTGTGGGAGAGAAGCGACCCAAGCAATGAGGGCTCTCAGTTATCTGTGCATGGCAATAGCAATAACAATATTTAACCATTTCTGGGTTTCCTGTGGTGCCACATGAGATTCAACTGAACTAATTCCTCATTTTCAGAGAGCACCTCCCAAAAACCAGACCTAGACTGGACCAAACCCTTCACCCTCAGGCTGGATTCAGGTCCAAATCTTTTCCCTCTTTATCTGACTGAAAATGGAGCAGCAGATGTGTTTCCTCTGTTTTCCTTTGGCTGTAAAATAAAATAAATTACCTGAGCCAGGGCTCCTCTCTCTTCCCCACAGCTCATGGGGGTGGCCAGGCCAGGTCTACACTGGACATGATGGGAACCTGGGGTGTTTGGAGAGAGATTTGGAGTTTACCACAGGACAAAGCAGACAATGAGTGCCCAGGTGTGTCAATAAGGTCCATTGCAGTAAAGCTGGGCTCAGTTAATGCTGCAGACAAGTCCCAGCACCCCAGGGAAGTGCACACTCGGTGTCTGCTGCCTCAGTTATAAAAAGGCAGCTCATGATTCAGTGTGAGGAGGGGCTGAGCACAGATTTATCTCCAGACCTGCCCTTCTTGCAGCAGTGCCACCAGCCCACCAGCACACCACGAGAGCTGCAGCCTGCACCCTTTATTTAAACCCTGCCTTTCACAGGTTGCCTGTTCCCCAGCAGGCGCTGATGTCAAGCTCAGGAGGAGAATGGCATGGGGGAGATTTGCTGGCGGTGCATTTTTGGGACTGCCATCAAACTGATCTATTGCTGGCACAAACAATAAAAAGCTGATTAAAACTCAGCCCTTCATAAATTAAACATTGTTGTCTCTGGCTGGCAAGGCTGCCACTTGGCACAGGGCTGCAACAACAGGGCCTGGTGCAGTTTGTATCCACACAGTGACAGCCCAGGGGGATTTATTCTGCTCCCTCACCACACTCCCAAATAAAAGGGGCACTGGAAAATCAGCGAGCTCCTGAACCCTCTGGGTTGATGGAATTTGCAGAGCACCTGGCCCAGGTGAGCTGCTGGCCAAGCAGGTGTTGGCAGGTTTGGGGCTCTTTATGGGTGTGGATCTTTTATTCTGGGGGATTTATATGAACTGGGAATGTTCCACCGAGGGTGGAGTCCCCAGAGCCAGCCAGCACTAAACCAGAGCTCCCTCTCCAGAGGGTTTCATTGGAAGGAGAGGGAGAGCAGGGCTAGGAAGGCAAGGGACAGGAATTGAATTCCTTGATGGGAGAAGTGTGCTGCATTCCCACTGGAATGTCACAGCTCCCTCCCCGCTGTGGATGGAACCTCTGGAAGCACACAAGGACTGGTGCCAGCACAGCTCCTTCTCTCCTGGAGCTGCTCCCTCACTCCCACTCCAGCTCCTGCTCTGGGAAGCCCCAGGAAGAGAGGGAAGCACTCATCAAAGCTGCCTCCTGTGCTTTTGGAGTCACCCCAGGCAGCCCCACCCCACTGCAGGCAGCCAGATGTCTCTCCAAGCACAGTGATGAGGATATTCCTCTACACTGAAGGATCCCTGAGCTCCAGCATCTCCTTGTGATTGCCAAGGGATTCATTCCCACCTCATCCTATGGGGTTTTTTTTGGGAAGGATGTTTCCCATCCCATGAGGTTTTTTATAATCCCTTTTTGCTCCCTCAGTCTCCTTTCTGAAAGTCCTGCATCAGGATTCTCTGTAAACCCACACAGGCTCCCTCTGGCTCCAACCTGAGCACTCCTGGGATTCATTCAGCATTCCCATCACCTCTTTCCAGGCGCTTTTTGAGCTTGTGATGCTCACAAGAAGATGAAGGCAGTGTAGCTGCTGACATGGTCAGTTGGGAGGAATGGATCCCTTGTGTCTGTCCCTTGGAGGACATTCCCATGGATGGAATGGGACTTCACACTCTCTTTCCCTGAACCAGCCTGGATTATCCACACCTGCCTTTGGGGAGGACAGTTATCCTGTTGAGCTCCACCCCAGCCCAGGGGAGGTTCTGTTGGATATCAGGAAAAATGGCATCACTGGAAGAGTGGTTAAGCCTTGGAATTGGTGGAGTCAGCATCCCTGGAAGTGTTCACTAAATGAGCAGGAGGGGCAGGTTTTGTGGGCAGGGTGCATTCAGGCAGAACGTGGACGTGGTGACCTTGGAGATCTTTCCCAACCTGAATGTTGTTGGGACCCAGGACATTCCTCTGGCTGCCCCACAGGACCCGAGACCCTGACAGGGGGCTCAGAGACCTTGGCACAGAGTCAAAACCACCTGTGCCTTTGATTTTAGCCCATGGAAACAATTCCCAGCTTTGTGTGAGGATTTACAGGCCGCAAGGGTTTGAGTAGAATGACAGTGAATTTGTCACAGGGTGAAAAAGCAGAATTTTGGGGGTTTAGAATGGGGGTTCAAGGCAAGATGGAGAAATCTGGGCGTGTCCTGTCCTCCTTCTCCTTCTTGCCCTCCATCTTCTGCTGTGATGGTGACACTGCTGGATTGGTTTAGAGCAGAGACAGACTGTCTAACATGGGTGATGGGTATTGGGAAATTATTGTAAATAAAGTACAGGTAGTTCTTAGTATAAAAGCCAACCCCACCCCAAGGGCAGGGACTGTGCCACAACCCGACCTGCTGGACAGATCTCAGCAGGTCAGAGAAGGAATGTGACAGATAAGAGAAAATAAACAGCCTTGAGAAGCAGAATCAAGGAATCCCAACTTCTTCTTTGGTCACAGGGCTGGGGAAAAAAGAGACTTTCTGATACCTCAGGGCCATTTCAACCACAGAAACTTGGGAAACGTCTCCACAGAATCAGTGATTACATCCCTTTATTTTCCTTATCTTCCTGTGGCATGGGCTGCACCTATTCCCAGGGCCACAGCTCCACCTTCCATGGCCATGGGTTCCACAGGGGGCTTCTCTCCAGTTCCAGGGAGAACTGCTCTCCCCCTTCCTTGGGAGTGGGGGGAGAGCAGAGCTCCTTCCTGGCCCTGTGCCTGCAGCTCTGGGGGCGCCCTGCACAGAGAAGCTTCTGAGTGGTCTCCAAAATTCCCAAATCCTCTGCTTTGGAACTGATGTGGTCCTTCCTGACCAGCAGGAAGAATGTGGAGATGGATCCACAGGCCAGACAGGTGAGAGGACAAGAGGCACCTTAAAGGAAATTCCTTTGTGACACTGAAGAGCAGATGTGGAACTCAGTGGGAATAACCCTGGCATCCATGAGGAATGGACCTGGGATTGCTGTGCTTCCTGTCCCTGGGTCCAAGATCTCAGATCAAATCCTGGGTTTAATTCCAAGCTTTGGCTTGCAGGCCCAAGTTCTGAGGGTTCCTTGCACTTCCAACAGCAGAGTAGGCAGCAAGATGACCTTGCGAGAAGGATATTTCAATCCCGTGCAGAAAATCTGGGAAAGCAGAGCTGGCCAGCCCAGCTCAGTGAGACCTCTCTGATGGGAGCAGAGGGAGATGCCAGAGTCAGGTACTGCGAGGAGCAGGAGCTGCTCCCAGCCAAAATTCAAGAGGAAAAGGATGCCTGATTTAAGACATTCCCTCCTGTCATGAGTGCCAGTACAGGGAACATTAAGGGCTGAAGGAATTCCTGGCACTGCTCGGTCTGTCCTTGGACTCCTCTGCTGCACTGGAACTGGACTGCAAATCTCCAGCAGCTCCAAATTCCTCAGCTCCAAAATAGAGCAGAGGAATTCCAGGCTGGGCTCAGTGAAGGGCTCATGAGCTGATCCTGGGTGATGGGAATGATGGCAGAGCTGCTGGGATGAAGGGTGGGGTGTGCTGTGGGTCAGCTCAGCTCAGCTCACCCAGAGGCTGCAACCCATGTGTGGCATTCACATTCTCTGAAAAATCCCTTCACCCAGGATTTTTCTCCTGGGAAGCTGAGGAGCCTCGGAGAAAAGGAAAACAATTCTTGTCTCATTTGCTTCTCCTGTGTTTTGCTCATGTGGAATGTGTTTGGAGATTGTTCACCCACAGGTGATTGTTCCATTGCATTCTGCTGGGAGTTGTTTTCACTCTTTGGCCAATCAGGGCCAAGCAGTTCAGGGCTCTGGAGAGAGTCAGGAGTTTTCATTATTGTCTTTTTAGCATTGAGTAAGCATCCTTTCTGTATTACTTAGTATAATATAGTATAATACAATATAGTATAATATAGTATAATACAATATAGTATAATATAGTATAATACAATATAGTATAATATAATATAATATAATATAATATAATATAATATAGTATAATATAATATAATATAATATAATATAATATAATATAATATAATATAATATAATATAATATAATATAATATAATATAATATAATATAATATAATATAATATAATATAATATAACATAACATAACATAACATAACATAACATAACATAACATAACATAACATAACATAATATAATATAATATAATAGAAATATAATATAATAGAAATATAATATAATAGAAATATAATATAATAGAAATATAATATAATAGAAATATAATATAACATAATATAATAATAAATTAGCCTTCTGAGAGCATGGAGTCACATCCATCACTCCTGCCTTCGTCAGGGCATTCCCTGCAAATACAATACCCATGGGCACAAACACTCCTGAGCCTGTGACACATCCCTGTGTCCCTGTGTCCCTGTGTCTCCTGGCCCCCCGGGCTGGGTGCAGCCCCTCAGGTGGGACATGTCTGCAGGGATAGTCTGTCTGCCCAGGAAAAGGCAGCTCTGGCTCCAGGCTGGCCCAGCACAGGGACAAGGGGCACACACAGGTCAGGCTGCACCCCTGGGGTCCTGGCAGTGCCCCTTGCCCCTCCTCAGCCCCACCTGGGGCAGGAGTGCACCCCTGCCCTCCCCAGAGCCCAGGCACGGCTCCAGCTGGGAGTCAAACCTTCAGCCACTGCATAAAGTTCCATCTGTGCTAATGAAGGGACCTTAAAATTCATGTCCTGGTGTCTTTTCCTTGCTTCAGTGCCATTTCTTTCTCCAGCCTGATGCTATCTGGCTGCAGTTAAATAGCTCCAGTCGAAGAGACACCTCCTCAATATTGATTCCAAGTTTGTTTTTCTATTCAATCTTCTGCTCAATTCCGCTCATGGACACCCCAGGCTGGGCACTGAGTCCTCAGCCCTCACTGCTTTGGGATTAAATGGTCTGTTTCAGCATGAAACACACACAAAATTCATCTTCATTTCTGGAAGCAAAACAAGTGTATAAGTAGATGACATTTCGATCAATTAAGCTGCTCCTCTCTCTTCCCCAAATTAGCTCTTTCCAAAGGGCTTCTGCAGCAAAGCAAGGATGGAAAAGAGGGGAGACTCTGGGAGTGGGATCAATGTCACTGAGCTGCAGGCAGCCCCTGGCTGGCATGGGACAGCAGGAGGTGGCTGCTGCCCAGAGCAGGACAGAGCTCAGCTCAGCCTGGCCCTGATGCTCCAGCTGGGCACAATCTGGGCAGAGAATTGGTGAGGATTTCCTGAGCTTCGTTTGCTGAGTCAGCAGTGCCTTTTCAGGAGCAGCTGGTGACAGCAGTGCTGAGGGGGCAGCAGCAGGGGATGCAGAGGTGGGACTGTCACCACTGTGCTCTGGGTGCTGCAGCAGAGAGGCTGTGGGAAGGACAGGTCTGAATCCCAGCTCTGGGGTGCCTGGGGAGGCTGGGCTGCAGTGTCACCTCCCCAGGGTCAGTCTGGGCTGCAGTGTCACCATCCCAGGGTCAGTCTGGCCTTGGAGAGCAGCACCTCACAGGCTGCAGCTCCTGCTGTGCCCAAGGCAGTGCCCCTGACCCCTGCCACCAACACCAGCCCACCAACACCAACACCAGGATGGGCTGGGAGAGGGTTCTGGAACCATGGAAATATTTGCACAGGAACGCCTCATTTTGAGTGGAAGCCTTGGAAGCAATGAACCATGTGGAATTGGGGAGAACAGCACCCCTGGGACTCTTCCTCCTTCTATGCAAAATCCAATTTCTTACTAAGGGTGTGTTTTGAAAGAGGTGATGTTTGTCAAGCTCTGCTGTTCTTTGCCTCTGCCCCAGTGCAAGGACTGAGCAGAGCTGGAGCAAACCTTCCAAGGGACAGCCACGGTGTCCCTGCTCTCTGCAGCTGCTGGCTTGTGGCTCTTCATGTGTGTCAGGGATGAAGAGAGACAGGGAAGACTGACTAGGTGATCAGAATCAGAATTTATTGTGGACTACCAATGCTTTTAGACTGTTTTGGGGAGACTAGTAATGCTTACTACAATGATTAGGTTAAAATCACATACACAAACTTATGCATATTACAACATTCTTGCTTGAAGAGTTTAATGAAATTTTCTTTTTCTGGCAAACCAGTCTGATTGAATCTTCTTTCAATCATCTAAGTTCCAGAATGCCAAGGCATTCTGTTCTCCAATCTCCAAAGTCCATCATCTGTCTTGTGTCCCAATATCCCAGGACATTCCTGGAGCTGAGCATTCCAAGAGCTTGGGAAGGAAAAGGGGTTCATGTACCCAGAGCAGATTTTAGAGAAGAAAGCAATGAAATGAGAGATTATGAAGAAATTTTAAGTCAATAGAGAGTTGTAGTTAACTGTGAAATTTTGAATGGGACAAACTCTTCATTCAGGCTCAATAAAGCAGGCTCAATAAAGCAGATTCAGTAATTATCCAGGAAATCTCTGGCTGATTCAAGTGCTTTTTGGGAAATCCCGCAGGGCTTGAGCTCTAACAGCAGCTTGGATGGAGCTCCAGAGGGGCAGGGCTGGATCATTCCAGGGAAGGAGAGCTGAGCAGCGACCTCAGTGCTTCAACACCTGGAGAAAATTGGGGAACTGGGCTGAGGAGAGGCTGCCTCAGCCTCAGCCCAAGCACTGAGCCTCTCCAGGAATGTGGAGGCAGGTCGGGAGCAGCACGATTGGAAATGCTGGACAAACTCTGCTGGTTCCCATCATGGGTTCTCTGCACCCAGAAATGTGGAAGAGGAGCGGGGAATTTGACTTCAACAGTAAAGCAAACAACTTGAAACCACTCCAAGAAACGCTGTCACCCACTGCCACAGGCACTGCTGGGACAAGAGGGGACTGAATCCTGGAGCTTTGATATTGAATTTAGATGCAAAGAAAAAAGAGGGAATTCTGAAGCTGTCATTTGCCATCAATAGTGACAAGGAAAATTTCAAGTTAAATCTTAAATGCGCAGAGCTGGCAATTCCAGGGCTCCAATCTAAATCATTAACTAATTCTGTCATTCCTGTGTGGAGCCTTTTGGAACATAAGCTGGGAATGTCAGCCACAGGACTGACCTAAATTCCACGGATCTGAGCTTTGGCTGAAGCAGCGTCGCCTGCACTGCTCTGTGGGTCAGGATGAGACCACCTAAGCAAAGCTGAAGCTTCCACCAAAAACTCTTGGGAGAAAAGCCAGGATGCAGTGGGAGCTCCTCATGGACAAAGGCTTTTCCCTGGGGAGTTCCCAGGGGAGACTTGTCCTGCTCCTGAAGCCCCTGCAGGAGCTGAGCTCCCATCACTCCCAGCCCTGAGCACTGGGAATCAGGAGCAATTTCGATGCTGCGGAGCTGTGCCTGCTGCTGGAATAAAAACTGATGGAATAAAAGCTGCTGGAATCAAAGCACAGCCATAAATCAGAGTTAACTCCCCTGGCTCCAGCAGCTCCCTGGATTTGCACTCAGGTGCTGCACGGAGAAACTGCTCCAAGTTTAAGCCAGGACCACGGGATAAGAGCAGGCAGAAAAATGTGTTTAATGCCTCTGACACCCTGGCTGCTTCTCCTGCCTGTTTATTTTGCCTGCATGAATTCATTACATCAAAATTAAACCTCTTTTCTAAATTATTAATAATCCTAAATGTTTGTGGAAATACAGGACAAATCAACATGACAAACACAGTGATGCAGATGAAAGAAAAGATAATGGGAATCTTTGCATATTTGCATATGGAAAATGAGGAGTGTGGAGTTAATGAGATTTATCCTTCTTACTGGCCATTTTAGTGGAGGATTTTTTTTTAAATCTATTAAACTCCAGATTTCCACATAAAACAACACAAAATACTACAAGAAGAGACATTAGAGTCAATCTATTCTTCATGCTAGGCACAAAATCAATCGCATTTATTGTTCAGAAAAATTAAAAACCTTTCTACATTTTATTAAACTGCACATTTCAGCCGTGGTGAGAGATAAATAATTGATACATCCCAAATACATCACCTCCAAAATACTTATTGGAAAAAAATCACTGCTTTATTACCCATTCCTTTCAATAGCTGTTGTGATGTTTACAACTTTAATGGCACTTTTTTTTTTAAACAAGAACTCGCGGTGGCAGCTGATTATTTCATTGTGCTTAACATTATTTTACAACAACCCACCGAATCTGCTGCAGATAAACCCCATTATCGGAGGGAAGCAGCCATGCACTGCCAGGTAACAGCAATTTGGGTCTCTCAGCCTGAGAGCACTTGGGCAGCTCCTCAAGAAATGGGTCTGGGCTGTGCTGGGGAGGCTGAAATCCCACCAGGATCTGCCTGGGGGGAGGAGAATCCTGGGGCTGGGGGCCTTCCCTGCTGGGGAATGCAGAGGTGTTGGGGCTGTTCCTCCTGGGAAGGTGCTGGGAGATGCCCTGGATGGGATGATTTTTAAGATCCCTTCCACCCAAATGTGACAGATGAGCAATGCCATGGTTGAGTCTCACAATTAAAAGGCAAATATCCCATATATCTGTCAGGAGAAGTTTTATAGATTTATAGTTGTGTTTTACCCCCTTGTGTTGTTATCAGGGGTGCCCTGGGTTTGGCACATTTGGAGGGTCACTGTGGCAGCACCTGAGCTCCAGTCAGGATTTAAGGCAGTGATCTCCAGCCCTGGGCAGGGAGGAGGAGCCCATGGACAGAACTTTGGGGGAGCTAAAGGGTTAAATCAGGATTTAAGGCAGTGATCTCCAGCCCTGGGCAGGGAAGGAGGAGCCCATGGGCAGAACTTTGGGGCAGCTAAAGGGTTAAAAGGTGAAACCTCCATTGTGTGGGTGAGCACATGGGGGTAAAAATCCTCTGCTCCTGGTGCTGTGATATTTTCTCTATTCTCTATTTCTCTATTCTCAGTCTTCTGCTGTGTTTTTGATAAGGTTTTAAAAACTTTTCAAATTCTTGGAAGTGGGCATTGTTTTTCTCACCCAAGCAATCCTGGGGTTCTGCACCTCCACAGCCACCCCAAACCGAGCAGAAGGCTCCTCCTGCTCCCCACACATTCCCAGCTCTCCCGGGCCTGTCTCCTCTCCCAGCAGCAGCAGAATTGGCTCCTGCCCTCTCCAGTCACACACAGTGGACAGGGTGACAAGGTGACAGCCCCACTTTTTCCCTGGGAAGGGACCCCCGTCACTGCCATATTTTCTGAAAAATCCCTTCGCCAGGATTTCTCCTCCTGGGAAGCTGAGAAGCCTCAAAGAAGAATGAAAACAATAATTATCTGATTGCTTCTCCTGTTTTGCTGCTTCAGAATGTGGTCTGGAGATTGTTTATCCATCAGGTGAATGTTTGATTGGTTTCATGTGAATTGTTTTAACTTAATGATCAATCCCAGTCCAGCTGTGTCAGACTCTGAGTCAGTCATGAGTTTTCATTATCATTCTTGTTAAGCCTTCTGTCTGTATCCTTTCTCTTTCTTTAGTATAGTTTTAGTATAGCATTCTTTAATACAATATAATATAAAATATATAATACAATACAATATATTATAATATAATACAATACAATATAATAATAAATTAGCCTTCTAAGAACATGGAGTCAGATTTTCAATTCCTCCTTCATCCTGGGGACCCAGCAAATACCACAGACCCCCAGCAGCAGCTCCAGGCCCTTCCCAAGGGGCTGTCCCAGAGCTCTCAGCCTGCAATCTTCCATGGCTCAGGTGTTCCCACAGCCAGCCTGGCACTGGAACAACCCTCATTTTCAAGATTTTAAAAGTAAAGGTTTATTAAAATTTGACAAAAATTACAACAAAGGACTGAACAAGAAAAAATCACAGCACTGGGAGCCCTGCCCTGTGACTACCAGCCACGTGGCTCCTCTACAAATGCATGCTCTGCCTTTTATATCTGTAGGTCTTCTGAAAGTTTTGTGAGTCAACTCCTTCTCTGCTGTTCATTGGTGGAGATTACTTTTCACACTTTGATTTTGAGATTACTTTTTCCACCTTGATTGGAGGTCAGGTGTTGTGAAGCTGTGCCTCCTGGTAACAAGGCAGCTTTCTCTAAATTCCCTGACTACTGAGCCTAGTACAAGGGCAGGAGAAAAAGGGGACTATGGGATGACATATTGAAATAACATTACTATGCATCTGTGTAATAGCTATTTCTTGTGAGAGCCCCATCTTACATTACTTATCTATAACAACAGCAACAAAATCATTCCATCCACACATTGCCCAGGTTGTGCAGAGAAAATCATCCCATCACACATAAATTCTATTCAGTTTTTCACATATTTATTCAGTCAAAACCTGGATAAATGCACTGGTTCAGTGTTCATTGGTGCCATGGTACACAGTTCTTGGTGTTTGGTTCCCTACTGGTTATTGATCCCTTCCCTCCAATGCCAATTAGGGTCTCCTTGTTATCTCTCTTTTCCCAGCCCAGGTGTCTCACAGTACCAGGGGTGATGTTTGCAGTTGATGTTTGTTACTGGTCATTATCTTTTGTGTATCTTCTGTGCTACTCCCAGTCTGCTCAGATGTTCAGCTCATCAGGCCTGGACTGGTGGAACATCCCTTTGAAAAGGAACTCCAATTCCCATCCCCATGGGCAAAGGCTAACAAAACAAAACAATTTCATTCTTTAAAATTAAAAAAAAAAAAAAATCTTTGTGTCATTTCCAACAAGCCTAACCTTGATTTTTCTTTATCTTGCTCCACTGACTATCCTGGGATGGGCAGGGCTGCAGCTCTCCTGCAATCAGAGGATTTCACATCCCTCCCTGAGCAGGGGCCGTGCAGTTTTTAACACAGGCTCAGGGCTCCTTCCTCTGCCTGCTGCTCACTGCGGTGTTGAGGGGAAGCTGATGTGACAGATTTAAGAGCTTTTGGAGTTCACAGGCTCCTCTGAGCCCACCCAGAGCACCACTCCTCACCACCCCACAGCCTTCAATCTCCAATCCCTTGGCCTGGCCCCCAGCTGATCTCGGGCAAACAAACCACGGAGGGACCCTGACACCCCCAGGAACCCCCCGAGGGGTTTGGCCAGGTGGTGCCTTGATCTGAGGCCTTCCCAGCTGCCCTGGAATGTGATGGTATTTCCTGGGTGAAGTCCTTCATATAATCTTGCTGAGAGAAGTTTCTTTAGAGATTAAAGGGATGGGAAGGGATTCACAGTTCCTCAGCCCAGTGTCTGGAAATCTGCCATTGCTCTCCTGGTTAAGAACTTTTTGTTTGCTGAACTATTCATGTTCAGGACCAATTTGTTCACAATTGCTTTTATGTGGGTGTGTTTTTCCTCTCTGTTTAAAATTTCCAGCATTAAGAGCATGTTTGGGAAGAAAGCTGAAGTTATAATTTGCTCTGTCTCCAAAGGTTTAATACCAGCAGATTTTCAGCTCCTGGATGTGCTTATTAAAAAGCTAAATCTTAGATTGTGAGACCCTCTGGCATGTTTATTGTTTGCACCATCCAATTAATAAGTAATTAATAGTTCAGCAAAGTTGAGTGCATTGAAGTGGGGCTTGAGGAATGGGGAATAATTTCCTGCCATTGGGGAAGGCAGAAATACAATGAAAAACCCCAAGTGTCGGGGTTTGACTTTTGAAAGGCACTGAGGGCAGAGAGGTGGAGCTTTTCCAGTCATTCAGTTTGAATGAGGGCAAGGAAGGTGTCTTGGTTTCAAAAGACAGGTGCCTTCTAAGAAGGCAGAAGCCTCCCCTGAAATGGAGAAAATTAACCCCCCACACACTCCAAATTGCTATAAATTTTAAATTAAGGGGCTCTCAGGCAACAAAAATTATGGGAGCAGGAAATAACAGTTCTTTAATAGGGAAGAAAATAAAAGGATAAAATAAACAATGCAGTACACTAAACCAACACTGACAGAGTCAGGACACAGCTTGGCACCCTGTGGGTCAGGGTGCTGGCAGCAGGGCCATTGGAATTGTGGCTCAGCCCTCCTGCAGTGCCAGGGGTGGTTCTGCTGGAGCAGGGATCCTGGAGAAAGGTGGAGTCCTCCTCTGAAGATCCAGGGGCAGAGGCAGCTGCTGCTCCTCTGGGAATCCAGTGGAGAAGCTGTGCAGTTATTCCAGAATCTCCAGATTATACCCGGGTAGGAATGCTTGGCTCCTCCCTCTGGGCTCACATCTCCCAGTGGGATGCTGTAGTTCTTATCAGCCATGCAGTGACATCCAATGGCCTGTTATCAGCAGGTGTCACCCTGGAGGGAGGAGTGGGTGTGGAAGAGATAAGGAAAACTGCCCCCTGAACAGGAGACAACTGCTGTACAGATGGTAATGAATACATCTTGTTCCTTGCAATCTGGAACAGAAGGTGTGACGATGGAGGGGTTGGGAGGAGATTAAGGGAGGCTCAGGCAGCCTTTGGAATGAAACCTGTCCTTGGTGCTGGAATGGGGCAGGAATTGCTAAAGGGAGCGGAGTCCTGGCTGGGAGAAGAAGTCACAATTACAGTGGAGAGAAGCTGGGAGGATGAACTCAGGAAGGGGATTCCAGAACCTCCATCCAGAATTTGGAATGACAGAGAGCCAAGCCACACCTGCAGGAAATTCATCCAGCAGATTTCTCAGGTTTGGGGTGACTGCAGAATAATGAGTGCAGCACCTCTGTCCAAAACCCCCAAATGAGTGCCTCTGGCTCACTACTGGGACCTAAAAATCTCTAAAATAAAGGTTGAAAAAAAAATATCAAAGCCAGTTCAGTGAATGGCAAATGGAATTAACACAGATCAAAGGCTGCCACTGGTAAATTGGGCCAGAATAACCTGATGTGGTTCTATAACAACAGAACTGCTTCCATGGGTGAAAGAATTAAGGGATATTTCTGGGAGTGGCAGTGAAGTGTCTTCTGCAGCAGCAGCAGCAAGTGGGGCACATCCATCTCTCCAGAGAGTTTCCATTTCCTGTGCTCCTGGCTCCAAATAAAGGCAGATTAAGGCCCCAGCTGGAGCTTTGGGGATTAAACACCTTCAGGTTCAGAGGAGTCCCCTTGGTTGAGTGCCCTCATTACAGCAGGAGCGGCTGCTTGGCTTTCCCAGGAAAATAAACCAATAATTAAACCTGGTCCTTCTATTCTGATAATTGTCTGAACCACAAAAGGCTCCTGAATTCCTAAATCCTTCCCAGCCGTGGGCATTTCCTCTGGGCCCTGCTGTGATCCTGAGCCCATTTGCCAAGAACACAGGGGAAAAAAGATTATTTATTCTGGCCTGAGTCATTGATTTATTATTTGTGGCCCTTTTTATCTGGCTGAACAAAACCAGCTGCTGGACTCATGCAGCTCTCCATTCTCTGGGGAATCAGGACACCTTGGGTAACTGAGTGCCAGGATGACAGCAGCACTCTGAGGGCTTGGTGCAGCATTTCCAGACCTATGGGACCCTCTGCAGGGTCACATCAGTGAATTTGGATGTTCCCCACAGCCTGGGGCTCTGATTGCCTTAACCACCACATCTGGAGGTTTATGGTGCTCCAAATGTGGCCCAGTCACCCTTCCCAGGGACAAGGGACATGGGTCAGAAACACCAGCCACTGCTTCTTCCTCTGGGGCCCGGGAAAGCTCCTCTCTGGTGTCCCCAGGGCTCAGGATTGGGGCCAGTCCTGGTTATAATCTTCTTTTACTATCTCATTGCTTGGGGTGTTTGGGGGAGTGTGGGTGTGCTGGAGGGTGGGAGGAAGGGTCTGCAGAAGGATCTGGACAGTCTGGATTCATGGGCCAAGGACAGGGGGTGAGAGTCAACACGGCCAAGTGTCAGATCCTGCACCTGGGTCGCTGATATAAAGTGTTAAAATGCAGCCAAACCAAAATATTTGCAGCGCCAAAATTAAATATTTAGGGGACTTTTCTAACCTGCTTGTGAGTCAGCTTAGGGTAAAATATCATTTTGGGGTCATGGATGTTCCTAAGAGTTGGCAATTCCTGTTTGACACGAGTGGAGTTTGCACTGTGCCTCCACGTGGGTCTGATTTAAAGCAGAGCTTTAGGAAGGAGACACCACAATTTCACTTTAAAGACTCCCATTGATCCAGCACATGCTCCAGTGAATTACTGGTGATAACACCCCTTATCTCTAATCATTCCCCCCCCTAGCCACCCCCTCCATGCTGGATGAAAGGCAATCCATGTTCAGCCAGGCTGAGAAGGTCTCTGTGTGTCCAAGGAAATGATTTTGCTATGAAATAATATGATTTGGGAAAACAACTTCTGCTTCAAATGATTTTTGGGTACACTTTTAACTTCAAAGAATTCCTTCTGGCTGAATCAGCATTGACAGTGCCATTAATCCTGATTATTGTTAGTTATTGAATGTTATTTGTAATGAACATTTTCATTGCCTTTGAAGCTGAGGTTTGCTCCTTCCCAGCCCCAAAATAACCACACTGAGGTTTAGAGTTCAGAGCAGCGCTCTGTCACATTACAGAGCTCCTGGATGCCATTAACAAGTTATTTGATAATTACTTCCTAATACGTTTGGAGTCCTTCGTTATGATCGTTCATTTCAAGTTCATAAAGCTGTCATACAACCCGTGTGCTTTAATGGCTCTAGGTCCCACTGTCATGAATAAAACATGTCCACATTTCACAGTTCTCCAGCCTCTGCTTTGAAACACTCAGAAATTCAACAAGTTCACTAAAAGGAGGAGCTGGGCACCTGCTCAGCTGAAGGGAGTTTGCTGCTCCTCCTTCTCCTGGATTTTGTCTTGATGGTTTTGTGCATCCCAGCTCCCAGATCCTGTGAGCAGGAAGCTCGAGCTATCCTAAAACTCTCAATGATGACAGATCAGGGTGAAGTGTCTGAACCAACTCCCTGTTGAGATCCAAACCAAAGCTACACAAACTCAACCTGAGTTTCCAGGGAATGGGGAACCAGAACTTCATCATCCACTGAAATATTCCTGTGAAATGTGCAGTGAAGGCACCTCAGGGTTTGTGAAGGTGCCTTGGGGACAGATGGGTCAGGTTTCCATGCAAATGGCAGAGTTATTTTGGGTGGGACATCCTTTCCAGAGCTCCTGGATCCTGCTCCTCACCTCTGTCTTGGGGGAGTTTATAAAACTGCAGGTTTTATAAAAGCAGCAGGTGCCTCAATCCTGCCCCTAGACACGTGGGCATTGTTCCCAAGGTCCTTCCTGCTCTTCCCAGCAGCTCAGAGGACATCTGTTATATCATGGGAAGGAGGAAATCTGTGTTATACCATGGATAGGAGTAAATCTGTGTTACACCATGGGAAGGAGGCTACCAGGCCATTTCCCTGGTTTGGAGACAGATTCCCAGCTGGCTACAGCCCTCCTGGAAGATTGGCTCAGGCCATGCAGCAGTGCTTGGCTGCAGCTGCCTGGTGATTCTGTCTCTTCAATCCCCTCTCTCCATGGTCTGGGTCTCTAAACTGTACCTCAGCCTCAAAACCATGGAACGGGAGCTGTGCACGGAGCAGAAGCTGTGCCCTGCTGGAAAGGCTTCCCTAATCATTGCCATGCTCCATCTAAAAGGCTGATCCAGTTGGGGCTGGCTGTAAAACCAGGGGAAACCCACACCAGACCCTGGGATCTGCATCCTGTCTGGTCTGGGCTTTCCTGGGAAGGAGAACTCCCATTTGTGTGCTTCATTCTCCCCTCCACCATGGCCCAAGGAGGAGGAACTGCCCAAGGTGTGCCTGGAGTGGGGATGGAGGTGGAAAAACAGGACAGCAGGCGCTGGGAGAGCACAAAGCCCATCAGACAAACCCCTTTGTGGCTGGAGGTTGTGTTTGTCCACCTTGAGGGCCCCTCTGATGGAGGCTGCCGAGGTTTCCCTCGGCTCCCAGCTCCAGCAGCTCCCCGTGTTCAATGCATCCCACGCTCTGTTTTATTACACTTCAAACCCACTTTGTTTGCAAAGTAGGAAAAGCTGTCAGAGGCCATTAATCCAAACAGAATTTAATCTCTCAAACAGCATTTACTCAGACAGAGCCGCTAAATCTATATATTAAAAAACTGTTGACAATTAATTAAAATGCTTCGCTGCTGAAGTGGGAACGGGGCTGCTCTGCAGGGCACTGTCAGGTGGAGCAACAGCCTCTCCCTGGGACACACCTGGGCAGGATTAGAGGGAAAACAGCTGCTTCCCTGTAGGAATTTCTGTGCTGGCAGCTCTGCTGCAGCCTGGCAACAGCGTGACTGAAGGGACAGCCGCAGGAACACAGAGCTGTGCATCAGGCAGATGGTGAAGAACATCCCAGGCTTTTATAGTGCAGCTTGGAAAAGCCCAGACAGGAGCCCAGGAGCTCCTGAATGAGGCTTAGAGGTATCACCCAGCTGGAGATGACATGGTCCTAGTGTTGGATTTTAGGAAAAGGTTCTTCCCCAGAGGGTGCTGGCACTGCCCAGGGAATGGGCACGGTCCCGAGGCTGCCAGAGCTCCAGGAGCTGCCAGGGATGCCCAGGGTGGGGTTGTTGGGGGTCTGGGCAGGGACAGGAGCTGGGCTGGATGATCCTGGTGGGACCCTTCCAGCTCAGGATATTCCATGATTCTGGAGGATATTCCACAGCAATTAACTGGAAGATGGATTTGGGGACGTCACCAAGAAGGGGACGCAGTCCATGGCATGTGCCAGACGGTGTCTGGGAGGACATGAGGAAGAGGGAGGATGACCTTTCCAAGTGGCAAAAGAACATCTCCATGGCTGTTCAATTGTCAGCACGAGGATCAATTTTCCCCCGTTGGCCTGAGGTGTGTGACATTTCCTTTAAGTCCAGGTCAGAATTATTTTCCTTTGCTGTAAGACAAGAAGCAGTTATGGAATGATTATTGCCTACACTGTGATGACAAAATGCTGCTGTCTAAAAGACCAAAGATCAGAAGATTACAAAGATCAGAAACCTCCAAAAATTGAAGCTGCAATGGCCAAAGCAATAAATGTGTCAGGAAAGGACAAGAGCGGGCGGAGAGGGTGCAAAATCATGGAAATACAGAATATTTGGGTTGGAAGGAAGCTTTAAAGGCCATTTAATCCCAAATCCTGTGATGAACAGGTACCTCAGGTTATCCAGAGCTCCATCCAAAGTTTCTCCCTTTTCCTCTTGGGAACAGAAAGCAAAATCCTTCCATGGCCTCTGTGTTTTAGTGGTTGTCAGGGACCAGAGGGGATGGGCTGGGTGACAAAATTCTGTCACTCTCACACACACAGAATGGTGGCTGCCAAGCACAGCAGCCCTGTCCTGCCTGCTGGCATGGCTGGGCACAGATTCCTGCCAGCAAAAATCCTGCCCTTCCCTGGTGTCACCTCCTCTCTGAGGACACCAAAACCTCTGGGTCAGGCCCTGCTCCTGTTGCTTATTTTTCTCTTCTTGTGCAAGTTCCTCTTGTGGTGCTTCAAATCCCACCCTGGAAAGGATGGGACAACACCTTTGGAAAACTGGCTGCAAAATTCAATTCCTAGAGGCAGGAAGACAAAAATCTACTCAGGAGGTTTCTCCCTGGACTTAAAATGTTGTCCAAGCTTGTTCTGGGCCACTGAAATCCCAGCTCCAGCCACTGAACTGTGTTAGTTGTAGTGGTTTTGTTCAGAGTCCTCATTTCTCCTGCTTGTGGAAATATGGTGAGGTTTAGCTGTGTTGATTCTAGGACTAAGACTAGTACTAGAACTAGGACTACCTAGTCCTTTGTTTTCCTGCTGCACAGTGTTGTCTGATCTAAGTAGGCAATAAATCCAAACCACAGGGGCAATAAATCCAAACCTTGGGACTCTGTGGGATTGAGCAGGGTCTGAGCCAGGCACCTGCACAGCCCCAAAGCCCTGGGCCCAGGGGGTGCTGCCACCGAGGGCTTTGCTGGGCATGGCTGGAGCTGTTCCAGCATCCACCACACTCCACCTCCAGACATCTCCAGCCCAGCAGGCTCAAGGCACACAGAGCAATCCCCCAGCGCCCAGAAACACCAAACCTCACCTCAGAACGCACAGTCTGCTGTTCACCCCTGTGAAACTGGAACTCTTTCACTTCCTGCAAAGCTTTGGAATGTCCACCCCTGTCTTGGTTTGAGCAGACAGGTGTCTGCTAAGGAAGGCAGGAGCCTCCCCTGAAAAGGAAAATGCAAACCCCCTCCCTCCAAATTATTATAATTTTGAAATTAAGGGGCTCTCAGGCAAAGATATGGGAGTAGGAATTACTGTTCTTTACTAGGAAAATTAAAAATACAAATGCAATAGTACAAACAAAAAAAACCCCAACCCTGCCAGAGTGAGAGCAGTCCCTGTCCCCTGTGTGTCAGGGTGGGGGCACAGCCCCATCCCACGGGGGCTCAGCCCTCCTGCAGTGCCAGCTGTGGTTCTGCTGCAGCAGGATCCTGCACAAGGGGGGAGTTTTCCTCTGCAGCTCCAGGGCTGCTGGAGATGGGCCTGCTCTCCCTCTGGGAATGCAGGGCAGGAGAAAGCTGCTCCTCTGGGAATGCAGGGGGCAAAGGCTGCTGTGCTGTTCCAGGGCAGATTGTATCCAGGTAGGAATGCTTGGCTCCTGCCCTGGGCACAGCATCTCCCCATGGGATGATGGAATTGGATCAGCCCTGCAGGGACACTCAGTGGCCATGGACAGCAGAGATCTGCTGGAGGGAGGATGGGCTGTGGGGGAGATAAAGAAAACTGAACACACACCCAGCTATACCTTTCAACCTAAGACAACTCTGCACCTGGTTCACTGCACAGAGCCCTGTGACAGTGAGGAATCCCTGGTGGAGAAAAGCTGGCTCAAGACACAGAGCTGAGAGAGAGAAAAGGTTGAAGGCTGATGGATGAGGCATTTTTCCTGGGAACTGGCCCCTTCCTGGCAGGTTCCTCGCTGCTGGGCTAACACAAGGCAGGCAAGGCCAGCTGCTCTCTTCAGGGCAGGGAATGAAAAGCTGCTCCTGTTGGGAGCAATGCTTCAAATGCTGCTCCTTGATCTGGCTTTGATATCAGAGAGTCCCAGCATGTCTGGGACAGGGTTGGACCCTCTCCACCACCACCAGCAGCTTTCTCCCCAGGCTGCCCTTCCAGCTCCTCTGTGGAAAGGAATGCTGGAACTGGAATGATGCACAGCCCCGAGTGGATCAGTCCCCTGATCCTGTGGCCTGTGACACAGAGCAGTGACACAGAGCAGTGACAGAGCAGTGACACAGAGCAGTGAGAGAGGGCAGTGACAGAGCAGTGACACAGTGCAGAGACACAGGGCAGTGACAGTTCAGTGACACAGAGCTGTGACAACACAGTGACACAGGGCAGTGACACAGAGCAGTGACACAGAGCAGTGACACAGAGCAGTGACACAGGGCAGTGACAGAGCAGTGACACAGAGCAGTGACACAGAGCAGTGACAGAGGGCAGTGAGAGAGGGCAGTGACACAGAGCAGTGACACAGGGCAGTGACACAGGGCAGTGACACAGGGCAGTGACATGGAGCAGTGACACAGGGCAGTGACAGCACAGTGACAATTGGCAGTGACAGAGGGCAGTGACACAGAGCAGTGACACAGGGCAGTGACACAGAGCAATGACACATGGCAGTGAGAGAGGGCAGTGACAGAGAGCAGTGACACAGGGCAGTGACACAGGGCAGTGACAAAGAGTAGTGACACATGGCAGTGACACATGGCAGTGACAGCACAGTGACAATTGGCAGTGACACATGGCAGTGACACAGTGCAGTGACACAGAGCAGTGACAGTACAGTGACACAGAGCAGTGACACAGAGCAGTGACACAGGGCAGTGACACAGGGCAGTGACACAGAGCAGTGACAAAGAGCAGTGACACAGGGCAGTGACACATGGCAGTGACACATGGCAGTGACACAGTGCAGTGACACATGGCAGTGACACAGGGCAGTGTCAAAGTTTAAGCCTGGAGTTCCCCAAAGGTACCCAAGGGGACTTTGGGCCCAGCCCTGTTTTCTCCCCGTATCTGCTGAAGCCCAGCCCAGATCCAGCAGGGAATTCATCCCTATCCCCTGGATGCCCTTTGATCTCCCTCTCTCCCTGGTGACTCCTCGCTCTGCTTTTCACTCCCTGAGCAGGAGGTGACCACAGAGGGGGACCCAGAGTGGTTCATGTCCCAGCTCCCATACCTGGGTGGTTTTCCAGGCTGGTTCCAGCTGCACTCCCAGCCCTGAGCTCTGCCCTTTGGAGCCCTGGGGGAAGGTCCCTGGGGAGGATCCAGCTGGGCTCTGTGAGGAAGAGATCTCCCCTGCCCCCAGAGCAGGCTGCTCATGAGAACTCATTCAGGAGCCATTTCCCATTGGGAACTGCAGTGGGAAAGGATTGAAATCAATCATACAATGATGGAATCTCCTGAGCTGGAGGGACCCCCAGGATCATCCATCCAGCCCTGTCCCTGCCCAGACCCCCAACAACCCCACCCTGTCCATCCCTGGCAGCGCTGGCCAAAGGCTCCTGGAGCTCTGGCAGCCTCGGGGCCGTGCCCATTCCCTGGGCAGCCTGGGCAGTGCCAGCACCCTCTGGGGGAAGAACCTTGCCCTGATCTCAGCCTGAGCTGCCCTGGCCCAGCTCCAGCCGTGCCCTGGGTGCTGTCCCTGCCCCAGAGCAGAGATGGGAGCTGCCCTCAGGAGGAGCTGCAGCCCCTGGTGAGCTCTGCCCTCAGCGTCCTCTGCTCCAGCTGAACATTCCAAGGACCCTCAGCTGCTCCTCCTGTGGCCCCTCCAGACCTTTCTCCATCTTTGTATGGCAAATGTGAGACCATAAAATCATCGTGTCTGAGCCCAACCCCTTGCAAAGCAACATCCTTTACATCCATCATGGAAAACCATTCCAGAGCATCCCAACAGGCACTGGCTTAAGCAATCTGTAACAAGCACTGGGATCACGTTTCTTTCCTTCTCTGCTTTCCCAGAAAATTGGCAGGCCCTGAAAACGAGCGCTTTTTTCTCTTTGGAAATTTGCCCTTCAGCTGGCAAACAGGGATTGATTTTGTTCCTGGGGCTTGTAGGAGGCTGAAATGAAAACAGCTCATTTTAATATTAGCACCGATTCCTGTGCATGACCACCTTTTCCTGCCCAAACATGTGCTGGATCAGCCCCGGGTGTGGGACAGCAGCTGGAGGAAACAGCATTTGGGGTTTTTCTGCAGGAGGGTGAGGAGCTTTCTCGTTGGCTCCGTACAAAGACCGGCAGCACTGAATTTTGATGTTGAAAAGAGAATAATTGCTGCTAAAATTGATCTTTACAGGCTTCAATATTTCCCCCATCACATTATGCTTCTTCCAACTGTGTCTTTTTACAGCCTAAGACAAATGACTTAAACATCAGGCTAATACAAAGCAGATTTTTCAGACTGGGAACGTGTTTTCTTTCCGCGCACACGGGGCTGTATCCAGCGTGTCAGGCAGGACGTTTTCATTTGGAGGGATTTGGTTTTAAGTGGGTGAGCACTGAGATTATTATTGAACAGCCTGACACACAGAGAATGTCTGGCTGTCCTGCTGTCAGCCCTGCCAACCCCGCACGGGAGGGAATCAGGGCAAACCTCAGAAGCTCATTAAAAAACCCAGCTCAGGCTTTTGATGAGGTTGGGGAACTCTCAGAAGTGCAGAGTCCTCCCCTCCCCTATCTGGGAGTGGGATAATCACTCTGTGGGTGCAGGGAGACAATTAAGCTCATTAACATCCCCTTTCTTAAAAAGATGAAGTGCCAGCTGCTCGGATCCAACCACACAGCAGCAGCCAATTACCCAACGAGGGTTAATAACCCCAAAGTGTGCAGAGACAGGGAGCCCGTGGTGACAGGGACACTCACCTGGCCACCAGAAATAGTTACTGCTAAATAGTCCTGGGCACCTGAATTAATTAATTTCTCTTCATTAATTAATTTCTCTTCTAAACGAGTTCTTACAGCCACGATCAGCGCAGCCATAGCCAGGTAGGATTAATGGTTGTGCTCGTTCTCTCTCCTCACAGGGAGATTTGTGGCCTTTGGAGGATGTTATTTCTCAGCTTTTGTCAATAATATCCGGGCTTGCTGGGACTTTCACTCTTCCAAAGCCTTGAAATGGAAACTCCCTAAATTCTCCTTCAAGCCAGAAGACCAAAAACACTGAGAAGGCTTCTTTTTAATGCTGCTTTTATTCAAACACAAACCGAGGTCATTTTGGACGTGGAGAATACTCAGATCCACTGAGTGAGGCAGGATTTTAATCGAGGGCCTTGAACACAAACTACGCTGAAAATTTGGGAAATCAGCTCCCACCCCTGGCTGGGGGATCCAGCTCCTGACTGACACTTGTGACAGGGGAGAAGCTGCTCCAGCTCTGGAGGCTCCTCTGGGAACTGGAGCTCTCCAGCTTCTGTGCAGGTGCCAGGGAAGGAGGAGGGGAGATGCAGGGAGAAATAAATAAAAAGGAAAACATAAAGCTGAAGAGTTTCAAATCTGCTGGAGCAGTGGGACAGCACTTGGCAGGGAATTCCTGTGCTCAGGAATGCCAATGTCACTGCAGGGGTGGGGAACAAATACATTCTGGGGATCAGCTTCCCAAATAATATTAAATACCTGGATCCATTTCCCCTCAAGGGGTGGAACAGAGGCACAGGAGTCATGGAGCTCTCCAAGGAGAATCCAGGGCTATCACAGCCTTGTGGGATCAGCTCTTGTGCTGGGAATTCTGCATTCGGGAAAACCAGGAAGAAGCAGAAGCTGATTTGAGGGCAAAACTGTATTTAGGGAAAGCAGGAAGAACCAGGGGATGATTTCAGGCAAACCTCAGGGCCCAGCTGACCATTGAACACTGGGCTTCTTTTTATTCTCTTTGGGCCTCACTGAAAGCAGGGGAATGTCCTGCTCTTGCTGGGGAGGGACAATCCCAGAGGTAATTCCTTCTCCTTGGCACAAGAAGCCCAGCTGGGGGTCACAGCCTGCCTGGATTGATTTGGGACCAAGTGTCTGCTTGTCCTCATTTTAGATGAGAATATTGAAGGTTTGGGGCAGTTGAAAATCCCCTACTCCTGGGCTCCAGGTCCTGCTGTCCCTCCAGGGAAATCAGTGCCAGTCCCAGCCATGGAGCAGAGGCTGCTCCTGAGGAAAAGGGAGGCAGAGAAAGCCTTTCCATGCTGCTTTGACAGGAATTTTAAGCTCTTTTACAATGGTTTTAAGCCCTTTTGTATGGATTTTAAGGGAATCAGGGTTGGCTGCCTGGGGTCCCACAGGGACCTGTGCCCCTGGCTAGTGCTTTCAGTCAAAAATTTGGGAAGAGTAAGAGGTACCCTGGACCAAACAGTCCCAATTCTTCCCATAAACTCCTTGGATACAAGGGAATATGGACGCTAAGCCAAAGCCAGGTAATTCCCTAAGAGCTCAGGAAAAACAGCTGCAAAATCCCAGAGATTTTAAGGCAAGGAAAAATCAAAATGGGGTAAAACTAAAGAATCTTTCAAAATTCCCAGGAAAAGCCAAGATCTCTGGGCAGGAATTGAGCAAGCCTTGGTTCTGCAAAATCAAATCTATTGGGAGGAATCTCCAGATTGGACTGTCCTGGACCAGTCCTCCCATCAGACAAGGGGCCTGTCAGAGAGCAAAGGATAAAGGATTTAGAACCATTTTACTTCCCAGTTCTTAACTTTGTGTGCTCAGAAATTTGGGAGGAAAGCTGTGCCTTGGAAGCTCCTGGAACATTTCCTCTTGCATCGTTTCCCAGGATGAGCCAGGTCACTTTGTCACACGGGGAGGGAATAATTCCATTTTTATCTCTGGGACCTTGGTTTGGTTCATCTGCACATTTCAGGCTCAGCAGGGATATTTTCCCCCCTCTTTCTTTCCCAGGATATACAATCAAATCATCCAGAATCAGTATATCAAAAAGATGATGATGCATAAACCAGCAGCCCATTGCACAAACAATAAAACCAGGTAAAATTCAATATCCAGCACTAGCCAGTAATTCCAGCAGCAATTCCAAATTTATTGTCTTGTTTATTTATTCCATTGATGTCAATAAACATCCCATCCTCTCGTGCTGACGAATCCATCTCCAAGCATGGCTTTGTTTCTCTTCCCTGGAGCCTGGCAGGGTCTGCAGGAGCCTGGGAATGGCCTGGGGAGCACAGGAGCCACCACACGTGGATGTCCTCAGAGGATCCAGGGTTTTTCTGGGCTGGATCCACATGCAAAGGACAGCACACGGGAAGATGCCCAAAGGGATGCTCTGACAGATGTGCTGAAGCCTCTGGTGGGTTCCAGTCTGAGCCCCTGGAGTCACAAACTCCTCCTTGATCCCTCCCCTCCCAAGGGAAGGGCTGTTTTGGGAATCCTGAGGGTGGGTGGGTGGATTTGGGGAGGCTCTTGGGGTGTTGAGATGTTGTGTGAACATCACCAGGAGTGAAGAACCTCTGAGCTGGCACTGCTGGGGCACCTCCAGTGCTGGGGCAGCTCTGGGAGCCTCCTGACAGGAGAGACCTGGAGGGGCTGGAGCGTGTCCAGGGAAGGGGACGGAGCTGGGAAGGGGCTGGAGCCCCAGGAGAGGCTGAGGGAGCTGGGAAGGGGCTCAGCCTGGAGCAAAGGAGGCTCAGGGGGGCCCTTGTGGCTCTGCACAGCTCCTGACAGGAGGGGACAGCCGGGGGGGTCGGGCTGTGCTCCAGGGAACAGGGACAGGAGGAGAGGGAACGGCCTCAGGCTGGGCCAGGGCAGGCTCAGGGGGGAATTTGGGGAAATTCCTCCCTGGAAAGAGCTGCCCAGCCCTGGCACAGCTCCCTGGAGTTCCCATCCCTGGAAGTGTCCCAGAAACCTGTGGGTGTGGGGACAGGGGTCAGTGGTGAATATTGGGACGGTTGGGCTCCCTGATCTTCAAGGTCCTTCTCCACCTTGCTGATTCCAAGATTCCATGGTGAACAGCTCCCTCAGTCTCCTGAGCATATTTTGGAATTGCAGCAGATTTCAATGAGCCAGCCAAGGACACTGAGGGGCAGCAGGGAATTTTAAAAGCATTACATTTAAAAGCATTAAAATGTAAAGTTTAAAGAACAGCAGCAATCTCACCCAGTGAGGAGCCAGTCTGAGCACAGTTCTTTGGAGGCAAATCCAAATATTCCCTCTGGCAGATCCAGAACAGTCCTGAGAAATGTCTGCACCAGAACTTCATGCTCCTAAAACTGAAGGAAGGCAGATTTAGATTTTAGGAAGAAATTCTTTGCAATGAAGGTGGTGGAGCAGAGGAAGGTGGAGACTCCTGGATCCCTGGCAGTGACCAAGGCCAGGCTGGATGGGACTTGGAGCAGACAGTGGAAGGTGTCCCTGCCCATGGCAGGGGTGGCACTGGGTGGGTTTTCAGGTCCCTTCCCACTTAAACCATCCTGGAATTCTCTGACTGGTGGAGGGAGTACTGGAAAAAGCCCAGCAGGATGTGGGAGTGTCACTGGTAGGGACTGGTCCTGAAATGTGTCATAATTCTCTGTCCTTTGGCTTCCTGAGGGGCTTCTGGGAAATCCCAGGACATCTTTGCTGCAAGACCTCACTTAAGTAATGTCAGTCTTGAAAGAGCAAATTCACGGGAGAGATTAAAAATATGAAATATCCTTTTTTATTTGAGGGAGAAAGCAACTGGAAAGGATAAAAGTGGCATATCCCAAAGAAGGCTGGGGTGCAGGCAGGACTCCTGCATTCCCAGCAGGATGAATGCCATAAACTCCCTGTTTCTATCCCGAATCCTGAGCCCTCAGGCAGTAATTGTGGATACCCCAGAGCCTGAAAGTATCACAGTTACAACCCCAAATCCCTTAAATTTGCATCCTCCCGGAGAAAAACACAACAACTCAGCAGCTGATTCAGCTGGAAAGTCTCCCCCAATAAGTTATGAAAAGAGGACTGGGAACCTGCATTTTTATCATTCCAACTCTTTCTGGGCTCTTTTTTTTTTTTCTTTTTAATAAAACCGTGTTTATGATGGTGGATAAAACATTCCTGTCACCCTTAATAAAAGCCTTTACTAGCAATGCGAAAGGAGCGGTGAATGGATAAACTGTAAATCAAAGCACAGCTTGGAAACGGGGCAGTTTAGCAAAGCAGCATTTCTGGGAGCTGCTGATGGCAGGAGATTACATTTTATATCAGAACAGATTTAAATTTAGGGGGAATTAACCCTCCAGCTCCACTGCAAAAGCTTCCCAAGGCATCAAGGCTGTTTGAGAGAAGGAAGTTGTCATCAGTGGAAGGGAGGCGACAGGAAAAAATAACTGAAGGGGACAATTTTAACTGGATCTTCCCTACAGAAACAAGCTACAAAAATTGTGACTGGATTTTAATTAGGAGGCAAATTTTTTCCCTGTTCTTTCTTGGCTTTGGGAAGATGGTAAGTGACAGCGTTTCGGGGATCCAAAAGCTGCTTCTTGCTGCAATGGGAACACTTCAGTTTTTAAGTCTTTCTGTAGGTGTCAGGAGAAAAATCTTTCTGTTTCTTGATGTTTGGACAGAGTCATGAGCTGGAAACGGTGCAAAACAGTTGGTTCTGCCCTGCCTTGCAAAGAGCTACAGGAGCTCTGCTGGGAGGGGATTGAGGGGGGGTGGATCACAAAATATTCCTGCAGAGCCACATAGAGTCTGAACCCCCAGAAACAACTGGGGAATTTATGCGCCTGAAAGTCCAGACAGGAGAAAAAGCTGAGTTGGGGCTGAAAATCATGACCAACACCTTGGAAAAAAAGATCAAGAAATAATTCTTCAACCCTTGCTCCGTCCCAGTCTTGTGGGCTTGGATAAGTAATTCCAATACATCAATGTGTTCACCCCTCTCTCCAGTGTGTTTCAGTCCAGGTTTGCTCTGGAAATCTCCAGGAACACGTTCAGAACAGGAATTCTCCTCACCCCGGGGTGCTGGAGCCGGCCCAGACTTATCTGCTGGCTCTGAAATCCTTCGTGGCTCATTGATTTCCCCAGTCCCTCCCAGCCCACCCCTGCTTCCTCTGGCTCAGGAATCCTTTCCAACCTTCCCTGTTGTCTGGGGAGGCAAAGTTCCTCTCCCACCACCTGCACTGGGTGTAGCAATGTACCAACAACTCAGACTGCAGGCTGCACCAGCCATTTCTTCTTATCAGAATTTTCTCAGGGCCCTCTGGGATCCATCAAGGCTCCTAAGACATAAACCGTGCTAAAATAGGAAAGAAGAAGCTGAGAACCTGAATTCCAGGACCACCAGAAGGAGACACGAGAGCTGTGAGCCACCTGAACTGTGACCAATCACACGTTCTGAGAAATGCATGCAAAACACATAAACCAAACAAAAGCACCAATAAGAAATGTGTGATCAGAAATGTGTGATCAGAAATATATGATCAGAAATGTGTGATCAGAAATCTGTGATCAGAAATGTGTGCAGGAGAGTTAAAATGTACCAATAAGTACACAACATAAATAATAAACAGCTTCCACCTAATCATATTAGTTAGCTGTCCAAGAATCCTGAATTTCCCACAGCTGGTGATGGAAATGTCACAAAAATTCCTGCTTTCCCTGGAAAAACGCGGGGATTTGTGGCAGACCCTGAGAGGTTGAGCTCAGAGGACTCCAGAAGTTGAGCTCATCCCCCCTGGCAGCCCCGGGGATTGGGGATTGTGTCTCTGGTAATTAATTCCCATCCTTGCTCTGCAGGTGTGGCACAAACACTGGCATGGGGTGGGAGGAAAAACACAGGATTGGCTGGAAAATCCCTCTCCCACAGCTGCACAAGGTGAAAACTTCCCTGCTTGGACTTGGGAATTGTGGCTTTTAATTGTTGTAGTGTTGTGGGTTTTGGGACGAGGTGAGAGATGAGAATTGACTTCAAGTTCTTAGAAGGTTGATATATTGTGTTATGTTATGTTATGTTATGTTATGTTTATGTTATGTTATGTTATGTTATGTTACATACTAAAACTATACTAAAGAAAAATAAAGGAGACATCAGAAGGCTGGAAAAGAATGAATAATAAAAGCCTGTGACAGACTCAGAGAGTTTGACACAGCTGGCTGTGATTGGCCATTAATTAAAAACAATTCACATGCTGGGTAAACAATTCTCCAAGACACATTCCAGAGGAGTAAAATATGGAGAGGCTGAAGCTTCCCAGGAGAAGAAATCCTGGCAAAGGGATTTTCCATAAAATATCAGTGACAGGGAATGCCCAGTGCAGGACTGGTGGGACAGAAAGGATCCTCTCCCAGCACTCCTGTATTCCCTTCCAGAGAAACCCAAAGCTTTTGGCAGCTGAACATTTTCCTCCTGGAGTACTCCTGTGTGTATCCTCAGTGAAGAGCAGGACCCACAGCTCCCAGCGCACCCATGGGGAGCTGATTACACTCAGAGAAAGTGAAACCCACTGGCAGAAAAATTCCAGGGCTGCTGATTGCAGGGATGCAGCTTTCAACATCTAAAAATCAGGGCTGGGAGCTCAAGCACCTGCTGTTGCAGCTGAAGTTTTGCCCCTCAAACAGGAGCTGCTTAAATAATGCTAAGAATAGTGGAGGAGTAGATAAAGATAATGAAGTGCTCCTGTTGGGATCCCTTTGACATGCAGAGAGTAAGAACCCAGAGTTATTTTTTAATAAAAGGGGAACTCCTCCTGGATTTGATCTCACTCCCTCCCAAACCTTAAGACAAATACCGTTGTCACTAAATTAAGCTGTGAAGTCTTTCATTAAGCACCACCCTTGGGAATTAAAGATGTTCTTGGAGAGCTGGAGGAAGGAGCTGAGCTCCAAGAATGGAACAGGCACGGGAATGAAAATATGGAGCAACACACCCGGATATTTAATCCATAAACCAACACAGACACTCCCGGTGGGTTGGAAAGGCAATCACAGCCTCCCAGCACAGCCCTGGAGCTACAGCTAGGTGTAAAGACAGGGATTGTCTTCATTAAGTGAAATATTAATGAACAGAGGGAACAAAACACTGTAAACACAGACAGCCACGGCAGCAGCAGCAGCAAAGAGGGATATTTGGGATAAAAAAATCCAGGGATAACTCAGCAAAGCGTCCAGACAAGTGCTCAAAGCATTGCTGCCAGGGTTCAGTGGCCACTGCAGCAGCTGCAGGGAATTTGCTCAGATATCTGAGATGTCACTGTCATATTTTCTGAAAAATCCCTTTGCCAGGATTTCTTTTCCTGAGAAGCTGAGAAGCCTCAGAGAAAAAGGAAAACAATAATTATCTGATTGCTTCTCCTGTGTTTTGCTGCTTTGGAATGTGGTTTGGAGATTGTTTAGCCAACTGGTGATTGTTTGATTGGTGCCATGTGAATGTTTTTTACTCATTGGCCAATCACAGTCTGGCGGTGTCAGACTCTGAGGAGTCAGTCACGAGTCTGCATTAGTATCTTTTAGCCTTCTGTCTGTATCCCCTCTCTATTCTTTAGTACAGTTTAGTATAGCATAATAAATATGAATATAATATAATATAATATAATATAATATAATATAATATAATATAATATAATATAATATAATATAATATAATATAATATAATATAATATAATATAATATAATATAATATAATATAATATAATATAATATAATATAATATAATATAATATAATATAATATAATATAATATAATATAATATAATATAATATAATATAATATCCTTCTAAGAACATGGAGTCAGATTTATCTTTCCTCCCCATGACAGGGGACCCCGAAAATACCACATCTGAGACACTGAAAAGGGAAATTCCAGCCACAAAACATCTGCAAAGTGGGAAAAGGATCTGGCCAGAGGATGTCTGCAGTGCCTGGTGTCCATCAGGGATTCTGGATGCCTCTTGCAGCATGGAATATCCACCTCTGCCCTGCCTGATGCCTCTTTGGAACACATCTGGTGGCTCAGGCATCCAGAGCTTCCCTGGGAAATGCTGCAGGCCAGGCAGAAAACAAGGAGTGTTTTTCACTCTCCTGTTAGAGGAGGAGATGGAGAGTGGGGATATTCCTGTGTGCAGCTGGAACTTTGGGAAAGTTCCTGTTGGATGAGCCCCCACAGGAAGAATGTTCCTTCCTCATCCAGAAAATCCAGTTGAGGGTGTCCACGTTTCACCACTGCAGGACAATTCCCAGGCAATGGAAGCTCCTTTTCCTCTTGGAGACAACACTGAAATCCCTTATTTCAGCAGGATCCTGGGAAAGTATTCCAGAATTAGTCTCCACAGCCATCAGCATCCCAGTGCAGCATTCCTGACAAAGCACATTCTGGAGGGAACAGACTCAGCCAAAACAGACCTGAGGCTGACAGAGCAATTTTCCCTCTTTTTCTTGTAAAGCTCCTTTCTAATTATAATCCCTGCTGGGTGTGGTTTATTTCTGGCTACTCAGAACTGGGAGGAGCTCCAGGAGAGGAGTGGGGGCTTTCCTTTTTACTGGCTGGAATATTTTGATTATTCTTAAATTAAAATCAACCTGATAATCCCTGACCTGTGCAGAGCCAGGAGTGTTTTATATTTTAAGGGATTGCAAAGCTCTGTCTTAGGCCAGGTTTAAGTGAATGAAGGCAGTTGTTCTACCTTAAACCTGGTTTAAGTAATTGGAGTAATTTAAGTAACCATGACCAGACTGGGACCATCCCAAAGGATCTCCCCTGTTGTTAGGAAGGGAAGTTAATAAACCCTTTATTTTTAATTTGGTTTGTTCGGACGAGGAAACCCAGGAAAATCAGGATCCCCAAGGGGAGTGGAAAGGGGTTATGAAGGTTGTGGCCATTTTTGAGACCCAGTAACCACCTGGGACCATTGGTGTGGTGACACGGTGACAGCTCCTTCTGCAGCCTGTCCAGAGCCACTGCTGCATCTCTGGGTCGGGGAATTCCCTGAGGAATTTCCATTAAGGCTGGGAACACTTTTAAGGTCATCCAGTCCAGCACTGCCAGGTCCACCAGTAACCCAAGTCCCCAGGAGCCACAGGGAGGGGCTGGAGTGTGTCCAGGGAAGGGGATGGAGCCCCAGGAGAGGCTGAGGGAGCTGGGAAGGGGCTCAGCCTGGAGCAAAGGAGGCTCAGGGGGAACTTTGGGACAATTCCTTCATGGAAAGGGTGGTCAGGCACTGGCACAGGGCAGGGTTGGAGTCCCCGTCCCTGGATGTGTGAAAGTGACTGAAATGGGACTGGCAGCAGCCTGAGGGTCACTTGAAGCCATTCCATCAGACCCTCTGGAGTTTCAGATGGCTTCCTGCAAGAATTTATTAAAAATTTCCTGATTTTACTGGTAATATTCTTATTGATCCTTCCCAGCTACTGGTTCTGCCCTGGAGGAGCCCAAAATCCCCAGGGCTGGACTCTGAACCCACCCCAACACCCCACAGCTCATGGTGGTGCACACCCCAAGGAGAGGAACCCCAAAATCAGCAGAATTATTCCATCCCCAGCATTCCCTGGGACGCACAGGCTGCCGTGGATCCACCTGCTCTCACTTCCTGGTAAGTGCCAGAGAACATTCCAGCTGTGGAATGCTGACTCTGTTTCCATTCTGCAGCGCTCAAACCGGAGCTCATTGCTGTGCTCATCACATTCTGCATCAATCTCACCACGAGTTCTGCACAAAATGGGGAAAAATCCTCTTTTCTGCTTAAAATAAGGAGTGTGTAGGCAAAAATTGCAGGTTCGGTATGAGACAGCAAGGTGGGATAAAATAATACTTATTTGAAAAATACACCATTTAGAGGGTGTTTTCCCTCAAAATTATTTTTCAGGTTCTTTTTTTTTTTAACATAAACCTTTTTTTTATGCTTTAGTAGTCTCTGATAATGAAGAAAGGGAAAGCTGGGGGTTGGCCCTGCCTCTGTTCATAGATTTGAACAGGATACTCAAGCCTTGACTGAGTTTCCCTGTTCTAAGGGAGGAAGAGATGTGATAATTCAGGTGGGAAAGGCTTTTTGAGCTGTTGGAGAAGTTCCTATTGAAACCTGACCCAGGATCAAAGAACTGATTTGGCAAGAGCCTCCAGTGCTTGGTGAGCAGGGAATGACATTTCTCCAATGGAAACACCCAGGGGCTGAAGCTGGGATCTGTTGTTTGTCCAGCAGCTGCTGCTGGCACCAAGCAGGGCTGCCTTGGAACCTGCCTGTTCATCCTCTGCTGGAAGCAGCTGGCCCTGCAATTAGCAGGGATTGAAACAATTAAAAGGAAAATGAGGACGGAGGCAGCACTCGCAGCGCGGAGGTTCAGAGGGACGTGCAGGGTTAAGTGCAGGGATCTGCCCTGTGGGGAACAGGGAAGGGCTGATTTTCCTGCCTTGATCAGCTCCTCCTTGCTCTGGCAGCGCTTTTGTGCTGCTGCTCCCTTTTCCTGGTGCTTTTGAGGCTCCTTTCCCCAGTTCCACACGAGCAGGTTGATATTCCTATGAGAATTGCAGCAAGATTTCTGCCTGTGCTGCTGGAGCAGGACACCTGGCTGGATTCTGCTGGGTGCTTTCCATAAAACAGGATAACTCCTTCCCGTTGGAAGGGGTCTCTGGGGCTCTCCTGGTGTGACCCTCACTCAGGGCCGGGTCACTGTCAAAGTCACTTGGGCTTGCTCAGGGTCTTGCCCAGTTGATGTTGCCACACTCCAAGGATGGAGATTCCCAGGGTTCCTCTGTTTGATGGTGTTGAACCTCTCCATCCCCAATTTCCCTCCTCTCAGGGCCGGCTGTTGTTTGTCTCTGCCCAGACAAGGGTGAGATGGGTTCGCTTCCTGGGCTCCAAAGGACGAGGATGGACTCTCAGGTTTGGTCTTCAAGGTTGTTTATTATTTCTTATCTACAAAGTTTTTCTGTTGCCCAGCCAGGGTCTGACCAGCCAGGCAGCCGAAGGCACTCTGACCGCCCATAGTTTACCTATGTAAACTATATTTATCTTTTGTCTCCAATACTTATCATTTTATTACCAAGTGTACCTTTAATAAGAACCTATCAAAAATATTTATGTCACACAGAAAATGGAAGACATGAAGAAGGAAGAAGAGCCACATGGCAGGCCCCGACTCTCTCCATCTTGTCTCCATAACCCCCCTGTACCAAAATCATAAAACCTGTGTTTTGCCCTGTAATTGTGCTATTTCTATATCCTTTAAACCCCAGTGATTCTCATATCCCCATATACAGGTGGTACATCTCTCGAAGGGTCAAAGTTGAGCCACCAGGTACTTTTGGCAACATTCCAAGACTCCTGAGCCCCCCAAGGGTTCTCTCAGTAGCTCTGGACGTCAGGAGAGATGTGCTGAGTTCCCACACCCTCCATTCTGCAGGAAATGCAGATTCCCTCATGGCACAACCACGCTAGCAAGTCTGAGGATGAGGGGCAGCCCGAAGAGGGACAATCCAAGATGTTCCTGTGTTCAGCAGATTCCCTGCACTGTCCCCAGTCCAAGCTGGGTGTCGGCTGCAGGAAGGCAGTGATGGAATGTCCTGGGCAGAGCACAGAGCTGTGCCCTTTACCCTGGAATCATGGAATGATGGAATGTCCTGAGCTGGAAGGGTCCCACCAGCATCTTCCACTCCAGTTTTGCCCTGCCCAGACCCCCAACAACCCCACCCTGTCCATCCCTGGCAGCGCTGGCCAAAGGCTCCTGGAGCTCTGGCAGCCTCGGGGCCGTGCCCATTCCCTGGGCAGCCTGGGCAGTGCCAGCACCCTCTGGGGGAAGAACCTTGCCCTGAGCTCAGCCTGAGCTGCCCTGGCCCAGCCCCAGCCGTGCCCTGGTGCTGTCCCTGTCCCAGAGCAGAGATGGGAGCTGCCCTCAGGAGGAGCTGCAGCCCCTGGTGAGCTCTGCCCTCAGCGTCCTCTGCTCCAGCTGAACATTCCAAGGACCCTCAGCTGCTCCTCCCATGGGATCTCCAAACTCTTTCCCATCCCTGTGTCCCTCCTTTGGATGCTTTCCTACACCTTTAGATCTTCCTGATAGTGGGGCACCCAAAACTGCCCCCGTTATTGGAGGTGAGACTGCCCCAGCCCAGAGCAGAGCAGGACCATCCCCTCCCTTGCCCAGCAGAACCAGATGCCTTTGGAGAGCTCTGTTTACCCAAAAGAATCACAGCTTCCACTTTGGGTCTTCTTGGAGAGAAAAGTGTGATGTCTAGGAGACAAACATTTCCTGGGGTGCAGAACAGCTGCTCCACCACGAGCTCCTGCAGTTCTGAAAATGGTACAAAAACCTCCTTTTCCATCCCTCAGGAAGTTCTGTTCCCATCAAACTCTGCCAGGCACTTTTCTGGGTTACAGAGGCTTCTGAGCTTATGGAAACCCCATCCTAGATCTGCTTTTTTAGGCATCTCCATTCCTTTGAAATTCCCCAGCAGATGGAGGCTGAAGCCCTAAATCAGTTGGCCCCGGGACAGCACATTCCCAAGGTTCACATGGAAATTTGCAAGTCTTGTGATTTGGAATAAAAAGCCCTGGGATATCTGAGATCTCAGTAACCCCTCCCTTGATTTTTTTGGAAGAAGTTGCCAGAAAAAGCTTTCCTGACTTGAATTCCTGCTTTGTTCTGATGCATGCTCAGAGTGGAACATAATGGCTGGAAGTCCCTTTGCTCAAGGGCAAATTTATTTCCTGGCCAACATCTGGCTCCAGGCTCAACTTTCCTGCAATTTGCCAGTTGCTGGCATGAGGGAAAAAGAGAATTATTGAGCTCTTTCTCTGCTTGGATCCAATTAGTCAAAGAAAAGTTGCTGGAGGTAATTGTGATGCACTCAGGAAAGATGCAAATGTTTGTTCTCTGCCAGGTCCTTCCTGCCACAGCTCAGGGTGGCTCTGAGGGATGGGGACACAACCTGGTCTGAGGTCACCCACTCCAGAACCTTCTTCCACAAACACTTGGGGGGACAAAGGAAGGATAAGTGGGGATCATACTCACCTGGGACACCTCCATGAGGTCACAGAATCAGGGAATGCCCTGAGCTGGGACCCACAAGGATCATCCAGCCCCTGGGTGCTGTCCCTGTCCCAGAGCAGGGATTGGAGCTGTCCTCAGGAGGAGCTGCAGCCCCTGGTGAGCTCTGCCTTCTGCTCCAGCTGAACATTCCAAGGGCCCTCACCCTCAGGTTCCCCTCGAGACCATCCACCATCCTCACAGCCTCCTTTGGGTGCTCTCCAGCAGCTTCAGATCTGTCTCATATTGTGGAACCCAAAACTGAACCAGGAGCTGCACTTTCTGCACCAGAAGCTGTTTTAGACATTGAATTCTCCTCTTTCAAGAAAAACAGGAGACATGAATCCATTCCATGGATCCATTGAAAGGAGCTTACCTTGAGGTTATGTCCAACACAAAGACAGGACCATGGAACAGGGGGCAGAAACACACAGGGACATCTCTGTCCCTCACAGTCATGCAGAGCCATTTCCCACCCCATCAAACCCATGGCCCTCTTATCCAGGACCACCCAGGGCTGGGCTGGACAAAGCCATGGCCCTGTTATCCAGGACCTTCCAGAGCTGGGCTGGACAAAGTCATGGACCTCTTATCCATGACTGCCCAGGGCTGGGCTGGACAAAATCATGGCCCTCTTATCCAGGACCATCCAGAGCTGGGCTGGACAAAGCCATGGCCCTGTTATCCAGGACCATCCAGGTCTGGACCATCCCATGGCCCTGTTAAACCCATGGACAGGCAGGTCTTGGGTCACTGGGCATGGCCAGGAAGCACCTTGAAAGTTAAGGAAGAAGTCCTCAAAGTCTTTCTGGAGTTACCTTTCCATCCCTTTTCCTGGCCACAGATCCATCAGAATGCCTCATCTCCAGAAACAGCCCTGGCCAAGGAAGGGGTTGAGGAGCAAGGAGCAAACCCAGCTGGTGCTCAGGAGTGCAGGTGCACTGCTGCACTCTGAGTGTTTTATAACTTCTTCCCGAGCCCTGCTCCCCATAATCAGATTATGAAACCTTCAGCTGAAGTTAATGCAAACAAACAGATCATGCAGAGAGCCATAAAAATAAAATATCATAATAAAACCCCTAAATCGAGAGCATCTCCTGTAAACAGAGCGCTGTAAACACAGTAATGTGTCTCTCTGCAACGATATTTGGTGAGCTATGGAAGAGCCCCAAGAGATGGCAGGAAAACACAGCTGTTCTCTCCTTGCAGGAGGTGAGGGATGGCTGCAGGGTCAGCACGGGCTCTGCTGCACTCCTGCAGTGGGAAGAGGGATTCCCCACCAACAGGTCAGGCTGGAGGGAGCCCAGAGCATGGCTGGTGTCCCCTGCTGCTCCCTGGGGCCATGGCAGCGCTCAGGGCACAGCAGGCTGTGCTCACAGCTCTGCCCTGGCCCAGGGAGGAGCCCCCAGAGCCTCTCTGGGCTCTGCTCAGGGCTGGCACTGCCCAGGGCAGCAGTTCTGCCTCCTGGGCAGGGGCAGCTCCTGGGCTCAGCCCTGCCCGGGGCTCTGGGGCCATGGCTGGGGCTGGGGCAGAGCCTGGGGCTGCCCTGCCCTGGGCACGCTGGACAGACGGACTGGGGACACTGGGACAGACGGACTGTGGGACACTGGGACAGACTGGGGGACACTGGGACAGACTGGGACAGACGGACTGGGGGACACTGGGACACACTGGGACAGAGTGGGGGACACAGGGACAGACTGGGACAGACTGGGGAACACTGGGACAGACTGGGACACACTGGGACACACTGGGACACACTGGGACAGACAGACAGGGACAGACTGGGACACACTGGGACACACTGGGGGACACTGGGACAGACTGGGACAGACGGACTGGGACAGACTGGGGGACACTGGGACAGACTGGGACAGACTGGGACAGACGGACTGGGACACACTGGGACAGACAGACAAGGAAAGACTGGGGGACAGAGGGACAGACTGGGACACACTGGGACAGACTGGGGTCACAGGGACACACTGGGACAGAGTGGGGGACATAGGGACACACTGGGACAGATAGACAGGGACAGACAGGGGGACACAGGGACAGACTGTGGGACACAGACAAGGACAGACTGGGGGACACAGACAGGGACAGACTGGGGGACAGGCAGACAGACAGGGACAGACTGGGACACACTGGGACAGACAGACTGGGACAGACTGGAACAGACTGGAGGATACAGGGACAGACAGACAGGGACACACAGGGGGACACACAGACAGACAGGGACAGACTGGGGGACACACAGACAGACTGGGACACAAAGGAACAGACAGAGACACACAGAGATAGACAGGGACAGACTGGGGGACACAGGGACAGACAAACAGGCACACCCAGGCCCAGCCATGCCCAGGCAGCCCCCCCAGGGCTGGGGCCCCTCTCTCTCCCCGGGCTCCTCTCCAGGCTGAGCAGCCCCAGCTCCCTCAGCCTTTGCTGGCCCCGAGCTGCCCCAGCCCTTGCTCAGCCCCAGCAGCTCCTGGCCCTGCTGTGCTGAGGATCCAGGGCTGGGCACAGCAGCCAGAGGAGCCCCCAGGGCCGGGCACAGGGGCAGGATCACCCCTGACCTGCTGGCAGTGCTGTCCCTGATGTCCCCAGGATCCCACTGGCCCCGGGTCCCTCTCCTGGCTCAGGGACACCTCGCTGTCCCCAGAGCTGCTCCAGCAGGTCCCCCCCAGCCCATGCTGGTTGTTCCTCCCCAGCTGCAGGAGCTGCACTTCCCTCTTCTCTGCTTCCCAGGAGTTCTTCTCTGCCCATCACCCTCTTGGGGTCCTCAGGTCCCAATGTTCTCCTTGGCTTTGCTCTGATTTGGGCAGGTGTGGTTTTGGTGGGGACGTTCTGGGAAGGGAATTTTTGGGTGGGGATCATCTGGGAATGATCTAAGTCCTAAGATTTAGGAGGGTCTGCTTTGGGAAGGGCTGATTTGGGTGGGGAATATCTGGGAAGGGATGGTTTGGGTAGGAAAGCTTTGGAAAAAGAAGGTTTGGGAAGGGCTGATTTGGGCAGGTGTGGTTTGGGTGGGGATGATTTGGGAACGGATGATTAACTCTCTGTGCTCTCAGGGGTGGCCACCACACCTGGGTTGTTGGTAGCCATTACCTCAATGTTACCTGGAATTGTTAAAATTCTTTCCAGGCATGTGAATTAACTTGAGCCATGGAACAATGGCAGAATTATTCCAGGGGAATATTTCATCAACCACTCTGTTGCTGCAGCAGTACCAACAAGTATGATTGGGATTTTTTTTCATTAAATACCCAAATTTTTCCTGAAAAATCCAAATTCTGCCTCTCTACTTAGCAAAAAATGTAAAAAAAAAAAAATCCAGAGAAAGAAATTGTTTGAAATCTCCCTTTGTGGAGAGGGTTTGGATGGCATACCAAAGCTTTTCTTATGGAAGATCAAATTCCTGTTCAAGCTGTTTTTCCAACAAGGACAATAATTTGCTCCAAAAATCCCCCCCTTTCCAGAGTTTCTCTTGGCTCTGCAGTTCTGGAGGGACACAGCTCAATCCTCTGCCTGTGACAGTGGAGCTCAGCACTGTCCTTTCCATCAAGAACTCCTTTCATGCTGGAATTGCAATTCTGATGTTTCCTTTTGCTCCTAATTTTGCAATGGTCTCTTCCACTGAGCCCAGCTCAAAACGAATCGAGCCCAATTTCAATTCCAACAAATCAGAATAAGACTTTAAATATTTTTCTTTTCCTTTTTTTCCTTTTTTTCTTTTCCTGAATACATGCATCATCAAGAGAAATCTTGGAGCACCAAGGGATCCCCAGGGAAAGGAATAATTTTGGCAGCGGATTGGGCCATGCTGGGAGGATGAGACCTTGGGGAGGTGACAGTCCCCACCTTAAGTCTGTGCTGACAGACTCTGTGGAAATGCCTGAATGACATGTTCTGATTTAGGAATCCCTATTTTTTTACCCAAAATGAATGAGGGAGGCCAGGAATTTCTGTCTCCACTTCCCATTCCAGCAATCCTGGGGGAGAAATCCAAAATACTTCTGGTTTACATTGCATTGTCACTGAAAGTACATAAAACCCATGGCTGATAATTGGACTCCATGTCCTTAAAGGTCATTTCCAAATTTAATGATTCCATGGCTCTAAACACAGCAGCGGTGAATTAACATCCCCAGAATTGGAATTTTAGATTGGATTTTAGGAAAACCTTTACCTGGGTGAATGTCCCAGCACCTCAGCTCTTGACCTGCTGGTTGGGAATAGGGTAGGGATGATCTGGAATTTGGGAAAGAAGAGAAGCCAGAATGGAGGCACCAATGGTCCTTTCCAAGCAACTTTGCCATGCTTCCACATCTGTCCCATCATGGGGAGGGACAGTCTGGGAGATCTCAGATAAAATCAGGGAGAAAATGTTCTGTGTAGGAATCCTCCTGGTTTTCCTCCTGTGTGTGGAAAACCAGGAGGCCAATCCAAGGGGAATTTTGGCTCTTGGCTAGGGAAAGGCCTTTGCTGAGAAAATACACCAGTGCCATGTTTTCCAGGGAAAAAAATCATCCTGGAATTCAGCTGCTTCTGTTGGGCAGCAAATACAGCCCCAGGGTGCAACCTGCTCCGACCCTGTGCCGGTAAATTCCTTGGAAATTCCACCCATAAATCCCACATTTGGGCTGTGCAGGTGATGCCAAAGGGTTCCTGGCACTGGGAGGTGGAGCCCAGGAGAATCCCAGAGGCTGTGGAGGTGATGCCAAAGTGTTCCTGGCACTCAGAGACGGAGCTCAGGAGAAACCTAGAAGGCTCTGGCTGTGGTGTCAAAGCATTCCTAGCACTGGGAAGAAGATCTCAGGAGCATTCCAGAGGTTGTGGATGTCATGACAAAAGGCTCCTGGCACTGGGAAGAAGATCTCAGGAGCATTCCAGAGGCTGTGGAGGTGATGCCAAAGCTGGCACCGAGAGGTGGAGCTCAGAAGAATCCCAGAAGTTGCTGTGACCCTCAGCCCTCCCCTGTGTCAGACTCAGTTTCCCCTGGAATGGCAGATCCAAGCACGGAGATCCAATCAGGAGGGATTTTCCCCTCCTTTTGCCTTACTGGCATAACTCTCTGACACCAGGTGTGGTCTCTGGGAAGAGAGGAAAGCTGCTGTGTATTCCTGGAGACTCCCAGGCATTTCTCCATAGTTTTGTCTGCTGAGCCCCCCGAAGCAGTCGAGTGCCTCAGACTGTGCCCTGCTCCTGCTCTCACCCTGGGCAGGTGCTTGCTGGGGTACCTGTTGCTGATTCCCCGACTTCTGGGGCTCTGGCTGGGCCCTCCCAGGGGGCTCCCCTGTTTGGGGACACCCTCCTGGAGTGCTCTTGTGTCAGGAAAGAGATGCACTGGCTTTTTCAGTCTTCATGTTCTGGGTTGTTGTTATCTAGAGTTTTGCATGCTGTCCACACCAGTGCACTGGAAAGCGCTGCAAAAATGGCCAACAATCTCTTGTTCCAAGGTCTTTTAAAGCTAAACCATCCAATTAAGAGCAGACACCTTGATTTTTTTCCCTTTTTAACCCAATAACTGATCCCAAAGAGCCTGCAGTGCAGACTTTTCCGCCCAATTACAAAATGCCACCCAAACCCATGAAGAAGAAGGAAGAAGAAGCATGAAGAAGAAACCCAGGATGACACCCTGTGCCCTCCATCTTGCTTCCATCCACAGCACACTAAAAATCCCAAACCTTCAATTTCTCACCCAGTGACACACCCACATTGCTCTCTATAATCTATTTCACACTTTTGTGGGTTCCAGTCTATCCTGAAGTCTGGGAAACTTTCTCCATGAATGAAGGTCAGAGTCAGTGCTCCCCTGGGGGTCAGGGCACCCCAGAGCAGACAGAGAAATATTCCCTGGGTGCCCTAGGTTCCCACAGATGCTGACCTTGTTGTGTCACATCACCATGGGAAATGCCATCAAAAATGACCTCCAGCCACTCCTGGTGGCATTGTGGCAGTGATGCCACGCCTGACAGGTGACAAAGGTGGCAGGGACACCAGCTGTGCCAGCACTTCACAGTGCATGTCGTTTAGGGGGTGACACAGACACTGGTGTGCAGGGACTCAAAGAGCTCCTGGAGACAGTTTGTGGTTAAATTAATGTTCCAGATTGCAAGGCAAGATGTATTCTATTGCCAGTATGGCAGTTGTCTGGTGTCAAGTGGGCAATTCTCCTTATCTCTCTTCCTGAGTGATCATAATCAAGGTCTCTCAGCAGGGAACATCTGCTGATAAGGGACTATTGAATGTCACCACATGACTGATAAGAACTGTAACATCCCATTGTGAGATGCTCCGCCCAGAGGGAGGAGCCAAGCATTCCTACCCAGATATAATCTGGAGATTCTGACACACCAGCACGGCTCTTCTCCACTGGACTCCCCAGAGGAACAGCAGCTGCTTCTACTTCCACGGATCTGCGGAGGAAGAATTCACCCCTTTCCTACAGGACTGCCCTGCTCCAACAGAACCACGCCTGACACTCCAGGAGGACTGCAGCCCCTTTTCCAACTGGACTGCTACCAACACCCTGACCCACAGGGTGTCAGGTTGTGTTCTGACTCTGTCAGTGTTGTTCTAGTGTATTGCATTGTTGTATTTTATCCTTTTATTTTTTCCCTTCCCTATTAAAGAACTGCTATTTCCTGCTCCCATATTTTTTTTGCCTGAGAGCCCCTTATTTAAAATTCACAGCAATTGGGAGGGGTGGAGAGGGTTTGCATTCTCCATTTCAGGGGAGGCTCCTGTCTCCTTTAGCAGGCACCTGTCTTTCCAAACCAAGACAATTAAAAAAAAAAAAAAAAAGATTCTCTGTTCTGAAATGTGAAATCCTGGGAATTCTCACCAAAAATGGGGCAAACATCTCTTCCCTGCAGCCTCGTGGGTGTCTTCTGTGTACTCCTCACTCTCTTGTAGCTTTAGGGGCTTTGGGAGCGCTTGTGTCACCATTCTGCTCCAGAATTGTCCCCTTGAGGGGACTTGATGCAGGGAGTGGCACTCAGAGAGTGGCAGCACTTCCAGAGCCCTGGGAGGGGACTCTCCATCCCTGGGAATGTCCAGGACAGGGCTTGGAGCAACCTGGGGGAGTGGAAGGTGTCTCTGCTTGTGGAATGAGATGGGATTTAAGGTCCCTTCCAGCCCAAACCAGCCTGGAATTTTATGATCCCATGATTTAGTGCCTCCCAGCTCAGCAGAATTTCCCATCTCTGTAAGAGCAGAGCTGAAATCTTCAGCTAAAGGGCAGCTCCTGTGTCCTACACCAGGGAATCATTTCCATCATCCTCCCAAGGAAAAATGGCTCAGGACTGCTCCTTCCCTTCCCTTCTCTATTCCCTGAGGAGCTCTGTTCTGTGAGGAACCTTGAAATGATTGGCTCCTGCCAAAGCCTTTAGCAGAAAAATGGGACTTTTCTAATCAAGACCCAGCAATTATGCAAATTGCAGAGACAAAATGCTGATAAGAACAACAAAAATAATTCTGCCAATAATTATCACATCGAGCTTTGCTGCTTCTTGTTAAAATCTTCCACTTTTCCAAAGAAATTGCTGTTTGGACATATGAAAAAATTAAAATATTGCTTGTAGACTGTACCTGAAAAATATCTCATGACCCCTGGGTATCTCTTTAGGGTCTGTAAGACCCAGAGAAGGAGTTGTAGGAGTTTGTAGCAGCAGAATCATTGCAACACATGAAGAGGGAGCAGAAATAATTGAGGTCTGGAGGGGCTGAATGCAGAAATGATTAAAAGAGATACTTATGGATAACGACTCGAGATGGAATATAATCACTTTCTTGGAGGGCATGGAGAACAAAAAGATGGGATTTGTTTAGCTTTGCACATTGGGGCATAATTAGAAGTAATAGGATTAAATTTCTGCATGGAAAATAATCTGATTATCAGGAATCACTTGGAAATGAACTGTGATCTCCAAAGGGTTAATTTTGGTTTCAAGCTCCATCCTCCTCCTCCTCCCTCCAGGCACATTCCCGGCTGGGGCACTTCCAGCAGGTCCTTCTGAGGGGCATTCCCCTGGGAAGAGCTGCTCCAGGCTCCTTCTTTGGAAGTGTAGCTTAAATTAATATTTTTTTAAATAGGAATTAATTTTTTTTTCAGAATTTTAATTATTTAATTTTCTCAGGGAGTGTGAGGTTTGTTTGGATTCCTGCTCCTCAATTTTCAGGGCCCAAACCAGAAAAGGCTCAGAAAGGCTGTCCCAGGTTTTAAAAGGAGAGGCTCAAAGCTCACTCAGGGGAACCAGGGCAGGGTAGGGGTGAAGGTGCAGAATTTGGGGAGCTGGGGGAGAATTCCCTGAGATAAATCCCTGACTCATGGGCATGTTTCCATGAGCAGGTGGAGCTGAGCTGTTTCTCCTCCTGGAAGACCTTGTGGAAGAGAGAAAGGCACAGTGAAATGTAATGGTCTCATTAAAGTGCTGAGTGATTTTTATTCACCTCAGAATGATGTTCTTCCTGAAAGACACGATTATTTCCAGGACCTCAGGCAACTCCAGATGAAGAGATGTCTGAATCCATAATAAGCTGGGAAGGCTTTTCTTCCAAGCACTGGTCCAGCCTGACAGGAGACCAAGAGCTCAGGGTTTGGGGTGCTTTAGTCAAGGAAAATGCACCGAATGCAGCCAGAAAGAGGGAAAAGTGGATATTGGATATCAGGTTTTTTAGGGTGGGTCTGTGGAAAGGGTGGTGAGGCACTGGCACAGCTGCTCAGGCACTGGTGGAGTCCCCAAAGCCATGGGGATGTGGCACTTGGGGCACCGGGCACTTTTAGGTCTGATGATTTTGGAGGGCTTTTCCAACCTGAATGGTTTGGGGAATCCAGGAGCAGGCAGGAGCATCCTGCAGGTTCCACACTCCCAGTTGGGAGGGTCACTGGGCTGCACCAGGCTCTTCAGGGGCTGGCATGGGGAGGAGGAAGAGGGGAAGAAGAAAAACAAGAAGGAGGAGGAGAAAGAGGAAGAGGAGGAGGGAGGTTTGAGCCCAACATCTCTCCCTGTTCCCACACCGGGATTCCCCAGCTCACACCTCTGCCCCTGTGATCTTGGCAGGGCTCAGAAGCCCCCGGGGTGAGGAGGGACACCAGGAATTCTGCTCCTGAGGAGCTGAACCCAAACCCCTGAGGGTCCAGCACTGTGGGCACAGCACCATTTCCCTGGATCCCTGGGGCATTCCTTACTGTGGGACCTGCCTTCCACCGGGATCACCAAACCTCTCCTTGCCCCTGGAGCCCTCCCCCCCGTCCTGAGCAGATCTCAGTGGCATTCCCTGCCTGCCTGCAGCTGTGAAACTGCAGCTTTACTGCAGCAGCTGCTCCTTTACAGCCCCTGCTAAATCCTGGGCTACTCCCAAAGCCTTTCCTTGGGAATGGGAAAAACCACCCAAGGTCGTCTGTCTGCTGCAGTCACACCAGCTCTGCCCTGCTCCTAATGAGCCAGCCTCAGCTCTGGAATCACTCTGGGCAAAGCATTTTCCTTAGGCTTTGGATCACTGCATTTCCTCCAAGCTTCCCAGGTTTTTTCCAGCCTTTTGGAAGGTCAGGGCTGGATCTGTGAGGCCCCGGCTCGCCCTGGGGAAGGGGAGATGCACAGGAGCTGTTGAGACACTTGTGTGGCCACAAGAACATAATAAATGAATAATAATGGCACTAACAAGCTGCATAATTGAAATTTTGGGGCATTTTGAGCTCCTGGATTTCAACAAGAAATGTGAAGCTAAACAAGAATGTCCGCTGAGGAATATTTTGATATTCAGGAATTAGCAGGTCCCAGTGCTTGGTGCTCAGAGCCAGATGTGACTCCAGCCCTACTGTAAGGGACAAACAACAATAGTAAAAGGTCTGGAAAGGTAAATAAATTCACTTTTCCATGCAAAGAGGATTTCTTCCCTACAGTCTGAGAAGCCCCAGAGCTGCTCCTCCCATGGAAACCACATTGGAATTTAACCATGTCTCACTAAAACATAATTATTGTTGTTTTTTCTCAATTTCAGGTGTTCCTCCAGTGAGGGGTCCCATATTTTATGGAATCACTGTCCCAGAGTATGGATTTTGCTTGCTTGAAGCAATAAGAGAAAACAGTGGGATTTACCTTCTCCTATGGAGATTCATTTTTAACTCCTTGCACCATGTTGGGAATGTTCTGTTGAGTGTTATCACAAATGTTTTTTGATCTATTGTTTCACCTTTTATTTCATTTCAGAACAATCTTTTTTTTGATATTTTGGAGGTTCTCCTGGCATATTCCTGAGATGAATCACATCCCTGTCCAGCTCTTCTCCTCTGAGATATGTAAAATCAAACCAGGCTTTTTTGGGTGAAGAACCATCAGGAGAATTTGATATTTAGTATTTAGTCATTGTCGCACTAAGGAGAAAACCTTCATTATGACCCAAAATTCATATTTTTATACAGTAGGATGGAAAATTGCACTGTCAGTTTTTTTGTTTTTTTTTTTTTTTGTAACACCAGGTGAAGTTTAGGGACAATTTTATATCCCTTTCTAATACAATTGGCTATTTTTGTCACCTGGATCCTGTCCCCAGAGTGACACCAAATTTCAGGGAGAGATCATAAATGGAATATTATTTTTATATACTGAGTGCCACCCATGAGCAGAGAAACCCACACACTGAAATTCTGGGCCTTGTAGGGCCACTTCTCCCAGGAATTCCACCCCAAAGCCAGGCCCAGCTCCTGGACAACATCCAAATTTCCCACATTTTCCACCACCCAGAACAAATCCCCGTGAACCAACGCTGCTGGCCGAATTCCACTCTGGAGCATGGCTCTTCCATCCCGAACGTTTGCTCATCCATAAAACCCAAATCAACAACAACAAAAATTAGGGATGGGGAAGAATCAATGTAAGAGTGCCATCTGGTGACATCTGCCATGGACCAGCCACAGCTTTTCCTGCAGTGCAGCGGGGAGAAACAGGGAGAAGAGAGGTCACTCTACAGGAGTTTCCCCACTGATCCATTTTCCCAACAAAAATGGGCAACAAAACACGAGACTCCAACTTGGTGGCTGAGGGCTAAATGTGTGGCCCCAAATGTGCAAACCCAGGTGCAAAGTGGCTGTTTAATATTCATAGCCATGCAAATGAGGTCATTGTCTTTGCAAATGGGTAGTTAGGAATGTTGGGCATGGGAATGGGATAATTAGGGATGTTGGACCTGGGGTTGGGAGAACTGTGCCCACAGATCTGCTCTGCTGGGCTGGAGCAGGCTGAAAAGCTGGGACTGGGTCCCCTCCTTGACGTGGTTAAATATTAACATCTCATGTTTATGCAAATTCCAGTGTTTGGAATCACAATGGTGACAACTTGGCAACTTGAGCAGGACCCGATGTCAGGTGTGACATGGCGTGGCTCTTCCTCTCCAAAAGGGGTTAATTCCTATCATCCATTGGATCCAGTTTTCTCCTGGGGATCTGCTCTCCCCACAAAACAGAAGTCCAGGATGAGTTCCAGGGAGAGGCTGCTTGCAGCTGTCTGTTTTTCACGGATGTTTCCACATTGTCTCCACCTGTAGGAACGCACAAGACCTTTCTTATTTTTAAAGGCTTTGAGAGGGGTTTTGGCTCTGCTTCGGGTCTGAGAGCCCCAGGAGCCATTCTGCTTGCTAAAAATAAGGATCAGCCTCAAATTTAGGGATAAATAATAACCCCCTCCAAGAAATCTGGGAAAAACACAGCAAGGAATGACTTTTGGGGGGGACTGGTTGCATATTCCTGCTCTTCCAGGAAGATCCACAGGAGTGAAGCTCCCTGGGATGGTTTGGGTGTCTGGCACTACAATCTCCAGCGTGGGTGGGAGTGGGGATGATTCAGGGATCATTCCCAAGATGCTTGTTAAGGTTCAGGAGGGCTGGAGATCTGTTGGAAAGGGCAGACCTGTCCCACAGCAGCTCTGAGGTTGGGTTTGGGCTGGGACAGCTGCAGGGCAGGGGAGAGGCTCTGCTGGGAGCCCAGCTCAGGTTGCTGCCTCTTTCTTTAAATAATGTGGGATTTGGGGCAGGTCTGAAATGGTCCTGGGGCAGACCTAGGAGCAAATTCCAGTGTCCCTGCAGTGCCCCCAGGCGTGGCTGTGCCCCAGTGGAGCTCCCATCCCCAAATCTGAGATAAGGTGCCAGCAGAGGACAAAACTCACCTGAAATGAGCTGCTCTGGGAATGTGCTTCACTCACTCCCTGGAGCAGGAACTACTTAACAACCTCTGCACACTCAGGGGACAGGCTGGGCCTCCCGCTCCAGCACTGCCAAATTCAAAGGCATTGATGGAAAATCCCATTTTATCAGGGTCCTGCCAGGTTTTGAATCAACTCAGCAGTTCTGGGAGTTGAAGTCAGCTCTGCCAGTCCCTTCCCAACCCCAGAAGGTGCTAGAAGTCCTCTCAAGTGGCTTCTTCTCCCTGAGCTGAACGTTCCAGCAGGGTCCTGTAACCATCACCCCTCTGCCAGGCGCTCATGGATCTGGGACAGCCTCAGGTTTGCTCTTCCCAGCCATGGAACAACAATTCTTAACGAGAATTCCATCAGACATCAGTTTTCCACTGAAAGGAGCCTCATCTTCCAACCAGAGATGGAGACACTGGAGTACCTCTGCTGCGAGAGAGCCCCATTCCCAGGAATTCGTGTGGCCTCATCCTGTTGCAGGGTGATTTCAGGGTTTACCCCAGAACCCTGGGTCCCTCCCCTGAGGATTCCCTCCCAGGTGTGTCGGCAATCCCTCCTTTCCCTACCCTGACCCCTGCTGAGCACTGTCAGTCAGTCCTGGCATTCCAGAAGGGCATCCAGTGATTGGCAGATTCAAAAGATGCCCTCTACCCCTGGGGGGACATTGGGCCATCCAGGTGTCCTTTGTCCCTTGAGCCCTCCCCTCCTGTCCCTGGCTGGTGGCTCCCTGCCCCTTCCCTGCCCTCTCCCCGGGGTTAAAGGAGCAGCACCCACGGGGTCAGGAGTTCTGCTGGAGCTGCTGTGGGCCAGAATAAAGTTCTGGATCCAAACCCTCCAGCAGAACCCACTCCTTTCCTTCCCCATCCCCTTAAAGCTTCTCCACAGAGGGAACCCTGAGGAGCAGCCCCTGCTATGGGGGGAGGCTCCATCCCAGCCCCACCAGAGCTCCTGCACTCCTGGACTTGTCCCCACGTGCCCAGGGCAGCACCCAGCCAGCCCAAAGTGTCCCTGGGGTGAAACACCACCCAGCCATGGCCAAAAGTGTCCCTGGGGTGAGACACCACACAGCCATGGCCAAAAGTGTCCCTGGGGTGAAACACCACCCAGCCATGGCCAAAAGTGTCCCTGGGGTGAAACACCACACAGCCATGGCCAAAAGTGTCCCTGGGGTGAAACACCACACACCCAGCCAGCTAAAAGTGTCTGTGGGGTGAAACACCACCGTGCTGCTGTTTGGTTCAGCAGCAGGGCCAGCCAAGCCAAGGCACATCCCATCCACAATATTGGCAAACCAATATCATCCCAAACCAACCCGTTATCCCCTTCCAGCATCACCTCCCATCCCTCACAGAACCCTGACAGGGATCCTGGCTCTTGCCCCTGGCCATTTTCCTCAGGACTAACTCAGTCCTTCCACCCCAAAGTTTTGTTAATGATCCCATGATCTCCCACCTCAGATGGATTCCTGTCATTACAGGGAATTTAGGACGCAGAGATGGGCAAAATATGACCTCAATTTAAGTCCATCATTTTCTCCTCCTGGAATTGCTCAGCTGGAATAAATATCATTACCCAGACCTGGGAGAGTGTCTGAGGGAGGATTTTGCAGCACAGATCTGGAGTGGAAGAAACGCAGCTAAAAATCCTCCCTGTCTGACAGGAACTGGGGGAAAATGGAAGCAGAATCCCCAGAGGTCCAGCAGAGACCCTGAAGAGCTGAAAGTTGACCTTTTTTCCTTTCTGTTCAAGAAGAAATTTCATGGTTGGCCTGAAAAATGGCAGCAACAAAAGAAGAAAAGGGTTTACTTTGTGGGAGAAAGAACAAAACAGTGCCAGCCCAACCAACCCTCCTAAAAATAGTTCCACATTAACCTGAATGTAAATTTTTTTTTCAGGTTCATTTGGTTGTACTTGGCCAGCAAAGTGTAAAGACACAACAACATTTTTTCCTGCTTTTTTTACAGGATTTTATGTAGGAATGGAGAAGGAGTGGAGAATTGGTCACAAAATTTGGGTGCAAAGAGGAAGGAAAGAACCCCTCTGGTAGGATTCTGATGACGCTCTGCCCTCAGCATCCTCTGCTCCAGCTGAACACTCCAAGGATTCTCACCCTCTAGATCCTTCCCCACCTTTGTGTCCCTCCTATGCTCCCTTTACATCCTCCTTCTGCCTCAAACTGCCCCCAAGGACGGGAGATGAGGGTGCAGTGAGCACTCAAACACAGATGGGGAATGAGAAGAGCACGGGGACTTGTGGCAGGAGAAGGTTTGGGAAGTGCTGAGATGAAAGGGGAGGTGACCCCTGCAGAGTGTGCAGGGAAAAATGTCACAGCCTATTTGTGCCTGCAGAGCAGGGAGGGGACAGAGGAGAGGGGAGAGGGGAGAGAGGAGAGAGGAGAGGGGAGAAAGGAGAGGGGAGTCTTTGGCGTTTGTATTGCAGGAAAGGGTCAACAAGAACCAGCTGGAAATGCAGCATCTCCACAGCATCCCTGATTTCCAATCACCAGCAGAGCTGTGAAATTCCAGCTCCTACATTCTCCTTGTGAAGGTTTTGGTCTCCCCCGAAGACAGGGACAGAGAGGTCAAGGGTGGAGGAGGCATTTTGTGAGAAATGTTCTCTCAGTAAAGCCTGCTTTAGCCTGGCTTAGGAGGTTGTTTGTGTGAGCTCATTGTGGTGGGCTCTGGGTGACCTCAGTCTGAGAGCTTTTGGCAGAGCAGCTCCCAAAGGTAAAGCCCATCACTTTTGGCACTGGAATGTTCAGGACCCTCGGGGTTTGATCTTTGACAGATTTCCTGCATTTCACATTTACTGCATCAACCAAGTCAGTGCCGTTGAATATTTGTTGGCCTACAGCAGGTTTGCTCCCAGGCAGAGGGGAGAATTTAGTTTAAAAAGCAGGAAGAAAGTCTGGGAAAAATAATTTTGTGGCATAATCTTCCCTTGGAATAGGCTGTAACTGCTTCCAGCCATACACACCCACCTGATCCCATCATTTTTCATCATGGATGGTGAGAGGGAGAGGGAGATGTGCAGTTGGAGGGCTGGGAACTTCCTTTTTTATTGTAATAAGTTCCTCTGAAGTGTCTCAAGAACTTGTCCATAAAGGTGATGGATTTCCTGGGAGAGTGTCTGCTGCACTGAAAATCATCCCCAGCTTGGGGAGGTCTTGCTAATTCCTCTTGGAGCAGATGTGGTGGAGTCTGCAGGCCTGGCTGTACATCACTGCTCTGGGGACTTTTGGCAGAGCTGGGAGCTTGATGAAGCATGTAAATGGACTTTTTGCAAGATCCCATTTTCATCCATCACTCTGGAATAGGGACATGCTAGAAAAGCACTCCCTGGGAGGGAGGAGTTGCTGTTGGATCTGTCCTGGGATGGGATAAGCGAGGTCTTTGGGCCAGGGGCTGGCTGGGCTCTCATTCCAGGCTGGGAGCACAGCACCCAGGTGCTGGAAAGTCAGAATTCAAATTCTCAGTGCCAATATTGGTCTGACAACTCACGCTGCCCACACAACATGACATGGTCCAAGTCTGGGGAAAAACACAAGAAATAACCCCGGGTTTGGTCAGGGATTTAACAAGACAGGACCTCCCCAAGGGGCTCAGAGAGGGTGGCCAAGGGTCTCAGTGGCTCCTGGAGGGAATGGTTCTGTCTCCATTTGGGCACTGGAGTCACAGCTCTCTCTACACAAAGCTCACTTGGATTCCTGCACATAAGAACAAAGGAGGTTTATCCCAGTCTCAGCCAGCTCAGACAAGGTCAGGCCTAGAGGAGCCTGCTTTTCCCATGGATTTTAAACTCAGGCAACTGCTTCAAACCCTCTGCCTGCCCTTAATCCTGTGATGGGCTGGGCAGGATCCACCCAGGATGTTCAGGAACATCACAGCACAGCAAAGGTTCCTTTGCCTCCTGCCTGGAACATCAGGGACAGTCCCTGAGCATCTCCCAGTCCCCTCTGCTCTGGTCCCTGTCCAGCTGAGGGGGGCAGGAGCCTGGAGACCCCCCTGTGTAGGGATCCCAAAGGGATCATGGACAGAGCCCAGCTCATCCCTGGAACAGACCCCACTGTGTGGGGATCCCAAAGGGATCATGGACAGAGCCCAGCTCATCCCTGGAACAGACCCCCCTGTGTGGGGATCCCAAAGGGATCATGGACAGAGCCCAGCTCATCCCTGGAACAGACCCCCCTGTGTGGGGATCCCAAAGGGATCATGGACAGAGCCCAGCTCATCCTGGAACAGACCCCCCTGTGTGGGGATCCCAAAGGGGTCATGGACAGAGCCCAGCTCATCCTGGAACAGACCCCTCTGTGTGGGGATCCCAAAGGGATCATGGACAGAGCCCAGCTCATCCTGGAACAGACCCCCCTGTGTGGGGATCCCAAAGGGATCATGGACAGAGCCCAGCTCATCCCTGGAACAGACCCCCCTGTGTGGGGATCCCAAAGGGATCATGGACAGAGCCCAGCTCCCAGCTCATCCCTGGAGCAGGAGCCTCACCCTGGCACCAGGGGCTGAGAAATTGTCCCCCTGAGCCAGCCCTGCCACAGCTGTGATTGACAAAGCCCTGCAGTCCCCTCCTGTCCCAGAATCACTGCTGGGCTCTCATTCCTTCCCTTCCCTGGGGAGGCCCAGGGCTCCCAGGAGGAGAGTGAAGCAGGAGCAGCTGAACTGCCCAGCCTGGGGTGCCACACTGCAGGCCCTGCTGAGGGCAGAAGGGAACAGCACAGATGGGGCTAAAAATACCCTGGGACTGTAATTAATGTTTTGACAGCCTGATAGTGCAAATGATCTGATAATTACAGACCAGCCTCATTAATAGAAGGGTCAGAATCCTTGTACATAAATCACTGTATATATAATCCTTGTATATAAACATCCCTCTGTGTAAGGTTCCAGCTCCAAATGCTGTGACAGCAGCAGTGTCTGGGATCCTCCCTTGCAATGACTCTGAAATCCAGTTTGGGGTATCTCTTCTGTGTCCTCATCATTCCATCCCAGCTGAAATTCCCAAGCTGCAGCACAGCCCCGCTCAGCATGAAGGACTCTGCTCCCTTGTCACCAAATAGCTGGATTGGGGCTGAGTTTCCTGGGATGTGACATTCCCAGGAGTTCTGCAAAACTCCCTTTGACCCCTCAAAATCTCTTAGCACGGCTATAACTGAACCCTCCTGCATCCAGCAGCCCCTGGGGTCTGCCCTGTGGCACATCTGAATATTTCAGGTCATTTTAGGACTTTAGGAAGGGCACAAGGATAGATGCAGAATCAACATTTGGGAAAATGAATCCTCAGCAAAGCAAAGGAGCTCATTAAGAAATTGCAGGTTCATTTTCAGCTCATCAGGTGGACCATGAACCCTCCTTACACCTGGAATTAGTGCTTTGAAGAATTGCTTTTCTATATTCAAGGCAAGTTTCTTTAACAACCCCCCTGGTTTAGAGCAAATTTGGGTCTTCTCTTTTATTCTGTGAAACCTGACAAACTTGGAGAAAACAAGGTAAAAAAATTAAGGCTGAATGCCCTGGAAAAAATTGTGATTTGTGTGCCAGGCACCTTGAAGGAGGTGTTGATTTTTGGGGTGAGGGTTTTACTGCCAACCTGCTCAGTCACAGCTCTGTGACCAAACATGGGGGACGCCTGAAGGGATGGGAGGATCGAATGAGAAGATAAAAATTCACCTGAATTGAAGCAGTGCAGTCAGGGCTCCACACCCTGGGCAGCCCAGAGGGTGTGGGGTCACTTGCCAGGTGAAGTTTGTGCTCTGGAACACCTCACACTGTGGAATTTGCAGGCAACCCCGACAAGGGAAGAGATGAGAATCTTGACTCCATATTTCAGAAGGCTGATTTATTCTTTTATGATGTTTATTATATTAAAAGAAAATGATATATCAAAACCATTCTAAAGAAAGAGAGACATCAGAAAGCTAGAAGGGAATGAATAATAAAATCCTGTGACTGCTCACAGCCTTGATGCAGATTGGTCATCAAGAAAAAACAATTCACACGCTGGGTAAACCATTCTCCAAATCCCATTCCAAAGCAGCAAAACATGGAGAAGCTGAAGCTTCCCAGCTCCTCAGGAGAAAAGGTCCAAGCGAAAAGATTTTTCATCAATTATGTCAGTGACATCACACTTCAAGGATTGGTGCTGGCAAGGAATCAGTTTTATAAAATAAATGTAATGGCTCTCTGGACAGGCCCTGGATGGAGCCATGAGGGTTGGAGCTCTCCTGGCTGAGAGCTGAGCTCCTTTTACCTGAGCAGTCCTGAGGGCACCGAGGGGCTCCGACCCTCCCTGGGGCTCAGCTGTCACTGTAAGGGACCCTGGAGGAGCCCTGGAAGGGCTGTCCTCACTGTGAGAGTGGGATGGGATCTTGGAGGAGCCCCTGAAGGGCTGTCCTCACTGTGAGAGTGGGATGGGATCCTGGAGGAGCCCCTGAAGGGCTGTCCTCACTGCCAGGGGATGGGATCCTGGAGGAGCCCCTGAAGGGCTGTCCTCACTGTGAGAGTGGGATGGGATCCTGGAGGAGCCCCTGAAGGGCTGTCCTCACTGTGAGAGTGGGATGGGATCCTGGAGGAGCCCCTGAAGGGCTGTCCTCACTGCCAGGGTGGGATGGGACCCTGGAGGAGCCCTTGAAGGGCTGTCCTCACTGTGAGAGTGGGATGGGATCCTGAAGGAGCCCTTGAAGGGCTGTCCTCACTGTGAGAGTGGGATGGGATCCTGGAGGAGCCCTTGAAGGGCTGTCCTCACTGCCAGGGTGGGATGGGATCTTGGGGGAGTCCTTGAAGAGCTGTCCTCACTGTGAGAGTGGGATGGGATCCTGGAGGAGTCCTTGAAGGGCTGTCCTCACTGTCAGGGTGGGATGGGATCCTGGAGGAGCCCCTGAAGGGCTGTCCTCACTGCCAGGATGGGATGGGATCCTGGAGGAGCCCCTGAAGGGCTGTCCTCACTGCCAGGATGGGATGGGATCCTGGAGGAGCCCCTGAAGGGCTGTCCTCACTGCCAGGGTGGGATGGGATCCTGGAGGAGCCCTTGAAGGGCTGTCCTCACTGATGCTGCTCCTGTGCTCACTGCCCTGACCTTGTCCTGCTGAATTCCTGCCCTGACCATGGATTTGTGCTGCCTCCCAGGGAAAGCCGGAGGCTGAGCCAGGATCTTGGCCAGGCAAATTCCAAGCGGAGGATTCATGGATAAGTCACTGCAGAATTTTTTTGGCCGTTTAGGGCTTTTGGGTGATTCTGGCTACTGTCACTGGGCCTGTTCTGCTGGCCTCCCCCTACCTCCAGACTTTTAGCTCCTGGATCCCTGGGAAGATTTAAAACCAGTTTCTTGGAGCTCCTCTGTTCCCAAGCTCAGTTGTGCCCTGATTAAATAGCTGCAAGCAATTCCATAAGCAAATCCCAGCCCACTGCTGAAAACTTACATCCAGTCTGTCCCATTTACAACATGGAACAGGGCCAGGATCAATGTTCTTCTCATAAAAAGGGACAGATTTAAGGATAGCAGGAGTGAGCCTAGCTCCATTCGAGGAGGGAAGAAGGAGTGGGGAATTTGTGATTTATTGTGACCCTTCAGGAGCTGGGAAATCAGCCCCAAAGCTCTGGAAGGAAGCAGTTTTCTGGGAAGCATGAGTCCCTGGTGAAGGGTTTAAATCCAGGCTGGCAGGAGGGCTGAAATGGGGCAGTGACTGCTGGAAGAGTCAGGATTTAGGGAGGAAAATGCAGTACTCCAGTCTGAGCCACTGCTCCAGGCTCTCCAGCTGATGCAATTTGTCGAATCCCCATCCCTGGAGGGATTTAACAGCCCTGATGTGGCACCTGTGGACATTGTGGTGGCCTTGGCACTGCTAGGGAACCCTTTGACTCTTAAAGGTCTTTGCCAACTTAAACAATTCCCTGATTCCGTGGTGGGGGAAGGAGGCAGGAGCCAAAGTGGGCTCTTCAGGGTGGGGAAAGGGGTAGAAATTCCTTGGTTGTGAAAAAGAGCCAGCCAAGTATTTGCATGATCTGAGTGGGAGCAGTGATGGGTGCGCCTGCATCCACATTTTTCCATACGGATGGGAGAGAGGGAGGAGTGAGAGCGCTGTATTAGAGCCGGGCAGGACGTTGGGGTCTCTGTTTGCCTAGGGTGGATGAAAACACAGCCCAGTTTTCCTGCTGTGCTGTTGAATGGGGCAGCATCCAGCCTGGAATCTCCAGGACTCTCCAAGTTGGAGCTCCCTGGGACAAAAACAGACAAGGAATGTTTTTTGGGGGAGGAGATGGTCCAGAAATAGCTGAGTTCTGCCTCAGTCCCTGCTCCTAGGAACCGGCACAGCTGGAAACACAGCTGGCTGAAGAGCTGCCTGGGGCTGGAAGCGAGGGGATGGTGCAGGAAGGGAAATGCAGGATCTGTCCTGGAGAAATCCATCAGCACCAGGCTTCCTGCAGCACTGTGGGGGAAGGATCTGCAGGATGGATGTTTAAGGGACAGAGGGGGGAATTCCTACCTTCAGGGGTCAGAGCAGTTTAAGGAGGTCTTGGCTGAGGTTCCAAGGCTCTGGGCTGAAATGGAGCTGTTGGAACATCCCATTGAAAGGTCCTGCCCAGATGGGTTCAGGAAGGCTCTGGAATAATTGATCTGACACTAAAACTGCTCTTGGAGTGCTGTGGTGACACCCAGTTACTCCAAACTGGGACAGGGGAGCAAAGCTGCACATGGGGAACCACCCACAGCCTGTCCCAACCTCCAGGTGCACAGTGGCCACTCCACACATCCCTGCACTTCCCATCACTTGGGAATTTACTTTGAGCCTTCCAGGGAAAGTCTAAGGCCAGAGCCAGGCCATGCAAATTCCAAAGGGAGGATTCACGGGGCAGCAGAGCAGCCTCTCCCTAAGGAGTTTTCCTTGCCAGAGTGATTGCCTCCCTGGGTTAAAGACACATTTCATTTTTTGTTATTTTTTCCAACAGAAAGGGAGGTGAGGTTCTGGGAAAAAGAGTTCTTACATGTTGTACCCTGGAGATGGAGGGATGGAGGGAGGGAGGGAGGGAGGGAGGGAGGGAGGGAGGGAGGGAGGGAGGGATGGATGATGGATGGATGGATGGATGGATGGATGGATGGATGGATGGATGGATGGATGGATGGGGATGGATGGATGGATGGATGGATGGATGGATGGATGGATGGATGGTAATGGATGGATGGATGGGGATGGATGGATGGATGGGGATGGATGGATGGATGGATGGATGGATGGATGGATGGATGATGGATGGATGGATGGATGGATGGATGATGGATGGATGGATGGATGGATGGATGGATGGATGGCAGATGGATGGATGGATGGATGATGGATGGATGGATGGATGGATGGATGGATGGATGATGGATGGATGGATGGATGGATGGATGGATGGATGGATGGATGGCAGATGGATGGATGGATGGATGATGGATGGATGGATGGATGGATGGATGGATGGATGGATGGCAGATGGATGGATGGATGGATGATGGATGGATGGATGGATGGATGGATGGATGGATGGATGATGGATGGATGGATGGATGGATGGATGGATGATGGATGGATGGATGGATGGATGGATGGATGGATGGATGGATGGACAGCTCTGCCTCTGTTCAGATTTTACAGCAGGCCTTTTTTTGCCTTTGCCTCTGCAGCAGCTCACATTGGACACACCCAATGAAGGAATGATTATTCCAACCAGTGCCTACACTGCTCCTCTGACAGAGTGATCTCCAGAATTCCTTCTCCACCCAGGTCCAGCATCCCCCTCTGTGTGGATGCTCAAATCCAAAACTCTGGGCGCTGTGCCCCCTTGCTTGGCCATACTCAGATTTTCCCCTCCAGCAGCTCTTACCATGCATTTCTCCCTGATTTCCACGCTGGGATCATCCTCAACACCAGGACAATAACCAGTATTTTTTTCTGGGAGCTGTTGCATTGAGTAACAGAATCCTTGATTTAATGGGTGTTTTGGATTATTCCATTCTTATCAGTGGCCACAGCTCAGGTGTGGATCAGGTGCTCACTCAGGTGAGCCCAGTCCCCCCAGCTGCTGCTGGGAGGAGGAGAAGGAAATAAATATCAGATGCTGAAGTGGTGAGGGAGAGAAATAACCATGGGCTAAATCTCCAGAAGAACTGAGGATCGTTCTTGAATATCATGGAAGTGCCCAAGGCCAGGCTGGACACGGCTGGAGCACCCTGGGACAGGGGAAGATGTCCCTGCCCGTGGCACTGGATGGGCTTTTAGGCCCCTTCCAATCCAAATCTGTGATTCCATGATGATCCTCCTCCTCTCCCTTAACTCCTAAATGATGACTCAGATGAACTCCAGACATCTGAAGCTATTCCTACCCCACGTCCACGTCTGGATTTTGAAATCCCACCACTCAGGGAGGTGCTGTCTGTGTGCTGCTGCTGAGGGAGTGGCACTGCCAAGGGCAGAGCCTGGGAGGGAATTCTGCCAGAGAATGCTCATGGCTTGGGAACAGGGAACAGACCTGGGGATGAAGGATCTGGCACCAGCACCATATCCAGACTTGAAGGGGAGGGAAATAACTCAGGACTGAGGAGTCTTCTCTAATAGAAGATTCTTTTTCCTTCCTTTTATTTTGAAATCAAAGATCTGTTCCCTTCAGTCTCTGGACCGAGATAACTTCATCAAATCCTGGAGTGGTGCTCCCAGGGATTTGTGGCAGGGAAAATGAAGCCCTGTCCCCCTGCTGGAGCAGCACAGTGGGGCTGACAGCGAACAAGAAATTAATTTGGGATGCTTGTGCTGCTTATTTGCTTGCTTGTCATCCCTGCTATTGCTATAGCTTCCTGATGGGTTCATTTTCCATTTTCTTCCCATAATTCACAGGATTTTTTTTCTATTCTCTTCCCACAAGGTCCTGGTTTCATGTTGTAACTTCCAGCAAGGCAGGAAAAGAAAGGAGCAGGGAGCAATCCCTGAGAGAGGGAGTTTGAAGGTTGTTTGTTGGGAAAAAATCTGAATTTGTGGCCCTTTTGTATCTTAAAGATACAGAAAATACAGGCAAGGAAAAAGAAACTTTAAAGGATTATTTAAAAAATCTTGCAATGAATCTGGGATTCTTCTCTCAGAATCTGAGGTGGTGCTGACACTTGAAGTGTCTCTTTGGGAAAAATACAATCTCCTTTTATCTCTGCCAAGTGCTGTTATCAATAAAACCAGGAAATCTGAGCTGGGGCTGGAGCTGCTGCTGGGACTGAGCACGTGCAGAGTGTCCCAGGAAAGCCCTTTTTTGGGATCTTGTAGGAAATTGGTCAGGGAGAGTCATGAGAGGCAATGCCGGGTCAACAGTGTTATAAATGATCGGCCAGAAATCCGAAATAATAAATGCCAAAGATTTTATTTTCACAACCAAAATACGGTCCTCAAAACCCACAGCCAAAGAGACAGCGTTGAGCTGGGGATGGGCGCTGGGTGAGCCCTGATCCAACTCTATCGCATCGGATCCCCCTCTGTTCACGAGTGCCATTTCCAGCGAGGCTGTTTTATGCAGTTTGTTATGCCTGAGGCAGAGGTGCCCCAATTTCTTGATTTCTTTTGTACCCTGCATATCTATGAATGTTTCTTTCACTGTGCAGGGCTCGACAATCGCTGTTTCTTGGGTGGTGGCGGGCACTGGTCATGTCAGGGGAAGTCCTGCATTCAGATGTATCTTTCTTGGGGAGTTATCTTGATTGATGATACTTACAAGTGCTGATCATCTTGGGGTGTCCCTGGTGGTTCCAGGAGAAGCTCATCTCCCCACCAGCCATGTCTTTTCACTTGCTAACAAGGAACTCATTCCTGCTGCCACCAAGAGTTTCATACTTCTGTGTGGTAATCTGTCTCTGGGTTGTCCATGGTCAGAGGCTCCTTGGTTGTTTGATTTATTTTTCAATTTTTATTTTATACACTTTCTGCCTAAGCATGAATTACTTTACATTGCATATTACAATCCCTCCCCTTCTGTACAAACACATTAATTCATGCTTCCCACTACAACTGTTATAAATAAGAAGCTTGACTAGGCCAATATTCAAGCAACAATCAATTTATTAATTAATGATGGTAAAGTATGAGCAAAACAGTGCTGGGTACAGTGGAGGCAGTTTTCCCTCCAACTGCACACTGATATTTGGGCTCACAGGTATTTATAGGGGTACTCAGAAGCTCTCTCAGCAGTTTCTATTTCTGTTTTCATCACAATTCTATACACTGTTGTGATTCAGTTTTTCTCAGGATGTGTCCCAAAAAGGAGGATCCCCAGATGGTGGTGGCTGCCTCTGAGATGTTGGTCCAGTTTCTGCAAGAACAATGACGAATCCCATCTGGTGAAGTCCAGCTCCCCAGATGTGGGTTCCCCTTGGTATTACAAGGACTATCAGTGATGTCCAGCTCCCCAGATGTGGGTCCCCCTTGTTATTACAAGGACTATCAGTGATGTCCAGTTTCCCTTGGTGGAGTTGTAAATCCTTGAGATGATGTCCATCTTCCTTTCTCAAGCTGTTTTTCTCAGTTTTAAGGAGTGAGATAAGCACATTTCCTTTCTATACATTCCAAAGCTGTAGTTTCAAGGATACAAACAATATTCCAAAATTATACCTAAAAAGGTTACCGTTACAGCACTCTTTAAGGCCTGACTACAAGCAAAGAGCAACATCCCAAATGCTGTAATTCAAATGCTCCTAAATCAATCCAGGTTAATTGCAAACACAGGCTAGGTTCAGAGGCCTTCTTCCATGCTTTACTTTCCTCAGTTATTATTAGAATTTGCAGTCATCCCATGGTTGGTGTGCACACATATCACAATCACAAATACACACATTGCCTGTCTGTGCCAGACACCAAACACAGTTTTGTATTTCACACAACCTCTGTACATTCTGTTATCCCTGTTCACCCAGCGCCGATCCTGGGCTCAGCGCCGTCTCTCTGACTGTGGCTTTCAGGGACCGCATTTTCGGTCACAGAAATAAAATCTTCTTGCATTTATTAATTTGGCTTTCTCGTTGATCGTTTATAACAACAGGGATTAACACTGACTAAACTATCACAGCTCCAAACACCTCCCAAACCTGAGGCCTCTGATGGCACCGCATCCCTGCTTTCCTGTCTGAATTCCTGATTTTCCAGGGTTGTGCCCACTCAGCTGAAGATCTTTACAGAGATTAAAAAAACAAAAAAAGATGAAAATCACTTATTGAAAAGAGAATTCCCAGGCATATTTGTGGAGGGCTGGGAGACATGGATAGGGCAGAGAGAGGGGGCAGAGCCAGGAGCCAATGGAAAACTGCAATGGAAAAATGTGTTTGTGGCACAAATTCCCTGTGCTCCAAGGGCTGGGGCCCCTCTGCTCTGGAGCCAGGCTGGGAGAGCTGGGGGTGCTCACCTGGAGAGGAGAAGATTCCAGAGACACCTCAGAGCCCCTTGCAGGGCCTAAAGTGGCTCCAGGAGAGCTGGAGAGGGGCTGGGGACAAGGGCTGGAGGGACAAGACACAGGGAATGGCTTCCTATTTTATTTGCAGGGTGTCCTGACAAGGGAAGGAATGATGGATCTGACTCCATGTTTTCAGAAGGCTAATTTATTACTTTATTATACTATATTATATTAAAGAATACTATACTGGAGTGAAGAATACAGTAAGGATACTTACTCAATGCTAAAAAGATAATAATGAAAACTCCTGACTTTTTCCAGAGTCCGGACTCAGCTTGGCCCTGATTGGCCAAAGAGTGAAAACAATTCACAGCAGAATGCAATGGAACAATCACCTGTGGGTGAACAATCCCCAAACACATTCCACATGAGCACAACGCAGGAGAAGCAAATCAGATAAGAATTGTTTTCCTTTTCTCTGAGGCCTCTCAGGCTCCCAGGAGAAAAATCTTAAATGAAAGAATTTTTTCAGAGAATGTGAATGCCACAGCTTCCCACTGCCAGAGGGCAGGAATGGATGGGATATTGGGAATGAGGAATTGTTCCCTGGGAGGGTGGGCAGGCCCTGGCACAGGGTGCCCAGAGCAGCTGTGGCTGCCCCTGGATCCCTGGCAGTGCCCAAGGCCAGGCTGGACACTGGAGCAGCCTGGGACAGTGGGAGGTGTCCCTGCCATGGCAGGGGTGGCAGTGGATTAAGGTCCCTGATTCCATGATTCTGGGACACATTTCCCCTGTGGAAGCAGCAGGTTTATCCTGTCCATTTGCTCTGGATTGATCTCCCCACCCTGGCTCAGATCCCTGCTGGTGAAACAATCCCCTCACACCCAACTCCTTCCTTCCCTCTCAGTTTAGTAAATCCTGAATGAACAGCAAATGGCAAAGGCTAAACCTGAGCAGGCTCCAGGAATTCCTGGTGCTGCAGCCCCTGCCTGGGCACAGCTCCCTGCCCTCCCTGCTCGGGAAAGGACTCGCTTTTCATCAATCCCAGTCAATGGCCCTTCCTGTGAAAAACACCAATCACTTGTTTTTAAAATTTTAAAAGTTTAAGAGTAACCAAATGGTTATAAAATTATAAATATAATCAGAGTAATAATAATTTGGACAATTTTAATTAGGACAATATGAGACAATAGAAACAAAGAATTATAGTCAGTCTGGGTACCTTTCCTGGGCAATATAAGCACGAAAAAGGACCCACATTAACAGAGGATTAACCCTTAAAAGCAACAGCCTGTTGCATATTCATACACCTCACACATGATCCATAAATTCCATTCACACACAGGATTGTGTCTGGGCAGTGTCAGCTCCTTCCTCTGAATCCTGACAGCATCCTCAGGGCTGAGTGAGGCAGGAAGAAGTTCGTTTCTTCTGATAATGGGGCAATAAATTCTCTTTCTCTGAAAGATTGAGGTGTCCTGTGGCTGCTGTCTGGTGTGAGTACCTCATTCCTTTCTTAAAAAAATATCTCACATACATAGTTCCTATTTTAACATTGTGTTATAACCTAAACTATATTTAACACACTACTTAAAAAAATTAATACAGCATCACTTTCTAACATAACACATATAATATTCATTTTAATATTTAAATAAATATTCATTTAAATATTTAATATTTAATATTTAATATAAAATACTAATTTTTCACACTTCCCCTCCCAGCACCTGACCCACATCGACTGGAGCCACTGAGCTCTGATAAAGGTCACATTCCAGGGCTTGCCTGCTTTGATCCAGAGGATTTTGGGAGCAGAGCCCACTTGCTGTGCTCACAGCACAGCTCCCCCATCCAGGATCTTGTCCCGAGGTGTGGGGATCCCTGCCCTGCTCTTCCAGGACTGTAAGGAAGCCCCAGAGCCACAGAAAGTACAGGGATTTTCTCTTCCAGCTCCAGTCATGTGGCCTGGGAGTGAGGAGAATGTGACAATGGTGACAAAACTGTGAGAAACAACTGCTCACTTTGAAAATTTAAAGAGGTTTATTAAACCTTAACAAAAATACAGCAAAGGGCTACAGAAGGAAAAAGCTGCAGCACTGGGAACTGCCCCTCCTGCTCACCACGTGGCCAGTTCACCCTCAAGGTGGATGCTGAGCCTTTTATACCCCTGGGGTGGCATCAGCCAGCTCTGGCCCTCCCAAAGTCTGTCAGGCAGCTCTTCTGTGCCATTTGTCAGCGCAGACTGCTCTGGAACTGCATTGGGGGTCAGGTGGGGCCCTGCTCACCCCCTGAGCACCAAGCTCTGACATTCCCACCTGCCCCATGCAAGGGACACCTGTGCAGCCTTGTTTGCCTGTGCTGACAGCAATACAGGGGGAGAGGGAACTGTGGGGAGAGCAGAGGAGATCTAAACTCCAATAACATCACTGCACATCACTAGAGCTTCTCTTGATATTCACACAACAGTTATCTCTTAATTGCGAGAGCCAATCATCTCATTATCCACCTGTAACAATTGTGATTAGTGATTCCCTTTCTCCTGAGTTCCTTGCAAGTGGTCATTCCTGGAGGATTTAACCCTAAAGCTTCCCCAAATATCCCATCCTGGACTCATCCTGTTTCCAAAGGGAATTACTGCCCAGTAGGGGAGCTGTGTCCATCACACACTCCCAGTGTTCCCCCAGTGCAGAGGGAGCTTTTCCTGCTTTTCCCCTGGCACAGGGATCAACAGGATGGATAATTGCCTGGAGGTGGGCTTCAGCTTCCCTCACTCACTCAAGGGAACGGACAACAGCTCCACAGGGATCCACAAAAATTTTGGCTCTACCGCATCCACGTCGTGCCTTCTCCCAGAAATCTTTTGGTGATTCCCCTCCCCTTGTAGAGCGAAATCCAGCCGGGAATAAAAGCGCTTTGTACATGGAAACACAACACCGTGCTCTGGGGGATGCTGAGGATAAAGGGAGTGGAGAAATGTAAATGTATTCCTTGGATGAGCCCTCTGGATTAGCTGTGAATTTTGTTTCGCTGACAGAGCCCTGAGCTGAGGCTCTCTGGTGACGATAATTCCCAGTAATTCACAGGTAATTCCCAGTAATTCCCAGGTAATTCACAGGCAATTCCCAGGTAATCTCTGACAGACTGGGAGAGCCCCCTGGGCCGGGATGCTCCCAGTTCTGCTCATTTGCCCCAGCAGCACCTGCAGCGAGGCAGGGAAAATAACGGGGAGGTCTCCCTTTGCTCCGTACTGCCCTGGGACTATTTTGGGGAAAAGAAGGACAATTTTCTATTTGTTCCCAACCCCAGGCTGGCTGTTATGTAATCTGCTCTTTCCCAGCATCTGCACTCCGGGATGCAAATCTCGGGAAAGCTTTGATTGCACAAACTAGGGCACTCCCAGCCCTGACAACAACTCCGGGCGTGAGCTGAATGTCACGGACACCGGGATGGGCAGAGATGGTCCCGAGGGGACTCCTCATCCCAGGGCGGCTCATTTCCATCCTTTCCAGGCTCTCAAGCTCCTAAAGGTAATTGCTGAGTGAAAAAATCTGCTGGAAAAGGCTGCCTGGGGGACAGCTCCCATCTCTGCTCTGGACAGGGACAGCACCCAGGGCACGGCTGGAGCTGGGCCAGGGCAGCTCAGGCTGAGATCAGGGCAAGGTTCTTCCCCAGAGGGTGCTGGCACTGCCCAGGGAATGGGCACGGCCCCGAGGCTGCCAGAGCTCCAGGAGCCTTTGGCCAGCGCTGCCAGGGATGGACAGGGTGGAGTTGTTGGGGGGTCTGGGCAGGGAAAGAGCTGGATCAATGATCCCTGTGGATCCTTCCATCTGAGGAGATTCCAGGATCCCATGTTTAACCAAATCTCCCGTTCTGCCTCCACAGAAGGTGCTCAGAGCAGCTCCCTCGTCTGAGCTTCTACCCTCAGCAGGATTAACCCAGGGATCCCATGGATAAAAATGAGAGTATAGCTCTGGCCAGAAAAATTAAAATATCTAGTTCTCCATCCTCTAGAATTACTTAGGATAAGTTTTCGAGGGATTCTGCTTCAGACAGAGTCCTGTCTTGTCCTATTTTGCATTTTCCACCTCTGCTCCAGGAGCTGGTATCAGCTTGCAAAGTAATTTTCCTTTTAACCAGTACCCTGTTCCATTTCCCCTGTAACTGTATAATTAACAACTTAATCCATCACCTTTATGTCCTCCATCCATCACGGGTTAAGCTGAGCCCAGCCTGGCACAGGAGCTCTGCAAGGATCAGCCAGGCTGATGGAAGGCAAGGGAATCTGCAGCTGGGAGAGGTGGCTGCAGGGGGAGGTGGCTCCACCCGGGGCAGGGGGCTGCCCCAGGCTGGTTCCTGCCCTTCATTACCCTGGAGATAATTGTACCCATTTCCAAATGGAGCCAGGGTGGGCAGCCCTGGCACAGGGTGCCCAGAGCAGCTGTGGCTGCCCCTGGATCCCTGGCAGTGCCCAAGGCCAGGCTGGACACTGGGGCTGGGAGCAGCCTGGGACAGTGGGAGGTGTCCCTGCCATGGCAGGGGTGGCACTGGAGGATTTTCATGTCCCTTCCACCCAAACCACTCTGTGATTCTGTGTTTCAATCATTTTATTCCAAAGAGAAGTCCAATTTCTACCTGCTAAAATGAATCTGTTGACAAGACACTTCAATGACCCGAGTCCTGCCCTGTTGTGATATCAAGGCACACATCTGGAGCTGTGATTAACCTGCTGCAGTGCCTGTGGTACCAAAGAAAAGGTAATAAACTCCTTTTCATCCTGTGCTGCTCTGCTGGATAAAAAATCACTCCCAGGCTGTCTGCTATCCCGGGGGAATATCCATTCCATCTTCCCCCCCAGGAAGAGGAGCAGAGAAGGAATTGGAGCTCTGCCACCCTGGGACAAGGAGCACAGGAGCATCACAGCTCCAGCACAGAGGGATGTTTATGTACAAGGATTATATATACAGTGATTTATCTACAAGGATTCTGACCCTTCTATTAATGAGGCTGGTCTGTAATTATCAGATCATTTGCACTATCAGGCTGACAAAACATTAATTACAGTCCCAGGGTATTTTTAGCCCCATCTGTGCTGTTCCCTTCTGCCCTCAGCAGGGCCTGCAGTGTGGCACCCCAGGCTGGGCAGTTCAGCTGCTCCTGCTTCACTCTCCTCCTGGGAGCCCTGGGCCTCCCCAGGGAAGGGAAGGAATGAGAGCCCAGCAGTGATTCTGGGACAGGAGGGGACTGCAGGGCTTTGTCAATCACAGCTGTGGCAGGGCTGGCTCAGGGGGACAATTTCTCAGCCCCTGGTGCCAGGGTGAGGCTCCTGCTCCAGGGATGAGCTGGGAGCTGGGCTCTGTCCATGATCCCTTTGGGATCCCCACACAGGGGGGTCTGTTCCAGGGATGAGCTGGGCTCTGTCCATGATCCCTTTGGGATCCCCACACAGGGGGGTCTGTTCCAGGGATGAGCTGGGCTCTGTCCATGACCCCTTTGGGATCCCCACACAGGGGGTTCTGTTCCAGGGATGAGCTGGGCTCTGTCCATGACCCCTTTGGGATCCCCACACAGGGGGGTCTGTTCCAGGGATGAGCTGGGAGCTGGGCTCTGTCCATGATCCCTTTGGGATCCCCACACAGGGGAGTCTGTTCCAGGGATGAGCTGGGCTCTGTCCATGATCCCTTTGGGATCCCCACACAGGGGGGTCTGTTCCAGGGATGAGCTGGGCTCAGTCCATGATCCCTTTGGGATCCCCACACAGGGGGGGTCTCCAGGCTCCTGCCCCCCTCAGCTGGACAGGGACCAGAGCAGAGGGGACTGGGAGATGCTCAGGGACTGTCCCTGATGTTCCAGGCAGGAGGCAAAGGAACCTTTGCTGTGCTGTGATGTTCCTGAAGATCCTGGGTGGATCCTGCCCAGCCCTTCACAGGATTAAGAGCAGGCAGAGGGTTTGAAGCAGTTGCCTGAGTTTAAAATCCATGGGAAAAGCAGGCTCCTCTAGGCCTGACCTTGTCTGAGCTGGCTGAGACTGGGATAAACCTCCTTTGTTTTGATGTGCAGGAATCCAAGTGAGCTTTGTGTAGAGAGAGCTGTGACTCCAGTGCCCAAATGGGGACAGAACCATTCCCTCCAGGAGCCACTGAGACCCTTGGCCACCCTCTCTGAGCCCCTTGGGGAGGTCCTGTCTTTGCCAACACCCTCAGCCCTCGGCCAGAGGACTGAGGATGGATTTTTTCCCGTGTTAGAAGTGTCCCCATGGGCTGGATGTGTCACCCTCACTCTGCTCTGGTGCTTTCAGGATCAGCTGTGACAGATCAGGAGAGCAGGAACAGCACGAGGGGAGCTCAGTTACCTGCCAGTACTCAAAGTATTCCCAAGTTCCCATCGATTTGCCCATTTAATGAAAGAACAGGGATCTCCAACTCTTCCAGATTTCTCCATCAGGTGATGCATGTGGGAATTCAGAACACGCTATTTTGGGAGCCAAACTGCGCAATGCTTCCCATTAAAAAAAATAGAGCAAGATGTGATTGTCTCCTTTATTTTAGAATGAGGAAAAATACCACCCAAAAGGCCTGGAACATGAACATTTTGGGGATAAATGTGGGTGTGACGTGTGTCTTGCTATATTGAGCCAGACACGAGGTGTCAAGTGGGGCCATTTCAGCCCAAAGCTGTTCAGTCCTCAGTCCCAGGGTCTGCCTGGCCCTGGAAAGGCATCCCAAGGGCTCAGCTGTCCTGCTCCTGGAGTCCCTGCAGGGTGGGTGACCTGCAAGGTGGAGCTCAGGTCCTGTCCCTGCTGGCAGCAACCCAACTGCAGTGCAATGAAAAGTTTGGGTGCCACAGGGTAAGAAGGACTGAAAGCTGTTGGAGGATGTTCAAAGGAGGGGCAGGAGGATGGGGATGGGGAAGGGTCCCCAGGGGAAGCTGAGAATGAGATCCTGTGGAATGCTCAGCTGGAGAGGTGGAACCGAGGGGAGACTCACTGGGGGCAGCTCCATCTCTGCTCTGGGACAGGGACAGCACCCAGGGCATGGCTGGAGCTGGGCCAGGGCAGCTCAGGCTGAGATCAGGGCAAGGTTCTTCCCCAGAGGGTGCTGGCACTGCCCAGGCTCCCCAGGGAATGGGCACGGCCCCGAGGCTGCCAGAGCTCCAGGAGCCTTTGGCCAGCGCTGCCAGGGATGGACAGGGTGGGGTTGTTGGGGGTCTGGGCTGGATCCATGGTCCTGGTGGGTCCCTCCCAGCTCAGAATATTCCATGTTTCTAAAACAAAGTAGCTGAAGGAAATGGGGACCCTCTCAGGCTCACCCAGAGCTGGGCTGTTCACTGTTTCCAAAAGGATTTAATGCACACGTTATTTAAAATACAGAATCTCTTCCTCCACTTAGTGAGCAGCAGCTCATGGATTCAGAGTCCAGCAAGACCAGCTTGGAGAAATGAGAAGAAAATGAAATTCTAGCTGGCAGGAGCCCAGCCCTGCTGTGCAGCCAGACAGACTCAGGGTGTGCAGCAGGCCCTGCCCGAGCGTGTTGGTAATAGAAACAAGAACAGAGTGTGATAAGGAGAAGCTGAGAAGGGATAAAAACGAGCCAGGGAAAGGAAGGCTTTTGTTATTTTGTCAAGGAACAAAAACTCGAGGAAGTGAGAAATCTCAGGGAGGAATAATAGCCGTGGCACCAGACAAGCTAATAAATGTCTGATGAACAATGCAGCTCCAGCCAGGGGCAGACAGGAGATGGAGACTATTTTCAATTCAAAACAAAAAAAGCAGGAATAGGGGAATAAATAGTTACATTGGAGGGCAAAACTCCGGCAGCCACATGAAGCTCTGGAAGTGGAAAAGTTCCCCTATTATTTAAAAGAAATTGTTGGACAAGTAATTTTACCTCTGAGGTAAAAGTGGTTCGGAGAAGCAAATCTAATTCCAGTCAAATATCCCCGACTGCACAGAGAGTTAAACTGCCCTCGGAAGCAGATCCTGCCGTGGCAAGGCAGGAATTTTCTCCAGGCTGTCCTCAGTGCCCTCCATGGCACAGCTGTCACAGCCACAGACATCTGAGGCCACCAAACATTCCAGCAGGAATTCAAATGCCCATTCTGCTCGATGCCACTGATTTTCCAGATGACACAGCCCCAGCAGGAGCAGCTCAGGCATCTGGGTTTCCCTGGGAAGATTTTCCCCAGCGAGTCCAGCTCATCCGTGGGCAGATTTCTGCAGGATCTGCCAACCCAAAGCACTGCTCGGCTTTGCTGTGGCACCAGTGACCAGTCCAGTACAGACTGGGATGCAGAACCAGCTGGGATCTCACTGGAAAAGGTTTCCCAGAGCAGCTGTGGCTGCCCCTGGATCCCTGGAGTGTCCAAGGGCAGGGCAGGTTGGATGGGGCTTAAAGCAGCCTGGGACAGTGGAAGGTGTCCCTGCCATGGCTGGGTGATTTTTAACCTCCCTTTCAACCCAAACCATTCCATGATTCTGTGATATTTCCCATAACACCAGCACGTGGGAGAAATAGGAATTATTTCAAGCACAATTTAAAAAAGTGAAATCATGCATAAAGCAGTTTTTCCACAAGGAAGCCACAACCCCCGAGGTGCTGTCAGCCAAGAGGTCCCTGAAGAGGGGAAAACCCTGGAGCAGGAGGGTGGCCAGTGCTGCCAGGGAACACAGGGACACCCAGAAATGAGGGAGAAGGGATCTGGCACATTCCAAAGCAAATGGAGGGCAGGGTTCTGCAGGTGGGGCCCAGCAGAGAAGGAAAAGGTAGGGATAGGTCCCAGTTCATCCCAGGAGACAGCTGGAACAGCTGCTCCAAGAGGGGGCACTGAGGAGATTCAGCTGGAATCCTCATTTTCCTGTGGAAATGGGGCAGAGAGAGAAAATCGGGGGACAGGAGGGGCTGGAAACTGGAAAACTCCTGAGGACTGGAGTTTGGACTGGAAACTCCTGAGTAAAGATGTTCCTCACCTCCTGCAGAGTCCTGCAGGGCTCTGCTCCCAAACAAAAAATCCCTAGGATGAATCTTGATAAACCTGATTTAGATTGGGGTTTCTTTGTTTTCTTTTTCTTTTTCTTTTTCTTTTTCTTTTTCTTTTTCTTTTTCTTTTTCTTTTTCTTTTTCTTTTTCTTTTTTCTTATTTCTTTTTCTTTTTTTCTTTTCCTTTTCCTTTTCCTTTTCCTTTTCCTTTTCCTTTTCCTTTTCCTTTTCCTTTTTCTTCTTCTTCTTCTTCTTTTTATTCTTGTTCTTCTTTTTATTCTTCTTTTTATTCTTCTTTTTTCTTTTTCTTTTTCTTTTTTTATTTTTCTTTTTTTTCTTTTTCTCTTTTTCTTTTTTTCCTTTTTCTCTTTTTCTTTTTTTTTGTCACAGTGATTTCATTTCACCTCAAGTGTCCATAAATGAGTGCCCCAAGTCTGATTTCCTCCCCTAAATTCCCCTTCCAAGGGTGATCCCTGTGCCCCATCCCTCCCCTCTGGCTGGAGGATGTTTTCCCTGCTCCCTGCACAAAGGGCAGGACACAGGTTGTGCCTCCAAGGCCTGGCCTTCATGAGAGAGGGAATTTGGGGATTTTTTGGCAGGACTGAGCCCACCTGAGGACAGAGGACTTCCCTTTTCCCTTCTCCCCAGCTGCACCAGCCCCTGGGGCTGCTCAGCCATAAAACAGCCCCAGCACCAGAGCCCAAAAGGCCCAAAATCTGCCCCAAATTGGTGCATCAAAGGTCTGCTCTTAGAAACCAGGACTTGTGGGCACAGCTCGATCAACCTGGCCACTGCATCAGGGAAAGAAAGATTTCCAAGTTATCCATTAAAAAAGGCAGGACATGGGAAGTGCAGGACTTTTGAGCAATGGGGCTGCCAGGAGAGTCAGGGAGATAGTCCTGAGATTTATGAAGAGAATGTGCTCCCCAACTCCTGCTACAGCTTTGGAACTTGTGGGAAGTCTTATTTATCAACCCCAGGGAAAGGACAAATGTAGGAACAGGCCATGACAGATAATAATTCAACGTGCTGGGTGAATCTCCAGCGAGTGGCATTTTTCATTTCACTCCTGTGTTTGCAGAGAACTTGGCACTGGTGTTGTTTTCATTTAATTTCTCTGTTTGTAAGAGCTCTGCCCATTCATTTTGGCTGGAATCTGATAAGCAAAGCGAAGGGAAGACGAGGCACATGTTGTTCTTGAGGCAGGGAAGCTGAAAAGAAAATAGATTTTTATTATCAACTCAAATATTGACTGGGTGTCGCGACGAGGGAGGGAGGGAGGGAGAACTTGTTTCAGAGGTAACCTCGGAAGAATCCAAGAATCCCAGGCTGTTTCTGGAAAGTCTTTATCTTCTGGCTTCTTGCTTTGATAAATAAAGTGTCAAACTGGGAAATGGACACTGGACTGTGCAAATGTCACTGGTGGGAGAGGGGAGATGCAGAGGCAGAGTCATGAAAAAGGGGGATGGTTTGGAGCTGAGGAAGGGTAAATTTAGTTTGGATTTTGGGAATTAGGAATTGTTCCCTGGCAGGGTGGGCAGGCCCTGGCACAGGGTGTGGTTGCCCCTGGATCCCTGGCAGTGCCCAAGGCCAGGTTGGACGTTGGGGCTGGAGCACCTGGGACAGTGGGAGGTGTCCCTGAGAAGAGCTTTAAGGTCCCTCTAAATCCAACCCAAGCCATTCCAGGATTCCATGATTCCCTGTGACGTGGTCACACCTACAGGAGCCATCACTCATGGATGTAGCCCAGGGACTGCTCAGGGTGGGTTAAATTTGGCACAGAGCGGGGCAGGGACACAGCAGTGCCAGGGCTGGGAGTGGTGGCAGAGGGGTGGGGGTGAAAAAGCAGTCACAGAACCAGGGAATCACGGAATAATGGAACCATGGAGTCGCGGAATCACGGAGTCATGGAACCATGGAACTGTGGAACCATGGGGTCATGGAAACATAAAGTCATGGAACCATGGAGTCATGGAACCATGGAGTCATGGAGTCATGGAAACATGGAAACATGGAACCGTGGAACCATGGAGTCGTGGAACCATGGAACCATGGAACCATGGAGTCATGGAACCATGGAGTCATGGAACCATGGAGTCATGGAATCATGGAACCATGGAATCATGGAACCAAAGAATCACGGAACCATGGAGTCATGGAGTCATGGAAACATGGAATCATGGAACCGTGGAACCATGGAGTCGTGGAACCATGGAACCATGGAACCATGGAGTCATGGAATCATGGAACCATGGAACCATGGAACCATGGAACCATGGAGTCATGGAATCATGGAGTCATGGAACCATGGAAACATGGAACCATGGAAACATGGAGTCATGGAACCATGGAACCATGGAGTCATGGAACCATGGAACCATGGAATCATGGAACCATGGAACCATGGAATCATGGAACCATGGAACCATGGAGTCATGGAATCATGGAACCATGGAACCATGGAATCATGGAATCATGGAGTCATGGAACCATGGAACCATGGAACCATGGAACCATGGAGTCATGGAATCATGGAACCATGGAACCATGGAGTCATGGAACCATGGAACCATGGAGTCATGGAATCATGGAACCATGGAACCATGGAACCATGGAGTCATGGAATCATGGAACCATGGAACCATGGAACCAAGGAATCATGGAACCATGGAGTCATGGAAACATGGAGTCATGGAAACATGGAGTAATGGAAACATGGAGTCATGGAGTCATGGAATCAAGGCTGGAAAGATCCTCTGAACTCCTGCAGTCCAACCCTTCACCCAGCACTGGCAAGGCCACCCATAGTGCCAGGTCTGTGTGGGTCTTGGACACTTCCAGGAATGGTGGGGATTCCAACACTTCCCCGTGACGTGCAGGAGTAAGGAAATGGCCATGGCAGCATTCCATGGATCTGGAGAGTGCCAGGCAAGGACATGGCTGCAGGGGCTGGGGAGTAAAGGCTGTTGGAGCTCAGAGGGACTGAGAGAAGGAGGCACTAAAGGGCTCCCTGCTTTCCTTCTTCCACCTTTCCATAAAAGAAAGGCACAGAGAAAGAAATTTTCCTTCTGAGCCAGCCAGGAAAAGCCCTGGAGTCCCTCCCCAACTCTTCCTTCTTTTCAAAGTGACAAAAAACTGGGACAGAGGAGCTGCAGCTTGTCAGGCATTGCCAGATCCAGTTCTGGCTGATGCCTGACACAGATTCCAGCAGGAATTCCCATCCAACCTCTTGGCTCGGACCTCCAGGGGCAGCCATGGGTGATTGGCAGGACTGGGAATAAGGATGGGATGTCTGATGGAAAGGGAAGGGCCCTGCAGTCAGGAATTGGCTGAGAGAGACAGGCAGGGAATGCAGAGAGACCTTAATGGAAGCATTCCCACTGGGATAAAACATGGCCCATCCAGCTTATCCCATCCCTGTGGAACCACTCGTGGCTCCTGCACAAAATTCAGGAGCTGCTCCTCTTTTGGGAGGTGGAAAATCAGATCCAGCAGTCTGAGCAATTCAGATTTGATCCATCCAAAGCATATTTTCCACATTTCCAGTGGTGTGGGAGTGGCAGTGGGGTGGTTAGCTTTCAGAAATGTCACTGGAGAAGGATTCCCTAATTTTCCTGTAGTGCAGGAGGCGAAGGAAAGCCCTGGCACACATCCAGATCAGACACACTGGTTTCCCTTTGGGGACAGGTTCTTATTCCCATTTTCCCATCCAAGGCTGCCCCTAAAATGAGAGAGGGAGCTTAGAAATAAAGGGAGATTCCAAGGAAACAGAAAATGGAAAAACATCTTAAAGCACAAACAAAATGAGATAGAATAAGAGGAAAAAGGGGCTGGGAAAAGATTCATCCCCTAGCACCAGAACCCCAAAACTGGTCCTGGCAGCCAGGTCCTGGCAAAAGCCTGGAAGCTGGAAAAGGACAAAGCACAAGGATGACAGAAATCAGCCCAAATATTTGCTGTTTCACTGAAGTAATTCATATTCGTTTTTATCAGAAATGTGTTTTCTGTGCATATAATTTAAAATATTTGGACACCTCCTTGAAAATGTAGGGATTTTTATCCTGTTTCCCACCCCCCTTATGAAAAAAAAATAAAAGAGAAGGAAGTTCTTACAGGAAAAAGAAAGGAACAGCAAATGGAAAAAATGAACCCTATTTCTGCTTTATGATTGACTTCACAGCCATTTCCACTGGAAAAACATGGAAAAGGAACATTTTGCTGGAAAGAAATCAGCTGGGACTCCAGGCACAGGCATGGGTTAAGGCATGGAAGCATTTTTCTAAAACATTATTTTATTATTCCTTCATTTTTCCTGTTTTTTTCTAACATAAAAAATGGCATTCAGGCTTTTCTTGGGATGAATATTTGGCTTTTTCCTGGTTAAAAGGCAAAAACCATCTTTGTCTGGAACATCTGCATCCACCCGCTGGTTTTCAGCCCAAACCAGTCATTTACAAAGGTGACATTCTGCTCTCCAGCAGAATCCAGGGACAAATCCACCCCTTTGGACAGGAACAAAGCTCTCTGGGAATGGCAAAAAGCAGCCAGGGAATGTTCAATGGGAATTCCTCATCTGGGAAAGCCTTGGACTAACGTGGTGTGGGAGATGCTGGGTTTATTTGTCACCAGTTAGGCACTGGGGTTTGGTTGGCTGAGGAACTTGGAATGTTTTAATTCCCAGGAGTGGCTGGGATTTGACCCTGCCATGAGGACATCTTGCTTGGATATAGATAGCAAAATCCATCCCAAACTTTGCTGAAGTGGAGTTTAATTGAGTTTGGAGTGTGGTCTTGGTGCCAGCACAAATTAACTCACCCCAGGCTCCAGGAACGTGGTTCTCCAAAAATCCTGCATGATTTATGGAGCTGAGAGGAAAACTGGGGATAAAATGTGCCAGGTCAGGAAGGGACAAATCAGCCCGTGGGGCTTCAGTGGCTCCTCCACATCCATAACTCCAGTTTGAACTGAACTCCATGACTCCATCCATAACTCCAGTTTGAACTGAACTCCATGACTCCATCCATAACTCCAGTTTTCCTCCCAGATTTTCCCTTGGCCAGGGTGAGGCTGGGATCTGCCCACAAGGATCCATCTGGCAGCTGCCAGGCCCCATTCCCACCATCCTGGAGGTGCCACCTGGCTCATCCATGCCCTGGATCCACACACAGATCCCACTTGGAGCTGGGCTGGCCCAAACCTGCCTTATCAACCTGGAACACTCCCAATAACTGATGGAACCAAAGCAATCAGTAACAGCAGCAAGAAGGGATGATGGAAAGGTTTGGACAGGAACATCCAAGTTTTCCATGTTTTTTATGCTCATGTCACCTGGGATGGGAGGGGTCTGACCTCAGCACCCACTCCAGGTGGGAATGGAAAAACAGCCACAGGATTGTGGGACTTCTCCCCAAGTTTCTGGAGCTGTACATGGATTTTTGGTGCAGGAAGCATCTCCCCTTTGCAAACCTTGGGAGTTTCACCACTGGAATAGAAAGAAATCCAGGATGGATCCATTTATATGCCAGGAAAATCCAATGTTGAACCCATGGTGGGGCATTTCCTGTGCCCCTGCTTTGGACAAACTTCCCAGACATTCCCAATCCACACCAACGAACCAAACAGATGGAGCTGGTCCCTCGTTAATCTTCCTCTGGATCTGCCTGGGGCTTGCTCTAATTGATTCCAAGCTGAGCTTCCATTCTCCAGGAGGGAAAAATAAAATCAAATTTCCAGGTTTAACTCCAGTGCATCAATTCCATTTCCAGGGGTTTTGGGGTTTGATTTCCTTGGACAATTTCCTGGCACTCTGGGTTTGGAACAGGAGCAGATTGCTGGAGTGATGCTCCAGAGCTGTGCAGGGACACATCTGCAGCCTGTACCCATCTACTCCAGGCTGAGGCTTTGGAAAAGCAGGATTTTCATAAGTTATCCTTCAGAATCATGGAATTCTTCAGGTTGAAAAAGCCTTCTGTGATCACCAGGTCCAACCATCAGCATGTTCCCCACCAGTCCCTGTCCCCAAGTGCCACATCCACAGGGCTTCTGCCCCCAGGAATGGGGGCGGAAGGAAGGAAGGAAGGAAGGAAGGAAGGAAGGAAGGAAGGAAGGAAGGAAGGAAGGAAGGAAGGAAGGAAGGAAGGAAGGAAGGAAGGAAGGAAGGAAGGAAGGAAGGAAGGAAGGAAGGAAGGAAGGAAGGAAGGAAGGAAGGAAAACCTTGTTCCCTCACCTGTTTTCTCCTTCTCCCCTGCTGGTGCAGATTTTGGGAAGCTATCAAGGAATATCTCCAGGTTTCTCAGCCAGAATGAGCCCAGCTGGGGAGTCCAGTGAGTCCCAGTGAGTCCAGTCCCATCCGCTCTGCTCCTTCCTGCTGGAATCCCCATGGAATTCTGCTGTCCCTGCTGCTGCCAGGCAGACCAGTGACCCCAGTGGGCAGCACTGGGAATACTGGGAGCCCTCAGGCAGGTGGAGAGAAAGCACAGCTCCAGCCGCAAAGCCTCCTCTGGCTCCACTCATCCCATTCTGGATGTTTGCCCAAGTTCCCAAGGCCCTGGGAGCTGGGGGAGGGAAATTCCACAAATGTTATTAAATAGGTTAGGATTTAAGAGGAGCTGGAGTTCTGAGATAAAGCACAAATTTGGGATCAGGGCTCAGGAACATCCATTCAGCTCTTCCAAAACATAACTTTTGCTAATGTGGACAATAAAGCTTTCCTTAAAGTTCACATCTCTCTTCTTTTTCCCTAAATCTTCTTTTTTTTCCTTGGCCTCTGAACATAAAATCCAACCATTCGCTCCTTTGCTGTGCCCAGTTTTTTGTAATAAATGTCATCCTATTCACGCAAGAATTTCTCTCTGTCCCTAATTCTTCATCAAGAGCAGCAATTCTCCTCCTAAATCATGATCTGTGAGCATTTACCAGGAGCCTTTCCTGATTTGCCTCCCAGATCTCATAATTCTGGGCAAAATTGGAAGTGCCGGGCAAGAACGAAACGTTATCAAGTGAGGCTCAGACCATCCACAATCCCATTAGTCCAAATTGGATTAATTATTTGCAGGAAGTGCTAAATTAATTATTTGCAGGAAGTGCTAAAAGCGCACACAGGGCTAAATGGGTCGTGGAATTTCATGGGTTAAGCAAAAAGGGGATTTGTCACTTATTAATAAACAGTTAATTGAACTCAAACTTGCTGAGGACAGATCTTAATTTAAAGATTTTTATAGTTTTATATAAACCACCATTAACTGAACATCCCTTGGAACTCCTGGCAGGACATGAGGAGCCTGATGTGGGAAGAAAACCATCCCTCCTGCAGCAGGGATGGTCAGGGGATGATCTGAGGGAGAGGAAGGGCACCAGGGATCCCAGGACTCTGTTCCACTGCTGGGAGGACGGGAAAATTCGAATATTGGCGTTAATATGGTGGAGAACTCCACGTGGGAGGCATCCACCTGGACAGCCACTTCCATGTGGGATTTGCAGCTCTAGATCCTGCTCTCCAGCTGGGGCTGTCCCAGCAGAGCAGAGCAGGACAGGGATGTCCCTCCTGCCTCCAGGGCCCTGCTCAGGTTTTGTTCCAGAGGATTTGTGGTTCACACAACACCACGAGGAGCTGGATTTGGTCCATCTGTGCTGCACATTCCACCCCATCCTGCCTCAATTCCCAAACCCTTCTCAGTTCCTCACCATGCACAGCTCAGCTCCCACCACTCCCAGTTTCCCAACATTTCCTCCTGCTGCAAGCTGGAGTTGCCAAGTCTCCTTAGGGTGTCTTCTCTTTGCCCATTTCACCTTTCCTCAGCCTTACAGGCTCCCCTGGGTTTTCCCTTCATTCCAGTTCCTTCCCATAAACTGCTAATTTCTGTTTCCAGCAGCTGTAACTTTACCTACCCTGCCTTTTTCTCTCCCAAAAAAGTGAAACTCCCTCTAAAACTTTCAGGAGCAGAGCAGCTGCTGTCATCCCAAAGTCCTCCTGCTGGATCCTCTCCTTCCTCCCTCATCCTGCTGGACACAACTTTGCTTTCCCACCTGGCTGTCCTCCACCATCTTCTTCCCCTCCTTCCTCACCAGTTATCAATAATGCTGAATTATGAATTGCCTTAATGCTATTAAATAATTTACTCGTGATTTTAAATTCTTCCAGCAGCTTTTTGTCGACCAGTGCTTACCCAAGGAATTTAGTTTGGAATTCCTGAACGTTTGGTACTGTATTAATTAAAACAAAATAGAAAAATAAACAAGAACGGAGAAGTTAATGGAATAACTTAGGGTTGTTCTGTGGAAGGAACAATTCCCAACTGTCTGCAGTTAGGAAAGATGATTTAAAGTTTCATCTGGGAGAAATAATAGGATGTAATGGAATCCACATAATAATCAGGGCCTTATCTCAAAATGCCAATCTTGCCTCATGTGCTATTCTGGGGAAGATGATTTTGTTATCAATAATGGAAGGAATTGGTCCCTCTCTTCAGAGTCTTGTTCATACCAGGCAGATTCTTCTCTGTCCAGTTATTCTGGATTCTCACCAAAAATAAATCCCGGGGCTAAAATGGACACAATTCCTTTAACCATCAATTAACTGCAGCGGTTAATTGGGGCTGGGAACAGCACCCTGCTCTGGCCTGGCTCCCTCAGCCCCCCGAGGGAAAGGGGGAGCAGAGGGAGCCCATCCCAGGGGAACTCGGATCTTCTCTCCAGAGCAAAGCCCCCACAGCCCCTTCCACGTAAAGAGCTGAAGCCTGAGAGAGGAAAGTTCCTTTTTTGTGTCATTCAACCAAATCCCACCTAAACATGGCAGAAAAACCCTCATCCCACTTCAGTCCTGCCTTTGAACACTGACCCAGGCAGACACTGTGAATATTAATTCATTAACATGAAGACACTTAATTGCATTGTTCCATATCCAGCTGCACCTGTAGGATATTGTCACAGTGACAGGAGATCCTCAGCCCCCTGGGGTGACCTAGCAGCTGGCACTCAGGGATGTCCCATCCATGGCTCCTTTCTCTAAATTCCCACATGCTCATGGGGGGGTGGCCAGCAGCCTAAAGGCTATGAGGACAATGTCACATCTGTGTTCCTGGCAGGGAGGAACCCTCCAGAGGCCTTTTAAACTACATTTAGAGGTGCACAAAATCTCCTGAGCTGGAGGGACCCCAAGGATCATCCAGTCCCACCCCTGTCCCTGCCCAGACCCCCAACAATCCCACCCTGTCCATCCCTGGCAGCGCTGGCCAAAGGCTCCTGGAGCTCTGGCAGCCTCGGGGCCGTGCCCATTTCCTGGGCAGCCTGGGCAGTGCCAGCACCCTCTGGGGGAAGAACCTTGCCCTGATCTCAGCCTGAGCTCCAGCCATGCCCTGGGTGCTGTCCCTGTCCCAGAGCAGAGATCAGTGCCTGCCCCAGCGCTGTAAATCCCAAAACTGCCCCCAAACATCAGGAGGTCCTGCAGAGAATCCTGACCCCACAGATTTAGTGGGATTTTCCTTTGTTCTAGGAATTTGGCAACAGCTCTTAATTCCTAAGAGGAATTGGGTGTCCCAACACCTGCACCCAGCCTGTGCCCAGCTCCAGACACTGCTCCCCCTTGGATCACAGTTCTGGGTGGAATCTTTCACTCTATCCCCACAGTGACTCTTCTCAGAATCACTTTTGAGAGCTGGATTGTGACAAGCCAGGCTCAGGACTGTGGCCTTAGCAGACAGAAAATAATCACTGAAATAACTCTTCTCCCTGTGCTTCTTTACTCTGCTGGAATGATTCACTTCATTCCTGTCACCACTGATCAGATCCAGCCAATGCAAATTCCAGCTGCAGGAGGAGACTCTATTTTCTCCTTGCTCTGTGAGATTCATCTTAGTAAAAAAAAGCTTCTGGAATTACACCTGCTTAATAAAAAATACCTGCCTGATGCAAGTGGAACGGTCTGACACAGGAATTCTTGGCAAGGAAAGGTCCAGTGGCCTCTGCAACACTTCTGGAGCTCTGGGGCTTCCTTACAACACAGCTCCAGACCCCTGGGGCAATTAATATGGGTAATTAATGTGGGGTAATTAGTGTAGGACAGTTAGTCTGAACCCAGATCTCATCTCTATCACTTGATTAGGAACCCTCCTGGTTCCTGTGAGCTGCCAGGACCCGAGGGTGGGGTTCAGGTGTCCCCAAGGGGAGACACGGTGGGGGCTGGGGGGTTTTGAGCCATCCTAAAGCAGGGATCTGAAAGAGCTGATCCTAAAAATGCCTCTGTCCCTCCTGGATCTCCAGGCAATCCACAGGCTGGCTTGGCTGTGGATGTTCTTCCTTAGGTTAAATTAGGAGAAGTTAATCCCATCCTGAGCACCCAAAATAAAAATCAATTCCTCTCTTGCTATCCAGTGAAAAATTCCCAATAAAATCCCAATAAATTCCCTTTCTGTGTTGAATATTGTTCAGCCCAAGGGTTGTTTTCCAGCTCTTCCACCTCTCACACCTGAAGCCTCTGGGAACAGGAGACCCAGCTCCGGACCTGGGACATGTCCTGAGAGGCAGAATTACTGAGGGGTGTCGTCCCCACCCCTGTCCCTGTCACACCCCTGTCCCTGTCCCACCCTGTCCCTGTCACCCCCTGTCCCAGCCTGCTCTGTTGACAATCTCAGGTTCTTTGCTCTGAGGCTTTTTGGGGTTGCCCAGCTGCTGATGTGGCAATGCCAATTTTAGTGGTTGGACTCCCAGGTCTTGGGGGTCTTTCCAAGCTGAAGAATTCCATGGATTCTGTGATGCTGTGGATGCTCATGAGTCCTTGCTGGGCTCTGTCCAGCCTGGCTGAACGTCCCTGATGGAGAACTTCCCTTCTCCCCTCATTTCAAAACCCCATTGTTCCTGCCACTGCAAGGTTTTGATTTATAAAAACCTTAACAAGTTTTGCTCATTTTCAGCTGTTAAACCCCAGAAAATGACCCCAGTGTGAATGCACTGCAGGGAGTGACATTGACAATGCCATGGTGTCACAAACACTGGGAGCAGCCTGAGATGTGGCCATGGGAACACAGAAACAAATCCCTGAAAGGAAAACTGTGAAGAGGGCAGAGAAGAGGGGAGTGAAAAAGAAGGAAGGAAGGGATGTGACAAAGAAATGCACCAAGGCATTTTGATTTATCAGAACAAATCTGTTTGTTCTCCTGTTTGCTGAAGCAGCTCATGAATTATGTTGGGCAAACAGACAAACTCAGTAACTAAAGGCACATTAGTCCCTTCATTTCTGTTTATGAATGTGGACTAGGAGAGAAACATGATAGGAAAAGGAATGGATATGGATAATTCTCTTTTTTAAATTATTAGCTGTGTATATTTCTCTGTGCCTCATCCATCTCAGTGGGGCCTGTGCAGGAGCAGGACCCTCCCAGCTGAACATCCCCTGCCCCACCCAGCAGGGCTACACAAGGTGTTCCCATGGAGTGGAACCTGAGGCTTGGAGGTGCCCAGGGCTGTGTGCCTGTGGTGGGTGGACTTTGGGACAAGGCCCAAGGGTGAACAGGGCTCAGGATGGAGCCCCAAGGGTGAGCAGGGCTCAGGATGGAGCCCCAAGGGTGAACAGGGCTCAGGATGGATCCCAAAGGCTGCACCAACGCTCAGGATGGAGCCCCAAGGCTGCACCAAGGCTCAGGATGGAGCCCCCAGGCTGCACCAAGGCTCAGGATGGAGCCCCAAGGCTGAATCAATGCTCAGGATGGAGCCCTAAGGTTGTACCAAGGCTCAGGATGGAGCCCCCAGGCTGCACCAAGGCTCAGGATAGAGCCCCAAGGCTGCACCAAGGCTCAGGATGGAGCCCCCAGGCTGCACCAAGACTCAGGATGGAGTCCCCAGGCTGTACCAAGGCTCAGGATGGATACCCAAGGGTGAGCAGGGCTCAGGATGGAGCCCCCAGGCTGTACCAAGGCTCAGGATGGAGCCCCAAGGCGGCACCAAGGCTCAGGATGGAGCCCCAATGTTGTACCCAGGCTCAGGATGGAGCCCCCAGATTGTACCCAGGCTCAGGATGGAGGCCAGGTCTGTTTAACACCTTGATTGATGACCTGCATGAGGGCATTGAGGGCTCCCTCAGCCACTTCCCAGCTGGCACCAAGCTGGGGGGAGCAGGGATGTGCTGCAGGGGAAGGGTCTGGGCAGGCTGGATCCATGGACTGAAAGCCAGGGACTGAGGGGCAGCCAGGCCAAGGGCAGCCCCTGCCCTGGGCTCACAACAGCCCCAGGGAGGGCTCCAGGCTGGGGCAGAGGGGCTGGAAATGCCCAGCAGGAAAGGCCCTGGGGGTGCTGGGGGCAGCGGCTGGACACGAGCCCAGGTGAGCCCAGGTGAGCCCAGGTGTGCCCAGGTGAGCCCAGGTGTGCCCAGGTGTGCCCAGGTGAGCCCAGCTGTGCCCAGGTGTGCCCAGGTGGCCAAGAGGCCAAGGCCCCTGGGCTGTGGCAGCCCTGGGGTGCAGCAGGAGCAGGGCAGTGCCCGTGCCCTGAGCTGGCACTGCTGGGGCACCTCCAGTGCTGGGGCAGCTCTGGGAGCCTCCTGACAGGAGAGACCTGGAGGGGCTGGAGCGTGTCCAGGGAAGGGGATGGAGCTGGAAGGGGCTGGAGCCCCAGGAGAGGCTGAGGGAGCTGGGAAGGGGCTGGAGCCCCAGGAGAGGCTGAGGGAGCTGGGAAGGGGCTCAGCCTGGAGCAAAGGAGGCTCAGGGGGGACCTTGTGGCTCTGCACAGCTCCTGACAGGAGGGGACAGCCGGGGGGGTCAGGCTGTGCTCCAGGGAACAGGGACAGGAGGAGAGGGAACGGCCTCAGGCTGGGCCAGGGCAGGCTCAGGGGGGAATTTGGGGAAATTCCTACATGGGAAGGGTGGTCAGGCCCTGGCACAGCTGCCCAGAGCAGCTGGGGCTGCCCCTGGATCCCTGGCAGTGCCCAAGACCAGGCTGGGCATTGGGGCTGGGAGCAGCCTGAGATGATGGGGTGGCCCTGGATGGGCTCCCAGGTCCCTTCCCACCCAAACCACTCCATGGATCTGACATGTCCTGGATGCCCAAAGCCCCTCACAGCAGGGCTGCTCCATCCCAGAGGCTCCCACAGGATGAGGTGACAGCCAGGGGTGGTGGATGTGCTCCAGCACTATCCCTGCACCCAGAGAATGGGAAGAGGGGGAGCGCTGGAGAATGGGGAAAAAGCTGGGGATGAGCAAGGACACGGGGGAGAAGGAGGGAAAATGCAGAAGGGAGGGTGGAGCAGACCTGGAGAAGACAGAGGAATTTTGTTTTGTGTGTGGGAGGATGAGTGATGGGCCCTGGTGTGGGAAAGCAGGGCCTGAATGCAGAGTTGAGCTGCAAACACAATAATGACACAAATTCCAGGGAAAACACAGTTTTTCATGTAAAACTGATGTTTCCCCATAAACCTTTATTTACCCAAAAAGATGAAGAGCAATCTCTGAGCCATGTAGGAGCATTTGTCACCTGAGAAGGTGCAGGTAGGAGAAGGGGCTGGTTATTCAGACAAATTATCTTCAGATTATTAGTGAGCCCGAGCGCTGTGGGAGTTCTACAACCCCAAACAAGCAGGAGCCTTCTCTGGTTTTAAAAATGAGCACATCCTGAAGCCCCACAGAACTGCAGGGAAGAGAATTCCATCTCCTGGAATTCCTGTCAGGCTTTGTGTGCTGGTGGAAACAGGGATGTATATTTATTTAACACAGAAAAGGGCAGATGTGATTAAGAATTTAAGGAGGTTCTGATGGCTTTTAAGCCTCTATTTGTCAAGGGTGGACAGAGAAGTTGTCTATAAAAACCAAGAGTAACATCCCTTTTCCAGATCAATGCCTTGCCCAATTTTTTACATTTTCCTCAAGTTTTTGAGCTGCCCTTCAGCTCCCAGCTAGGGATTTCCTGTCTCTGTTCCCACCTGTAAAACAGGGGTCTGATGCCTCCTCCAAAAATGGAAACAAACCACAGAAATAACAGCCAGAAAAAAGAAAAAAAAAGTAAAAAAGCCCAGTAGCATTACCTAAAACCATTCCCAAGGTCACAAAGTCAAGCAGTTAGAAATTAAGAGGTGTCAGATTTAAGCTGTCTGGAAAATCTTCATTTTGCCCTGCTGTGTGTGTGCATTGTAATCCAGCCTTAAATATGGGATCATTCCTGCTCCTGAGGCAGATCCTGCTCGTTCCAGGCTCGGAACAGACTTGCTCCTGGAACAGCAGCTCTTCAATATTTCATTGGGTCTCATCGTTCAGTGTGTGGCTCCATGCATTATTTACTGCAGACAGCACTGAATACAGAATTATTAATTCCTTACCAGCCTTTTCCTTTGTGCTTCCCCACCCAACCTTTCTTCTTCCCCGAATTTAATGAATTTATCTGAACAATGCATCTGAGGGGGAATCAATGAAAAGCTTTGCAGTTTACGGGCGGGGGAAAATGATGCGTGCAAAAAGGATCAAAGCTAAAACAATCTGATTTTTGGGGTCACATTTTGGCTCTCTGGCCTGGCTTTCTTCAGCACTGCCAGGTTTTAGGGATCTCAGAGCACGTTGGGCTGGATGGGCTCTGCCTTGCAGGGGAAGGGGAGAGCCCCAAGGGATTTAAGGCAGGATTCACCTCCCTGAAAAAGAGATATCAACCCCTGAGCTGATTATCCTGCCCTTAGCAGGCAGCTGATCTCCATGCAGAATAAAGCAAATAAGGAGCCAGACAGCTCATTTTGGGTTGTCCCAGGTGAATCCTTTCCATGGAATTAATGAGGAAAAAATCCCAAGGGACTCTGCAGCCTTATTTGTGCAGAGCTGGGTGAGGGAGCGGAGGGAGGATGGGAATTCTGGGGTCGTGGTGGGGATTGGGGCTGGGAAGAGCCACACTCAACTCCTGCCCCTGCTGCAGGACCCAGGGGATGCTCAGGGATCACGGAATCCCAGGCCCAGGACACCCCAACAGCCCCACCATCAGTGCCCAAAGGCTTTTATGAAGGGCCCTTTTTCAGTGCCCACCTTCTGGGGAAGTCACCTCCTGCTCTAAACGTCTGCCACTCCCTTGGGTTCACCCAGTTCTCCTGGAATTCTCCTTCTGGAGACAACCTGCCTCTGCTCCACCAGGGAGTTTGTCCTGTTTTGGTGGTGGAACGAGTTCCAATACACAGACAATGGGAAATCTCTTCATAGGGCAGCGTCTGGGACTTCCCAGAGTGGCTGTTTTGGAAAAAAAAATTGGCAGCTTTGGGAAAAAATGGCTGTTTTGGAATGAGGAATCCAAGGCTGAGCCCCCCAGCATTATTTAACTTGATCCAGTGAGTGAGGGAAGCTAAAGCTCAGCTCAAGGGTTCTTCCCACAAAGTCAAAGGCTCTGGCAGGAGGAAATATTTTCAGCTGGAAGAAATATTTCCCTCCCAAGGAACTGACTTACAATAAGACTCACTTGCTATAAAGCTGCATTTCTCTTTCCAGTGCAGTATTTCCATGGGATGGAAGAGGTTTATTCACCATTGAGGTGCTGGAGGGGGGTTCTCACTCTCACCTCCAAGCTGTGCTGCACTGGGGATGAAATTCCTTAGCCCTCGCAAAACAGGGGGGCAAAAAAAAAAAAAAAAAAAAGAAAATTCAGGTTGAACTGAATCCTGAGAAATATTTTTGGGTGCTTCAACCAAACAGAAAGAAATCTTCTGCAGCAGGAATATTGGGAAGTTATTCCCAGCAGCCACACTCAATTTGTTTCTGGGTTCGTGTGGTTCTGCAGTATTTAATTCAAAATAAACTCCCTTTAGACACTCAGATCCCAACTGGGATCAAAGAAAAGGTGAAAAAGTCAAATTTCCCACTGGGCAGGAGCTGGATGTGCTGGAGGAGAAAAGGCAGTGGAAGATTTTTGGTGGAATGATCTTGGTTCAGTCCAGGGGCACCAGAGCTGGCACTGCCCTAGGAGAACAGAAACCAGATCCAAGGAAAAAGCTCCAGTGGGGAAAGGAAAACAGAGAGACAGGCTAAGGCTTAAGGCTAAGGTTTAGGAGTGTGGCTTTCTGGGAGCCTACAGGTAAGGTAAAGAGGGACTGGGGACAAGGGAGGGAGTGACAGGACACAGGGAATGGCTTCAAAGAGACAGAGAGGAGGTGGCAGAGCAGCAGGAGGGAGGAAGGCAGGAAGCCTCTGGGCACATGAGGCCTCCAAAGGCCCAAAAAAAAGACCAACCTCTCATTTTTTTATGTCTTTAACACCAGGATCTACATCTCTAGGAGAGCTGGGAGTGCTCACCTGGAGAGGAGAAGGCTCCAGGGAGAGCTCAGAGCCCCTTGCAGGGCCCAAAGGGGCTCCAGGAGAGCTGGAGAGGGACTGGGGACAAGGGCTGGAGGGACAGGACACAGGGAATGGCTCCCACTGCCAGAGGGCAGAGATGGATGGGAGACTGGGAATGAGGAATTGTTCCCTGGCACAGGGTGCCCAGAGCAGCTGTGGCTGCCCCTGGATCCCTGGCAGTGCCCAAGGCCAGGCTGGACAGGCTGGGAGCACCTGGGACAGTGGGAGGTGTCCCTGCCATGGCAGGGGTGGCACTGGGTGGGATGTGATGTCCCTTCCCACCCAAACCATTCCATGTGTCTGTGGTTCCATGGTCTTGTTGAAGCCCACACTCCCAGGAAGAGCCAATGTCACAAAGGGCCATTCCCCAAGTGCTGCCTGCTGGGATGAGCTGTGTCAGCATTCCTTGAACACAACTCTTTGATACCAAACACAGAACTTTAGTCCTGAAAGGACCACTGTGATATTTAAACTGATTTTATGGACAGAGATACTTTTTTCCCTGTTAAGTGTGGAATGAGCCCCATAATTTGTGTATAATCAAACATCCTGCAAAAAACGTCTGGATTTTATTGGTTGAGGTGGGGTCTGCACTTGTGGCCCTTCAGAAGCCTTTCCCACTTCTTATACTTTTATTTTTAATTTGAATTTGTTCTGCTTCACCACCCACTGCTGGCCACTTTGCTGGTGCTCATGGAGCACATTCCCACGTCCTTCCCTCCGAGCCTGTTTACACATCACATAACAAATCGTTTTTCAGCCTTGTCTGTTTTTTTCTTGATAGCCAGAATGTATTGAATTCCTTCTGTGTTTCATAAAAACTCATTTCCCAAGCTTCCAAATAATTGTATTGCTGCTTACTCTTCTAGCTTCAATTTTTCACTTGACTAAATGCACTTTTCCAAGATTAATCCCATCATTGCCCCATGAGATGTAAAATAACCAACTAATCCCGGGTTTATCTATTTGCAGATCACCCCCCAGGCTTTTTATCCCTGGGCTGGGGAGATCCCATGAAGATCTTGGATTTTGGGGGGGAAGAAGGTGGGGTTTGTGTGCAGAGAGTGAGAGGGTTGGCCCCTTTGGCAAAGGCTCCTCACACACCTCGTTGCTGATGCAGAAATTGTGACATTAATGGGACACTGGGTGCTCTGTCCTGGTTGGGTGGGGCTTGGCACAGGCTCTCGTCATGTTTGCCAGAAGTTGATGTCTCCTCCTGTACCTGGCCCTATTTAATGATGAAGTAAAACCAAATCTGCCTCTGGGAGACTCCGGGGCTGGGCAGGAGGCAGAAGTGTCCCAGTCTCCCCAGGGAATCCCAGCCATGATCACCAGGATCTTTTCCAGGGCTTTAATGGACAAAATCTATGGCATATTTATGTCTTGCTTTGGAAATTCTCTCTCATTAGGAATCCTTGGGATAAAAGCAGACAGTGATCCATCTTTAATGCTTCCATTAATGCTTTAATGGAAGCAGCAGGAGCTGCCATCGATCTGCTCCGGGGTTCTGGCAGGGGGAGGCTGAAAGCAGAGGGGTTCAAGGGGCCAGCTCCTCCTGTCCTCGGTGTGCTCCTGTCCCACCTCCTTGACACACCATGGAATGCTGTCCAGTACTCCAAAATAAGGGAAAAAATTCACCAGGAGAATCCCTGCCATGACTACCAGTACCTTCTCCAGGGCTTTAAAGGACAATTTCTATGGGATATTTATGTCTTGGTTTAGAAATCCTCCCTCATTAGGACCTCTTGGAGCAGTTCCAGGGATGAGATTATCAGCAGGCACTGATCCATCTTTAATGACCCCGGGATTTAGAACAGGAGCTTCCATTGATCTGCTCTGGGGTCTGACAGGGCTGAAAGCAGAGGTGGCTCAAGGGGCCAATTCCTCCTGTCCCAGGTAACCATGAGAAGGGTCCTTGGTGTGCTCATATCCCATACCCTTCACACTCCATGGAATGTTGTCCAGTACTCCAAAACAAGGGAAAAAACAGCCCCTGCCATCTTGGGCTCCAGGAAGAAACAAGTGGAGGAGGAGAGAGCAGTGGGTGATGTCCTGGGACTCCTCTGCAGCTGGAAAACTTGGAAGCATCTCATGCTCCTTAGGTGAGACCTGCACCCCACAGAGCAGGACCTGAGAGTGCCCAGAGTTACAATTCCAGGAAAGATCCCAACAAAGCAAAGATTCTCGGAGCAACAAGTGCTCAGCTTTTATTTCCAAGTTGTAATTTGTGCTTTAAGTGGAGTTTTAGATGATGACGGGGCCAAACCCAGCCTCCACTGCATCCCAGGGAGGAAAAAGGAGCCAGGTTAGGATTCAGCCTGGGAACCAGAACAAGAACTTGACAGGAAGCTTGGAGCAGAGGATTCAGTCAATAAAGCTCAGCCCATCCCAGCTGCTGGAGATCGTTTCCCTGGTGGGATGTGTCCTGTTGCACGTAGGTAAAGCCTTATAAAATAAGAGCCTTGTTACTGGGTCCTTCAGCATCACTGGGGCTGGGACGAGCCTTTGCATCAAAAGAATATTGCCCTTGGAAGTTTGACCTGCTTCATCCTGATTCAGGAAATTGAGAACACACAGGGTGTCTTAGGCTGAAAGGTGTAGCTGGGTGTGTGTGTGTTCCATCCCCATCTGTCAGAGCTGGGGCAGTTCTCTGCTGTTCATGGGGCAGTTTTCTTTATCTCTCCCACAGCCCATCCTCCCTCCAGCAGATCTCTGCTGTCCATGGCCAGTGAGTGTCCCTGCAGAGCTGATCAAATTCCATCATCCCATGGGGAGATGCTCTGCCCAGGGCAGGAGCCAAGCATTCCTACCTGGATATAATCTGGAGATTCTGGAACACCAGCACGGCTTTGCCACTGGATTTCCCAGAGGAACAGCTGCTCTCTTCTCCTGGATCCTCAGAGGAGGGCTCCACCCTTCTACCAGACCTCTGCTCCAGCAGAACCACCCCTGGCACTGCAGGAGGGCTGCAGCCACAATTCCAATGGCCCTGCTGCCAGCACCCTGACCCACAGGGTGTCAGGCTGTGTTCTGGCTCTGTCAGTGTTGTTTTGGTTTACTGCATTGTTTATCTTTTTATTTTCTTCCCTATTAAAGAACTGTTATTCCTGCTCCCATATTTTTTGCCTGAGAGCCCCTAATTTAAAATTTATAGCAATTCAGAAAAAGGGGGGGTGGGGGCAGGATTTCCATTTTTCCATTTTCCATTTCAGGGGAGTCTCCTGCCTTCCTTAACAAACACTTGTCTTTTGAAACCAAGACAGTGGCAAAACCTGATAGGCCAAGAAACACTGATAGAGTATTGTAATTAGGAAATGATTGACTTCTGACTGTGATCGTGTGAATTATAACATCTGTATTGTCTCACCCTTCTCCTGGGACTGAAAATGGAATAAGAGTTTTGAAAATGCCTCTCAGTTGCCCCATCTCTGGCTCAGAAAAGGGCTCTTAATCCAACACTCTGGACTATCGTGGTTTGAATGAAGTGACTCCAGCACTGAGCGCTGCTGTGACAGACCTGCTGGAGGTCCAGGAGGAGCTGGAGTCCAAGGCAGCAGAGTGTTACTCTGTGGCATTCACATTCTCTGAAAAAATTCCTTCACCCAGGATTTTTCTCCTGGGAAGGTGAAAGGCAGCAAGAGAGGCCTCAGAGAAAAGGAAAACAATTCTTATCTCATTTGCTTCTCCTGTGTTGAGCTGGTGTGGGATGTGTTTGGGGATTGTTCACCCACAGGTGATTGTTCCATTGCATTCTGCTGGGAGTTGTTTTCACTCTTTGGCCAATCGGGGCCAAGCTGTGTCCGGGCTCTGGAAAGAGTCGGGAGTTTTCATTATTATCTTTTTAGCATTAAGTATCCTTTCTGTTGTAGTATAGTATAATATAATATAATATAATATAATATAATATAATATAATATAATATAATATAATATAATATAATATAATATAATATAATATAATATAATATAATATAATATAATATAATATAATATAATATAATATAATATAATATAATATAATATAATATAATATAATATAATATAATATAATATAATATAATATAATATAATATAATATAATATAGTAATAAATTAGCCTTCTGAGAACATGGAGTCAGATTTCTTGCCTTCGTTGGGCCATCCCTGTATTTACAATAGTGTGCCACTGCTGACATTGCTGAGGTGTTTTTCTCTAATCCTCTGGCAGCAGAATTTGCTGGGCCCTCAGCTGGCTGGGGCTGGGAAGGGGTTGGGGTGCCCCAGCAGTAAAAGGGGATGTCACACCCTGCAAACCCCAAACCAGAGGGAACAGCACCTCCTCCATCCCTCCTGCATCCAGAGGTGAAATCCCTGGGAGCAGAGGGTCCCTGGGGCTCTCTGCCATCCATCACTCTGGATTTTCAGGAGAAAACAAGTCAATCAATTAATTAATTAAATAACATCAAGTCCTTTTTTGACAGAATTATCAAACAATGGCTGGGCCATTAAAGCAGGACTGGAGGATGCTCCAGGATAATGGAGAACTGGGATAGAATTGTCATTATTTATATTATTGGCTGTGTGGTAGATGCAAGTACAGACCTCAAGTGCCACTTCTTGAACTCCCAGAGGAGAAAATCCCAGTGCTGAGGAGCAGCTCTCAGGCTGCAACTACTCCAGAGGCTCCCAAGACTATTTAACCCAGGAAAATAAAGTCTTGGAGTCAACACAGTGGCTCTTTAAAACACACTTGCAGGAAATGAATTTGTAGAGAGTTTTAAAAGTTTGATAGAAGGTTTACATAGTATAAATTTATATATAAACTTTGAGATAAGAAATGTTGATTTAGAAATGTTATAGAATAGGATAGATATTGTTAAGAGAGAAATGGAATTAGAAATAAGTTCTAAAAGATGGTTTTATAAATAAGATTAGATACTTTGGAGAAATAGAATTATAAAATATGTATTGAGGTAAGACATGAGGGGTAATTTCAGATTATTAACTTTAAGGTATTTATAGTATGGTGTAGTAAAAGTTAATAAATTAAGAAATGTTTATAATGTATTGTAATTAAGAAATAGTTTTTCATTGTAATAATGTGAATGAAAATACTTGTATTATTTTATTTTTTATATAAGATTAAAAATAGAATAAAAAGTTTTAAAATGCTTCTCCGTTACTTCATCTCTAGGTAAAAAAAACCTTAATCCAGCACACACTGGGTGAGTAAGTAACAACAAAAGAAGAATATTTAAGTTAGAGGATAATGCTCCAATAATGTCAAAGTGGCCATGAATAAATTTACACTGGAAGGCAGAATAAAACCCCAAACCCTAAACAACTATGGAATTATATCCTGGGATGACTTTCCAAACAGCACAGTAGGGGCAAGAAACTGAAATTATTTTGAAGCTAAAAAAATGGAGGAAAGCTTGTAAGGCAGGCCATGGGTCAGCCTGGGGGAATAAATGGAATTGAAGTTCTCTGTGGCCAACCTTGTGCTGGAAGAGGGCAGAGGGGAGGGGAAGGAGCTGCCTTGTTCTCACTGATTGTATTTATTTGTTCCCTGGATATTCTGGATTGTACACATGGCAAACTGAGCTGTCCTGACAAATATTCCTGCAGCCCTGCCTGCTCTGCTTGTAGCAGCACAGCTCCTGTAATGGAAAGAGGATTTATTTCCAAAGGCTTGATGTCCAAACTGGAATTAGACAAGGACTTGTGGATTGTACCCACTTTGTTCAGCAGTGCTTGTTCAGCTTTCTTGGCTCAGGGAAAAGAGGGATCTGTTTGCTATTCCTACACATTCCAGCCCTTAATTCTTTCCCAGCACAATCCTGTCTTGCTGTGAGAAGCACCAGGTCATTTCCTTGGTGTTCCCAGGCAGCTTTACAGGGAATGGAATTAGAGAAAGCAAAGAACTGATATCTGTGGGTAACATTCCCTCCCTGTTTATCTCCTGGGGTGGGTGGCAGGAAATTCCCATTACACACAGAATGGGGAAATCAGTCAGGGCAACAGCAAGAGGAAAACAAATCCTTAACCTGGCTGCACCCAGGGCACACCTGAGTGAAATGTTCCTGGAAAAGCTGTTCCAAGTCATCAGGAGGTGCTGATATTCAGGAGGGGATTAAGAAAAATAAAGAAAAATAGGTTTAAATTTAAAAATTGGTGCTAAATTATTAAATGGAAATTATTTCTTATTATGTCTCTTGTTTTGAAATAGAGAACAAAATACAAAGAATGGAAATAAGAGAGTAAAATGAAAGATCAGTCACAAAATCTTTGTCTGTGGTGTAGAAAACAGGGGTCACGCTGGGATTTTGAGCAAATAAATTTTGACACCAGGACTTTAGAAAGGCCAAGGGAAGCCAGCAGGACTATCCAGAGGCAAAATGGGTACTGGGAATGCTAAAGGATCATCCAAATTTAGGGAAGTAAGTGCTCACCAAAACCAAATGCCATGTTTGCAGCTGCTTTTACCAGGAATGGGGTCAGGGAGGCTCCTGCTCCCTTTTTAGAAGGGGACACATCAAAGCATCATTCCCATCATGAAGGAGATCCTGGAGCAGATCCAAAGGTATTCACAAATCCCCCAGAGGAGGGATGTTCCTCCCAGGTCCCTGAGAATTCCGTGGGGGAATTGCTGCTTTAATAACTGGTGGGAAAGCTGGAATGTAAAAATGCCTCAAGGTGAGATCACCAATGTGGTTCCCATTTTTAAAGAGCATCCAGTGTGAAGTTCAGGAAAATCTGGAGTGGCAGCACATCCTTACCAGATAACTGGGATCTAAAAGAGGATCCATGGATAAAACAGGATAATGGGGAGAGTCCAGGGAGTTCTGTAAAGGGAAATGGTGCTTTGGAGGAGCCCATGGACACAGGGATAAGGGAGACACTGATAAAGGACTCGCATTTCCAAAGGCATTCTGCAAAGTCTTTCACCAAAAAGAAGAAATAAAAGTGTCTTAAAGAGGTGAAGCTGCCATGGAATGAGGGCAAAGGTCCTCACATGGATAAAAAAATGTTGAAAACAGAATTAAAACAGCCTGGAAATTAAATTATCAATGCTCATAGAATGGAAGTGACTGGAATTCACTGAGGGAATGAAATCAGGGAAAAACTTTGGAAGTCCTTGTGACAATAAAAGGTAGCAAACTCATCCAGGGTGCAGTTCCTGCTCCCACTGTGAGGTTCTGCTCCTCTTTTCTCCTCCAATTTTCTGCCAAAAAGGTGGGACAGGACTTGAACCAAACACAGAGAAAAGAGCAGCAGATGGGATTAAATTGATTCACAAATATGTGAGTTTTTATTGCAGAAACAGTAACAAACACCAGGATTCTGCATCCTGAAAGTGTCTGGATTAGGGCAGGGAGAGGTGGGATGGATCTCAACAGACCCACAGCATGAAGGGAATGGCCAGCTCAGGAATAACTGGGATAATTGTTCATTTTCCTGTCCAAGGAAGGAAGGAAGGAAGGAGGGAAGGAGGGAAGGAAGGGAATGAAGAAATCCTCCAGATATTGGAGAAATTGCCCAACAGCCTGGGCAGGTTCTGCTGTGAAGTTCCACCTTCACCTCAGCAGAGATGGAGCTGCAGGGATGGTGCCAATGCCCCACCTGTTCCTTGGCATCCATGGAATTCCTTCTAGGAGAGACAAACCCCCTGCCAGCCCCTCCTGACTCCCTCAGATCCTTGCAGGAGGTGATCACTGACAGAAGATGCTGTTCCTCGGGGCAGATTTTCTGTCACCACTGGAAAACCAAGTCCAGAATCACCCAAGAATTGGTATCACTGTGACCTTCCTGCTGTATTTTGAAAGAAATGCCTCTAATCCAACAAGCTGAGTTTAGTTAAACCAGAGCTGTGCAGAGCAGGGGAGGGCAGTGGGACCCTTCCTGGTCCCACTCCAATAGTTGCAGCAAAGCTCTGAGATCTCCAACAGATCCTTCACACACAGATCCCTGCATGGGAAAATCTGCTTGGAGATAATCCCTCCAATAGATACAACCCCAGTAAAGTGTCTCTCATTATTCCTGCAATATAGAGCTGAAAAAAGTACAGATCAAGGCATTGCAGTCACATCCATTTCACCCCCTTGAAGGAAGAGTTGCCCAAACCAGCTGGGAGTCTCCAGGGAATGACAGGACACGGGAGTGCCCAAGTGACAGGTTAGCAAAATCCCTCTGTCTTGGTTTGCAGGGACAAGTGTCTGCTAAGGAAGGCAGGAGCAGCTCCTGAAATGGAAAATGCAAAACCCCTTCCCTCAGAGCTATTATAGTCTTGAAATTAAGGGGCTCTCAGGCAAAGATATGGGAGTAGGAATTACAGTTCTTTATTGGGGAAGAAAATAAAAATAACATAAACAATGCAGTAATACAAAACCCCACTGCCAGGGTCAGAGCAGTCCCTGTCCCCTGTGTGTCAGGGTGGGGGCACAGCCCCATCCCAGGGGGGCTCAGCCCTCCTGCAGTGCCAGCTGTGGCTCTGCTGCAGCAGGATCCTGCACAAGGGGGGAGTTTTCCTCTGCAGCTCCAGGGCTGCTGGAGATGGGCCTGCTCTCCCTCTGGGAATGCAGGGCAGGAGAAAGCTGCTCCTCTGGGAATGCAGGGGGCAAAGGCTGCTGTGCTGTTCCAGGGCAGATTGTATCCAGGTAGGAATGCTTGGCTCCTGCCCTGGGCAGAGCATCTCCCCATGGGATGATGGAATTTGATCAGCCCTGCAGGGACACTCAGTGGCCATGGACAGCAGAGATCTGCTGGAGGGAGGATGGGCTGTGGGAGAGATAAAGAAAACTGCCCAGTGAACAGAGAGAACTGCCCCAGCTCTGACAGATGGGGATGGAACACACAGCCCCAGCCACATCTTGCATTTCCAACATAAGACACCATCCCAACCCCATTCCAGCTCCATCCCAGCCCCATCCCAGTCCCCTCCTGGCCTCTTCCCAGCCTGGTCAGGGATCCTGAACCTGTGCACAGTTCTTGTCTCCCTGCCCTTGGTCCCAAAGATCTCCTGAGCTGTAAATCATTCCAACATCTCATTTATTGCTCTAAGGCTTCCAGGGAGCCCAGTGCCCGTCTGAATGCCTGGGAATTCTCTGGGAGACAGCGTTTTCCATGGATGCCTTTGTGCCTTTGCAGGGAGGAAGCATGAGCTGTGCTTGCAGCTCCACCTCAAATTAAGCAGGAAAAAGGGATTTTGATCCCACCCGCAAGGACAGCTGCACTGAGTTCCTCATTTGTGAAGCATTTTCTTTCTATTCCTGCCATCCCTCCCTTCCTGTCCTTCCCCTGCCCCTCCCTTCCCTGCCCAGGAATTATTGATGGGAATTCTGCAAATGGAGCTGTGCTGTTTCCAGCTAATAGAACTCCAATCACTGGCACTGCCCCATTAGAGAGGAAACCTCCCCCAGTAAATTACACCCAGGCCATAAATGGGAGCAGTTCGAGTGTTTTAATGGCTCCATAAAACCCTGGAAGTTTATTGCTGTTGAACAAACATGGAATCAGGTTTTTAAAGCTGTATATGAGACCCCCAAAAGGTCCAAAATATGCATTTCCCTTCAGATCCACTGTGGAAATTATGGAGAGTTTTAAGCCATTAATAAACCCAGGGTTTCTGCCTGGAAGATCTCCCAGCTGGGCCAAAACCATCAGGAAATATCAAAATTCAGTGGAACAAAGCAAAGTCTCCAGTTTAAAATTCCCTTTGTCTACAAAGAGGTCCTGTGAGAAATTTAATAAAGAGCTGAAAAGCAAAGATAGATTTGACTTCTTAAATCCATCCTGTGAAAAATGAAAGTAAAAGGGTTTTTTTTTTTCCCTATTTCATGAAAAGCTGGCTGCTAAAATATGGCAAAAACAAACACAGCCAGGCCAAGCTGGAATATTTAAAATGGAGTTGTTGACCTGATTTCCCAGGAATTGTAAAACCATTGGAAAAAAATCTGATTTTCTAACGTTTGCAGAGATTCCTCTGAACTAAACTGAGCTGAGCTCTGAGCCCTGAGCTCTGCCCTGCAGGGATTAGTGGGACATCACTTGAGTGGAGGCAGGACAGGGAGTGGGATCAAAGCCCTGATCCAGGATTGCTTTTTTCCTGCCTCTGCCCCTTATTGTTATTTTTACTCACTCCTTTCCCATTTGAAGCCAGCCTGGGTTGAGCAAGCATGGAAACGTTGGAGCTGCTCCAGGGCTGTGTTCTTTTCTTCTTTTTTCCAGGGATATTCAGGGCCTGGGACACTGGGTTTGATCTCCTGGCCCACGCAGTGCGGGAAGCAGAGGGAGCAGGGAAAAGCCTCAGGGAACATCTCTGAAGAGGGAAAGAAGGAATTTTGGGAATTGCCACCTTTCTTTGTCAGATTTTACTCCCATGGCTCTGGAGTCAGGGTACCCTGGTTTGGCAGCTTGTTTGGGCAGGAAAAATGCACATCCAGCCAGGGAATGATTTCTTCCAGAGAAATTCTCTCAAAGCCTTGGTTGGGAAGAACAGAGGAAAGAAAGGGTGGGAAGGGCCCTTTTCTAGTGCCAGGAATGGAGCAGGGATTGGGACATCTCAGCCCTGCCCCTCATCCATCATTTCTCTCAGTTGCCAAGGGCAGGAGTGCCTTGAATTTTCTGATCACAGGAATATTCTGGAGCTTTCCCAAAAGGGGTGTGGATTGGGCACAGCTGGAGTGGGATGGAGAGAATCTGTGGAGTGGGAAATGCCAAGGGTTGTGTTGAGGGCTTACACACGGAACACAGAAACTCAGGAGCACAGAAGGCTCTCATCAGTCCTGATGTGGCTAAAATTCAATATAATTTCTGCTGTTTCCTTTGGACAGAGCATTCTTCCTGGCTAAACGCTCACATGGATGATGCATAGAGGGAATTCAAGTATTTTGAGATATTTTTAGGGATGGGAGATGGTTTCTTGTGTTCTGGAAGGGCATTTCCCTCTCTCTCTTGCCAGATATGTCTTGAGGAAACTCCTGAACTCCTGCAGAGCTCTGCCTGGAACTGTCAGCACCTGGAGTGTTCAAATCATTCCCAAGAGGAGAGAATTCCAACTTCCCAGTAGTGACAACAATCTGTAATCATCCAGGAGTAGCTACAGCAAATAAACCACTGGGATGCTGCTGGGAAAAGAGGAACAAGAGGAAAAAAATCCTGTATTTTTAACTGAGGGAAATATGAGGGCTATCAGGAGGCAGTGATGGACTCCTCACTTTGAGCTGAGCTGCAAATTAATTTCAAGTGTGGCTGTCTCCAATAATTACCCTCAAATGTCTCATGGAAGAGAAAGTCAATTTAATGAGTAAGAAAATGGAGAATTCATTCCATTCTTGCCTTGCCTTGCCTTGCCTTGCCTTGCCTTGCCTTGCCTTGCCTTGCCTTGCCTTGCCTTGCCTTGCCTTGCCTTGCCTTGCCTTGCCTTGCCTTGCCTTGCCTTGCCTTGCCTTGCCTTGCCTTGCCTTGCCTTGCCTTGCCTTCCCTTCCCTTCCCTTCCCTTCCCTTCCCTTCCCTTCCCTTCCCTTCCCTTCCCTTCCCTTCCCTTCCCTTCCCTTCCCTTCCCTTCCCTTCCCTTCCCTTCCCTGGCAGAGGCCAGCAAGGGCTCCTTGGCCAGATGTGTCCCCTCAGCCCTGTGCCCACGTGTGAGCCATGCAAATGTCATTCCAGCTACAGATCCAGCTGGATGTGGGAAGCAGCTGGAGGACCTTTGAAAGGCTCAGAGAATTGGGATTGTTCACCTGGAGAGGAGAAGGCTCCAGGGAGAGCTCAGAGCCCCTTGCAGGGCCTGAAGGGGCTCCAGGAGAGCTGGAGAGGGGCTGGGGACAAGGGATGGAGGGACGCGAGCCAGGGAATGGCTCCCACTGCCAGAGGGCAGGGATGGATGGGATATTGGGAATGAGGAATTGTTCCCTGGCAGGGTGGGCAGGCCCTGGCACAGGGTGCCCAGAGCAGCTGGGGCTGCCCCTGGATCCTTGGCAGTGTCCAAGGCCAGACTGGATGGGGCTGGGAGCAGCCTGGGACAGTGGGAGGTGTCCCTGCCCATGGGTAGCACTGGATGTCCTATAAGAGTCCTTCCATCCCAAACTGCTCTGGTATCCCATGGTCCTGGGACCTGGGTGCTCTGCTTGTGCCCAGATCCACCTGGCAGCTCCTAAATCACAATTTCAGAGTTTATGGATCATTTCCTTGCTGAAGAACCAGTTAAATTTTAGGAACATTGAGGGTTTTTTCAGTTTCCAGCACATTAAGAAACACACGTGGAGGCAGCTGCTCAGCCTAATGAACCCCACAGCAGGGGGGGAAACAAAGGAGCCCCAACAGAAAGCAGGAGCAGGGCCCATGGGCAGCTCTAAGTGCCTGGGGATGCTGGATCCAGACAATGCAGCCTTTTTTTGGCATCTCCCCGTGGGGAAGAGGAGACAGCACTGGCGTGAATGAGGAACGTGACTCCTAATTACAAGGGAGATTTTTTGGAGGAGTAGATCTTTCCCTAAGGAAATCCCTCTGAACAGGCAGGACAGATGAGCTGCCCTTGCTCAGGATTAGCAGCAAGGAGAGCCTGGGTCCCTCTGTGCCCCCACGGGAGCTGAACCGTGCCAGAGGTTTGGGATGCAGGGAGTAAATAGATGGAATGTGGGATTCAGTCAGCTTTGAGTGGAGAGCAATAAATACAAAAGGTGAAAGAACAAATGTTTGCTCCTCTGAAAGTAGGACAGGAGGAAGGGAGAGCTGGGAACAGAGTGGATGTGGAGCTGCCTTTGGAAAGGATGAAACCCTTCAGTGCAGGCAGGGACTGCAGATACCCAGGGAAGAGCCCAGAGCAGGGATCCAGCTGATCCAGGCTGCCAGGATGCCTGTGGAAGAGAAGGCACTGCCAGACCTTTCCTTTCTAATTCCCAAAATCTGTCAGCAGCCCCGGAGCCACTGGGGTGCTGAGCACATGGAATTACAACATGGGTGAGCAGGAATGTTGGAGTGGAGCTTCCACTCCAAGCAGCTCCCTTCAAGGACAGGCTGGACACCACTGGGATCACTGGGTAGGAAACTGGGAAACATTCCCTACACTTCCAGGTGTGTTATCACCTGTTCCTGGTGTGTTATCAACTGTTCCATGTGTTACCCCCTGTTCCTGGTGTGTTATCACCTGTTCCTGCTGCGTTATCACCTGTTCCTGGTGTGTTATCACCTCTTCCCAGTGTGTTATCACCTGTTCCCTGTGTGTTATCACCTGTTCCCAGTGTGTTATCACCTGTTCCTGGTGTGTTACCCTCTGTTCCTGATGTGTTATCACTTCCTGATGTGTTACCCCCTGTTCCTGATGTGTTATCACCTGTTCCTGATGTGTTATCACCTATTCCTGGTGTGTTACCCCCTGTTCCTGATGTGTTATCACCTGTTCCCAGTGTGTTATCACCTGTTCCTGGTGTGTTATCACCCATTCCTGATGTGTTACCCCCTGTTCCCAGTGTGTTACCCCCTGTTCCTGATGTGTTATCACCTGTTCCCAGTGTCTTATCACCTGTTCCCAGTGTGTTATCAACTGTTCCAGGTGTGCTATCACCTGTTCCTGATGTGTTATCACCTGCTCCCAGTGTGCTATCACCTGTTCCTAATGTGTTATCACCTGTTCCTAGTGTGTTATCACCTATTCCTGGTGTGTTATCACCTATTCCTGGTGTGTGTTACCCCCTGTTCCCATGTGTTATCACCTGTTCCTGATGTGTTATCACCTGGAGCATCAGGGAATGGAGGGCAGGGCAGCAGCACTGCAGGAGTGGGATGCTCCTCATGTAAATGGGAATAAACAAGAGGGTTGCTGGGATTTGGCAGCTTCCAGGTGGAATCCAAGGCTATGTTCCATGAAAGGATTTTAGGAACAGACCCAACCCTCCATGAGAGAGCTGAGCACAGGGGCAAGAGAGACTGGGGAGTCTCCAAGTGAAGGGATTGTTACACCTGGAAATTGGGAAGAGAGAGAAGCAGCCAAACAGCGAGAGAAAACACCAGGGGAAGTGAGGGTATGATGAAAAAATTCTTATTAGGAAGAAATCCTTCCCTGTGAGGGTGGTGAGGCCCTGAAGGGGCTCCAAGAGAGCTGGAGGAGAACTGGGGACAAGGGCTGGAGGGACAGGACACAGGGAATGGCTCCCACTGCCAGAGGGCAAGGATGGATGGGATATTGGGAATGAGGAATTGTTCCCTGGCAGGGTGGGCAGGCCCTGGCACAGGGTGCCCAGAGCAGCTGGGGCTGCCCCTGGATCCCTGGCAGTGCCCAAGGCCAGGCTGGACACTGGGGCTGGGAGCAGCCTGGGACAGTGGGAGGTGTCCCTGCCATGGCAGGGGTGGCACTGGATGGGCTTTGAGGTCCCTTCCCACCCAACCCATTCCAGGATTCTGAGATCAGCCACAACTTCTGAACCTCTAATGAACACGTGCTGTGCCTGGGGATCTGGGTCCAGCCTGGGAAAACCCAGATTCTCCTCCTGAGCACAAAGAAATCTTGGGAAAGCTGAGGTTTCCTGTCAGCAGAGGGTTTCTCCATGTGGATCAAGACTGCACCTCAGCAAGGCTCCAGGAAATCCCAGAGCACTCCCTGGATGCTATTTTATCTCCTGTGAAGTTCAGGATTTACCTGCCAAACCCCTGCTTTAAATCCAGCACTGCATCCTTCCATTAAAGCGCTTCCCCAGTTTCACAGACAAAATAATCCTCAGCAGGGAATGATCTGGGAATAATCAGGTATTGATGCTTTCTCCTGGGGATCCTTCTCCTCAGCACTGTGTCTCCCCCACACTAATTTAGACACAAAATTGTTGTTAAAATATTTGGGATTAACACAAAGTCTGGAGTTGAGGTGTCTGACCAGGGTGGGAGATCACAGACACAGAAGAGCTTTGCTTTGGTGGTCAGGTGGGAAATCCAACCAAGGGAAGCCTTGGAGATGTCCCAGGAGGTACTGAAATATGGACCACACATTCCCAAAATCCAGATCCATCGAGATGAATTTTTTTGGGAAGGGTTTTCCATCTGCCAGGCAGCCCCAGCAGCGGAGGTGCCTCACTGTGACATTGCTGTGTCTGCCGGGGGACTCAGAGCCCCTGGGAATTTTCTTTCCATCTCCTGGCACTCCAAGTTTTCAGCCTGAGAGTTGCAAATCTGCAGGGACCAAAACCCAGCTCAAATCTCAGGTATGGAATGACTTTTTTGTATCTAAACCCTTTCCAGAGGAACAGGTTTTGTCCTAGAGGATTTATCCTTCCCCCAGCACCAGCCAAGCTGAATAAACCCAGTTTATCCTGGGGAGGAATTCAGTGCTGGATTACAAAATCCAGAACACAGTGGGATGCAGAGCTGGAGCCCCACAGTGTAGGAAGGCTCAGTGGGGTCCAAGGGCTCCCCTGATCCCTGCAGAGAGCAGAGACCCCCCAGAATCATCCAGCCCCACTTTTGGGATCAGCACAGGCAGGAAGGGCTGCTCTGGGAACACCTCTGCCTCCTCTGATGGCACAGAGGGAATGCAGACAGCTCCAATGAGACGTGGAGCTTTCTGCCAGGGGGGATGAATCCCGTTCCTATGGAAAAATCAATCTATTTATTGTATTTCCCAATAATTTATGACACGGTTCCCCCACCCTCTGCTCTCTGCATTAGAGGGCTTCATCCTCTCCCTTCATTTCATGGAATTCACTCAAAAACCATAAATACAAAAAAATCAGCATTATCTTTATCCTGATCCTTTGCTGATTTCTTTCTTCTGCTCCAGCACCAGCGCAGATGGGCTCCTGTGGGAACACCTTTCCCTGCCCTGATGGTAGGCAGGGAATGCAGACAGCTCCAGTGAGATATGGAGCTTTCTGCCAGGGGGGATGGATTCAGTTCCTATGGAAAAATCAATCTCTGACCTAAGGAGGGGAAATGGAGCATGAGACTGTTCCCCCTGGTTGCTGCAGAGATGGTTTAGGTGGGGATGAGGTGAGCCCTGAGCCCTGAACTCCCCAGGCTCTGCCTTTCCCTGTTCCTCCTGGGCACTGGAGTCATCCTTCCCTCAGCTCTCTCCCCAGTCATTGCATTTCCCAATCTTTTATGCCATGGTTCCCTCACTCTCTGCTCTCTGGGTTATGGGGTTTCCACCTCTCCCTTTATTTCTTTGAATTCACTTAAAAAACAAAAATATGAAAAATCAGCCTGATCCTTTGAGGATTTGCTGCCTTTACTCTGCTACACAGCCAGTGCCCTCCCTTTTCCATTAAACTACCCTTTCCTGAGACCCAGAATATTCCTTAGAAACCTTGGCAGGTCAAACAGCAGGACAGGACAAACACCACGTCCCTCCCCCACAAGCTACACATGAAAAAATGGGACTTTTAGGGGCATCCCAGCACATCCAAGAGGCTGAGGGGGCGAAGCTGCAGCTCTGAGCAGCGGGAAGGCTCAGCATGGAGCCCCAGAGGCACAGCAGCACAGCTCTGGGGCACACAGCACACACTGGCACAGGGACAGTGTCACTAGGGCTGGCCTGGGACATGGCCCTGAGGCCACAGGGACGCTCCAGGTGCTGACACCCCTCTGAGGGCTCTTTGGAAGGGTCACTGGCTCCTTGGATGGGCTGCTGGCTCCCTGGATGGGCTGCTGGCTCCTTGGCTGGGCTGCTGACTCCCTGGATGGGCTGCTGGCTCCTTAGATGGGCTGCTGGCTCCTTGGATGGGCTGCTGGCTCCTTGGCTGGGCTGCTGACTCCCTGGATGGGCTGCTGGCTCCTTAGATGGGCTGCTGGCTCCTTGGATGGGCTGCTGGCTCCCTGGCTGGGCTGCTGGCTTCCTGGCTGGGCTGCTGGCTCCTTGGCTGGGCTGCTGGCTTCCTGGATGGGCTACTGGCTCCCTGGCTGGGCTGCTGGCTCCTTGGCTGGGCTGCTGGCTCCCTGGCTGGGCTGCTGGCTTCCTGGCTGGGCTGCTGGCTCCTTGGCTGGGCTGCTGGCTTCCTGGATGGGCTACTGGCTCCCTGGATGGGCTGCTGGCTCCTTTGCTGGAGAGATGTTTCCTTGGATGGGCTGGTGGCTTGTTTGGTGGGATGGTGGCTCCTCGACTGACTGTTGGCTCCTTGGCTGGGCTGGTGGCTCCTTTGGTAGGGTGGTGGCTCCTTTGATTGACTGGTGGCTCCTTTGATAGGGTGGTCACTCCTTTAATTGACTGGTGGCTCCTTTGATTGACTGGTGGCTCCTTTGGTAGGGTGGTGGCTCCTTTGGTGGGCTGGTGGCTCTTTGGATGGGCTGGTGGTTCCTTTGGTAGGGGTGGTCGCTCCTTTGATTGACTGGTGGCTCCTTTGATAGGGTGGTCACTCCTTTAATTGACTGGTGTCTCCTTTGGTGGGCTAGTGGCTCCTTTGGTGGGCTGGTGGCTCCTTTGATTGACTGGTGGCTCCTTTGATTAACTGGTGGCTCCTTTGATTGACTGGTGGCTCCTTTGATTGACTGGTGGCTCCTTTGATAGGGTGGTCACTCCTTTAATTGACTGGTGTCTCCTTTGGTGGGCTAGTGTCTCCTTTGGTGGGCTGGTGGCTCCTTTGATTGACTGGTGGCTCCTTTGATTGACTGGTGGCTCCTTTGCTTGACTAGTGGCTCTTTGGATGGGCTGGTGGCTCCTTTGGTGGGCTGGTGGCTCCTTTGATTAACTGGTGGCTCCTTTGATTGACTGGTGGCTCCTTTGATTAACTGGTGGCTCCTTTGATTGACTGGTGGCTCCTTTGATTGACTGGTGGCTCCTTTGATAGGGTGGTCACTCCTTTAATTGACTGGTGGCTCCTTTGCTTGACTAGTGGCTCTTTGGATGGGCTGATGGCTCCTTGGATGGGCTGGTGTCTCCTTTGATTAACTGGCGGCTCCTTTGATTGACTGTGGCTCCTTTGATTGACTGTGGCTCCTTTGATTGACTGGTGGCTCCTTTGATTAACTGGTGGCTCCTTTGATTGACTGGCGGCTCCTTTGGTGGGCTGGTGGCTCCTTTGGTGGGCTGGTGGCTCCTTGAACAGGCTGGTTCAGTGGCCAGGCACAGCTGACCCAGAAGGTTCTTTGAGCTCTCCCCACCCCTTTGTCTGAGTGAGCCCCTTTTTGGGGGTGCAGCTGAGTTTTTCCTGCCTAAGCCAGCAATTAACACCAAGTTTAATCTTGGCACAAAAGCACATTTTCCTTCCACCCTCAGCTCCCTTCTGTCACTTTTGGAGCCCTGGCATTCCAGATCCCTTTTCTGTATTTTAAGAACTTTTTTTTAGCTGCTCCACACACACCCCCCGCCCTGAGGTACTGGAGGAGTTGAATCTTTCCCTTTGCTCCTGACAAGAATCACGAATCCCTTCTGCCCCAGCCTCTCATCAGCCACCTTAAACCAGGCTTTATGCTGCTTGGAACCTGCTTAACCTTTAATTCCTCCTCTTAAATCCCTTTACCTCATTCCCAGCTCAGAAAGAGCTGTGAAAGATGGTGGGAAAGGTGGAAAGGGGCCCTTGGTGTCCTCTGAACTCCTCTCCCTGCTCTGCAGAGGGATCCTCTGGAGGGGTTTCTGATGGGAGCCGTTAATGTTGCTCAGGCAGAAATGATGAGGCTGCTGCAGGAGTTCATGTGGAAGGAGGAAATCTATTTTTATCCCACAATCTCTATTCCTCTGTGCTTAAACCAACTCCTGATCATTTATGGTCTTTAAGTGAAGGAGATCAGTCCTGGGAGAAAGAGACCTGAGGAAATTCTGGAAAGGCTGAGGGCTGGGAGGGCAAATCTTCGTGGGGATTTCTGGAAAGAATCTGTGCAGAGCAGGGGTGGGAAATGAGTGGGGCTGGGAGAGGCTGCTCCCTGTGGCCTTTTGGCTTTGGGACCTGAGTGGAAAATCTGGAAGGGCTCAAGACCCTCAGGAGAGACCTGGAGGGGCTGGAGCGTGTCCAGGGAAGGGGACGGAGCTGGGAAGGGGCTGGAGCCCCAGGAGGGGCTGAGGGAGCTGGGAAGGGGCTCAGCCTGGAGAAAAGGAGGCTCAGGGGGGACCTTGTGGCTCTGCACAGCTCCTGACAGGAGGGGACAGCCGGGGGGGTCGGGCTGTGCTCCAGGGAACAGGGACAGGAGGAGAGGGAACGGCCTCAGGCTGGGCCAGGGCAGGCTCAGGGTGGAATTTGGGGAAATTCCTTCACTGGAAACGTTGTTGGACATTGACAGAGCTCCCCAGGGCACTGCTGGATTATCACCCATGGAAATGCTCAAAAACCTGTGGATTTGGCACTTGGGGACAAGGGCCAGTGCTGAACGTGGTGGTGCTGGGTCGAGGGTTGGACTTGCTGATCTTCCAGATCTTTTCCAGCCTTACAAATCCCATGATCCTGTGGTTCCACTGATTTCATATGGGACAGGAAGAACAGATCCCCCCTTCTAGGGCAGAAGAAGAGCTCAGGTTTTCCCTCTTGGGAAAGGGAAAAGTTGTGTCAGGGGAGTTTTAGATTGGAAAGTAGGGAAAATTCCTACATGGAAAAGGTTCCAACCCTTAAATACCCACCCTGCTCCCCTCCTTTTTCCTTGTGCTAAATTTCTTCCTTTTTCCACTTCTTCCTTGACCTTTCCACTTTCTTTCCTGCAACAATTCCATGTGCCAACCAAAACAGGTCCACACCCAAAAAACTGCTGCTTATTTCATATCTCCAGGCTCAACAGTCCCAAGGAAACCAGGCAGGGATCTGATCCCACAGCTCCACAACCTGATTCATTCTCACAAAGTTCTCAGTGCCTCTTTCCCCAGCTTTTGCCTGAAATGTGGGCAGCCCAAAGTACAATAATGTAACCCCCTGAATTATGTGTTTAATAGGCAGCAAGCAGCCAGGAGATGAAAAATCCAGGCATTGAATCAATAAATTATTAAATTTAAAAAGGCAACAAGACATCTTTGGCCAGGAAGAAGCAAAAATCACCTTACAAGGTTTTTACTGAAACCTCCTGGTGTGCTCACAACTCGCTGCCATCCTGCCTTGAATTGTTGCTTCAATTCTTGTTTTGCTTGTCACCCCTCTCAATTATTTGTAAAAAAGGACCTAAAATAGATTTATATTTCTCTGATTTTATTAGACAGTAAAAAAGAGAAAGCTGAGCCACAGCAGTTAAATAATTTATGACCTTAGCTAGCGGGGCAAGAAGACCTAAAATAAAAATAAAACTCATGTATTGAAAAGACAAGGGTTTGTGTCTTATTGTTTTTCTTGCCCACTGGTTTGGCTGGCTACAATTCGAAATAAATATTCAATATCTGGAGAAGTTTCATCCCCATCTCACAGCTACTCATTATCATGAGGTTCTACCCAGCAATTCTTCCCAGAGCCATCAAGCTGGAGCTGATCTGTGCTTGGATTTCATGGTGATAAGGCAGAGATAAGGCAGAGCTAAAGCAGTGCTGAGTGCATGGAGAGGCATTTATTTTAAGTGGTGAATTCAAGCATTAAGCACTGATGTCCTTTTCCATGCAGCTTTGAAATTCCATATGTTCCCCTCCAGTTCCTCCGATATTGTCATTAACTCCCCTCAGAAAGGCTCCATGAAACAGCCTCTGAGCCCAGCACCTTCCTTGGACACCCTTGGGTGGTTCACAGAGGCTCTGAGCTGTTTGGGACACTAACCTGGCCTGACACTCCTCCAGGGGTTGAATTCCCAAATATTCCCAACCACAGCACTTGGCTGGTGCTCCTAGGAGCTGCAGGTATTTTCCATTTGGTGCCCAGAAATGCTGTCAGGACCCAGGACATTCCTCTGCCTGCCCTGGGTGATTTAAGACCCTGGCAGGGGCTTGGAGACCTTGGCACAGAGTCAAAAACACCAAAACCACCTGTGCCTTTGATTTTAGCCCATGGAAACAATTCCCAACTTTGTGTGAGGATTTACAGGCCACAAGAGTTTGAATACAATGACAGTGAATTTGTCACAGGGTGAAAAAGCAGAATTTTGGGGGTTTAAATGGGGGTTCAAGAGGCAAGATGGAGGAATCTGGGCATGTCCTGTCCTTCTTCTCCTTCTTCTTGTCCTCCATCTTCTGCTGGGATGGTGACACTGCTGGATTGGTTTAGAGTAGAGACAGACTGTCTGACACAGGTGATGGGTATTGGGAAATTATTGTAAATAAAGTACAGGTAGTTCTTAGTATAAAAAGTCAACCCCACCCCAAGGGCAGGGACTGTGCCACAACCCGACCTGCTGGACAGATCTCAGCAGGTCAGAGAAAGAATGGAACAGATAAGAGAAAATAAACAGCCTTGAGAAGCAGAATTGACAAATCTCGACTTCTTCAGTTGTGGGGCTGGGAAAAAAAAAGAGACTTTCTGATACCTTGGGGTCATCTCAACCACAGAAACCCAAGAAAATGATAAGGGCAAATTCCAACTACCACAGGGCATTTATTCCTGCTGGAGTTGTGAAGAGACTGAGAGGACAGAGCGGCTTAAAACTGAAAAAGAGGAGGTTAAATGGGATATTGGGAATTAGGAATTGTTCCCTGGCAGGGTGGGCAGGCCCTGGCACAGGGTGCCCAGAGCAGCTGTGGCTGCCCCTGCATCCCTGGCAGTGCCAAGGCCAGGCTGGACACTGTCAGCAACGAAGAAGGACAGGGAAGACTGATTGGGTGATCAGAATTGGAATTTAGTGTGGACTACCAATGCTTTCAGGCTGTTTTAGGAAGACTAGTAATGCTTACTACAATGATTAGGCTAAAATCACATACACAAACGTATGCATATTACAACATCTCTTGCTTGAAGAGTTTAATGAAATTTTCTTTTTCTGGCAAACCAGTCTGATTGAATCTTCTTGCAATCCTCTACGTTCTGTTTGCTCTTGTCAAACCATCCTGTTATCAAATCTCTTATGTTAACCAGGTCCAAAGTCCATCATCTGTCTTGTGTCCCAATATCGCAATATCTCAACATCTCTCCCTTTTCTTTTCCACCAAAAACACTCCTGTAATGGCCTTATTAATGAACCTCTGCACACATTGAAAGGTATCATGATTAATACAATTATTATCAAAATTATCACATACATACCTATCCTCAAAAAATATATTTTAGGTAAAAAACTCCAGCCAGTAAAAAGCTCAGGCTTGATCTTTATAAACTGAAAACATTCCAGATGGCAGCTGCATTAGAAAAGCTGCCAGAAGTATCAAAAGTTTTGATTCTTATACATGGGGTGAAACATTTTTAGATTCATTCCTTCCCATGGGCAGGGCTTGGAGCACCCTGGGATGGTGGAAGGTGTCCCTGCCCATGGCAGGGGTGGGATGGGATGGTCTGTAGGATCCATTCCCACCCACACCACTCGGTGATTCTATGGTTCCATGCCACAGATCTACCTGGTGACCTCCTCTGCCAATCATGGTGGGCAGCACCAGAAGGAATAAACACCAGAATAAGCAAGTCCTGAGCTTCCAAACTCCCCCTTTGCTGTCCACAGGGCTCTGTGGCTGATTTAATTTGTGAGCAGGAATAATTTATTCCCCCTAAACAAACATTCTGCCTCTCAGTCTTGTTGACATCTCTGCTGTTCCAACTCCCCTTGAGAAGTTCCCAGTCTTTGTCGTGTCTTGGAGCAATGAGTTCCACAGTTAATTATCTGTTGGAAAAACCAATTACAATTAAACAAACAAAATCCAGGCCCTGCTTCTGCCCAATCTTCTTCATTAGTCTTGTCTTGATAAATGTCAATAAAGTTTAATTCTGAACAAGCAGAGTCAAGATTCTGAGCACACCCAATTGTCCTCCAGTTTTTTAAGATGATGTTCCCAAATTTCATCTCCACGAAAACCTCGTTGCTGTTTCCCAAGTCTCCACTCATCCTTTTGCTGTTCCTGCAGCCTCCTCTATTCTTATCCCACCTTTTGGAAGTTCTCTTTCCATCAGGGTCCAAGATGAGGTTGCCTTCTTTGGGGATTGTCATTGTCAGAGTGCTCTTATCTTTGGGGTTTTGGTCTTTTAGGCCACAACTTCCTGTGCCACCAAAAAAATCACCCAGATTGTGGGATAGGATCTGAAAGGAGCCTCAGGGGATCATTTAATCCAGCACTGGGACTGAAACACAGCCAGGGATCAACTCTTAATAGATGGATTAATAAGGATCTCTCCTGCATTTAACTGTCCCCATTTAACTGTCCCTCATCTGTCCCTGTGCATCTCTCCCTTGATAGGCTGAAGGTTTTTCTTTATTTTATTACTGAAATATCTCCTATTGTTCAGTTTTTGGCCGTTTCACCCTACACAAGGTGCAGATCAAGCTGTTATTTTTCACTTTCTAAGTGTATTTATGTTGTGGGAGACTGGAATGTTTCCTCTCACTTCCTTTTTTTTTTGAAGGGAAAGTTTACCAATTCCTTTTTTCCTGGTTTTCCTCCAAAATCCCAGCATAACATGAAAGTCCACTGACAAGAAAAGTCACAGCACTAAACCAATGACTTTCCATCTGTTAATGCCTCCTGCTGCTGCTGCCCTCCAAGCTCAGGTTCAGGCTTGTGGCTGCTCTTCATCTGTTCATCCTGGGGAACCAGAGTGACAGGACACAGGGAATGGCTTCTAGCTGAAGAGGACAGCTTTAGATGGGACCTCCTTCCACCCTCCAGCTCCTGGCTCCATGCTGAGCCCAGTGGTGCTGGACACGGATCCAGGAATGGTGGCAGAAATGGGGATGGGGACTGTGGGACCTGGACGAGGCTCTGAGAGAGCTGAGATTGTCCAGCCTGCAAAAGAGAAACTTTGAGGTGACATAATTGTGTCCTTCCAGGACCCGAAGGGACTGACAGGAAAGATGAAGAGGGAATTTGGACAAGGGATGGAGGGACAGGACACAGGGAATGGCTCCCACTGCCAGAGGGCAGGGATGGATGGGATATGGGGAATTAGGAATTGTTTCCTGGCAGGGTGGGCAGGCCCTGGCACAGGGTGCCCAGAGCAGCTGTGGCTGCCCCTGGATCCCTGGCAGTGCCCAAGGTCAGGTTGGACATTGGGGCTGGGAGCACCTGGGACAGTGGGAGGTGTCCCTGCCATGGCAGGGGTGGCACTGGATGGGCTTGAAGGTCTCTCCAAACCCAACCCCTGATTCTGGGATTATCCTTTACAAAGGCACATTCTGAGTTTGTGCCTGACTCTAACTCTGAGTTTGCTGCACAAACTCTTCCCCATCTTCCCCCTCTGATTCCTCCTTCCCCCAGAAGGGTGTGCAGCAATCTTGGCTCCAGCAATGGGGTTTCTGCTGCCTGCTCCTGGCAGCCCCTTTGTTTCCCCCTGCTGCAGATTGCTTCCCCTGCAGAGAGGCTGAGCTGCTGCTGGTGGGGCTGGGCTGGCAGCAGAGCAGGAGCTGGAGCAGGACCCACCTCACTCTTCACAAATAAAGGAGAGGGTTTTTTCCAAGGAGTTGGCTCAGATGCAGCCCCACAAACAGTGAGCAGCACACCTCAGAGGGCAGCACGCTCATCCCAAGGCAGGAAGGGGCAGGTTGGAGGTGAGGAGAGGGAGAGAAAATTGTCAAAGCAGTTCTGCTGGCAAGAGGGGGCCTCACCTGCCTGGATCCCAACAAACAGAGCTGTTTGCCTTCATCTCTGTGGAATTTGATTGCATTTATTCCAGGTCATGCCTCCAATTCATCAGGATCATGTTCAGTTCAGATTTCATCCTCCAGAGCACTTTGAAAACTTCCAAGTGTTTTTGCTTCAGAACCCCTGAACAATTCCTGCTCTCTCCCTTCTGAACAACTCAGAGAGGCTGGGAGTGAGCTCCACGGAAAGCTGAGGAGACACCAGAGGTGACAGCAGCAAAAAGAGTTGTTCAATTCCCATTTTTGTGGGCATTTTGGGCACATTAATGAAGTGCTGAGGTTGTCACTCACCTGCCAGAGCACACAGGACACAGTTTAGGCTGAGATTTAAATGTCTCCTGCCAGGAACAGGAGGAGAGGTGGCAGCTCAGGGTGACAGAGGTGTCCCCAAAGATGCAGGACATGAGGGTGAGGCAGCTACACCTCTGGAGGTCTGGAGGGAATGTGTCAGGTATGGCTTTTCCTACACAACTCCTGCAGCTCCTTCCTAGGCCCATTCTTCCAGGAAATCCATTTGCTTAAGAGCAAAGGAAGAAAATTTGATGGATTATCTAAGTTATCCCAGGGGTGGACCAGTTGGGAACAATGGCCACATGAGAGTCCATTGTGAGTGAAATTCATGGGGTCAAAACAGACATTTCCTTGAAGCTGGATACAAAGTCCATCATGTTTTGTGATTATTTCATCCCTCAGTTTTTCTGCTCCCAAACCTGGGACTTTATGGGGTCAGAACAAACATTTCCTTTCAGCTGGATGCAAATTCCATCGTGTTTGTGCTAATTTCATTCACCAGCTTTTCTGTTCCCAAAGTTGGGAGCTATTCCCCTGAACATTCCCTTGGATGTGTTTTCTGGGCTCAAAACCCTTCCCATTAGTGATGTTGCTGCCTGGAATGCTGGAAAATCCCTGTCCAGAGATGGACATGAGGAGGGGGCAGAGCTTTGGGGGTGGGGAGGAGCATTTTGCCAATCTCTGGAAGCTCAGGGTGAGGTCTGGGGGGATAATTGTGAGGTCTGGGTTGATAATTGCAGGGTTTGGGTTGAGAACTGTGAGGTCTGGGCAGGGAACGAGCACAAATCCACTCTGTGTTCCAAGAGCCGGCATCAGGATCCATCTCACCTGTCCAGACACTGCCTGCAGTTCCAGATTTGTGGGAATTTTGCTGCCTTCTACCTCCAAAGCTGCTGACCACAGAAAGGGCCCTGTCTGCCAGCTGGGCTGGGAATCACCCAGGGCTCTGCCCAGGGGAGGTTTTAAGGGGTGTTCATCCCCCAGAGTGGCTCAGATTTCCCAGATTTGCAGCTCTGCCGTGGGGAACAATGTCAGAGCCAGGGAAAATCCCATCTGCCCCTGTCCCCACCAACCAGAGCAGTTCTCCTGCCAAGGAGAGGAAAGGAGGCTGTTCCCAAATCCAGGTGGGCTCTTATCTCATCACCTCATTATCCCCCAGGTGCCTATAAACCACTGCTTATTCCAGTGGTTTTCCAGGTGCTGAGCTTGGGCTGACCTGTCTGGATTTCCCCAGCTCCCCAGTTAGCCCTTTTTAATGGCAGATGTTGTAGTTATGTGTAGTTACTCTTCCAGGATTTTCCTCTTCCTCCCTGTTCTCTACCAGGTAAAAGTTGAGGATTCAGCTCCTGTTTTCTCCCTGCCTCTCCTCAAATTAATTGCATCAATAATTGGCTAAAAGATAAAATTCCCTTTTTAAATGAGGGATGCACAGAATCCTCAAGCTTTCTCCATTTCATCCATTATTTACTCTGTGTGGGATTATCCAAGGATTTATTTCATTTTCCTATTTCATATAGGTTAATAAATCCATGGATTTATTTAATTTTCCAGCTCCATTTCATTTCAGACCTTCTGATAATTTATTTTCACATTTAGGTGCCATTCATGATCTGATTCCTTTCTTGTTCCCAAGTCCCTGGAAATTCCCCAATGCAGCTCCAGGTTTTTTCTATCCCAATCATTTATTTTTTCTCTTGGTCTTTTAACAGCCCTTCTTTGTAAGCTTTTGGCTTCCTTCCTTCCTTCCTTCCTTCCTTCCTTCCTTCCTTCCTTCCTTCCTTCCTTCCTTCCTTCCTTCCTTCCTTCCTTCCTTCCTTCCTTCCTTCCTTCCTTCCTTCCTTCCTTCCTTCCTTCCTTCCTTCCTTCCTTCCTTCCTTCCTTCCTTCCTTCCTTCCTTCCTTCCTTCCTTCCTTCCTTCCTTCCTTCCTTCCTTCCTTCCTTCCTTCCTTCCTTCCTTCCTTCCTTCCTTCCTTCCTTCCTTCCTTCCTTCCTTCCTTCCTTCCTTCCTTCCTTCCTTCCTTCCTTCCTTCCTTCCTTCCTTCCTTCCTTCCTTCCTTCCTCCCTCCCTCCCTCCCTCCCTCCCTTCCTCCCTTCCTCCCTTCCTCCCTTCCTCCCTTCCTCCCTTCCTCCCTTCCCCTCTTTTTAGCACAAAATTTGTGGAGTTTCCTTCCTTGGAGCTCCCATTCCCAGGTATCTTTTAAAGAATTAAGCACATTATTAATATTATAATAATTCCCTGTGGTGAGATCCTGAATCCTCCATAAGAATCTAAAATTTCAGATTCTCTCCACTGCTCGTTCTGCCAGAGTGTACAAGACAAGCTGCAAAATTTTCCTGAGGCGATTCCAAGGATTGTGGGAAACCTCAATGGCCAATTATTTTCTTCAGGTTATTTTCATTTGGAACCTTGAATGTTTATTCCACTTATCCATGGGATGCAGCGTGACCTCCACAACGAGCACATTGGGAATGACCACCATTGACTCTGGAAACCTTGGAGATCTTGGGAAGCTCCTCTTCCCTGTTGCTTCTTTCCAAGCAAGTTTTGGGATGTGCAGATGGGGAGAATCTGACCATACAAAACCCATCTGCCTCCTAAGAGTGAAAACATTCCTAGCTCCAGGAACTGCTGCTTTTCATCCCTCTGGGATAAATGTCCCTATCTTCACTTGCCACATTTATTCTGGAGGAATCCATAGGCTTTTCCTGCCTCCTGCTCCAAGGGCTGCCCACACCTTTCGTTTTGTGCCATCAGCCCAACTATGGTGGTCGCTTTGTCACCCCAGCAGCAAAATCCTTCATTATCTAATTAACTGTAAAGGCAACAAAATCCTGTCTCAGAGGGCAGAAAATCCCACAAAATTCTCCCTAAACCAGCCTTCCCAGAGACTTTTCCTTCTGCTTTTGGGGCTTGATCCAATTCCAGTGGATCCTTCCAGTATCCAACAGCTCTGAGGGCTTTGAGCTCCTTCACACAGAGGTGACTTTTCCAGCAGGATCAGGAGCACTTTTCCTGGGATAACATCCCAGTTCCATCAAAGCCCCATGGAGCATGGCATCTGAGGATGTAGAGGGAGCTGCTGCTGGAAAAACCACAGAGAAAGGAGAAAAACCTATGGGAAAGTATCAAATGTTGGGACATGATTCAGCTTCCCAGACTGAGGGAGCTGCTCCTTCCCTAATCAAAGACCCAGCATCCCAAGAACTCCTTCTACATCCCCAGGTCTTGCCCAAATCTCCTGCAGGGATTTGGGCAAGACCAAATCTCTTGGAGCTGGTGTTCCTGCTGTCCCAGACCGATACCCCGGGACAAGCAGCAAAGGGATCAAAGGAAGGTACAAACTCTGTTGTTCAGCAAGTTCCAACCTCAGCTCCCTCAGCAGCTCAGGACTCCTCACAGACCCCTTTGAAAATCAAATCTTTCCTTTGTTTTGATGGGGTGAGTGGCAGAAAAGCAGGAATAAAACACACTGGAAACCTCTGAGCCTGCCTGTGCTGGATTTCCTGGGATCTCCTCTCTCTGGGGAAAAGGAAGCAAGGAAGGGAAAATCCTAAAAGGATTTCTGCCAGAATAAAACCAGGCAGCTTCCCATACAAAAGAGGTGCACTCCGTGAAAAAGGGGGTTTGATCTCTGGTCAAATGGGAAATTCATCCCCCTAGGGATTTTTATGGTTTTATAGGATTAAGAGAAAACTTGATGTGGCTCTGGGGTAAAGGGAGAGTTGTTGTGTGGGAAGAGTATCCTGCTTTTTTCTGGAGTTTGTATGGAAGCAGAAGGTGCAGCTTCCACACTTAATAAATCAAACAAAGGTAGAACAGCTCCAGAATCCATGAATATTTCACAGAATCATTCCTTGGAAAATATTTGTTATGAGAATTTGGATGGTGGGTAATGAGCTGGGTAAACAAAGAACTGCCATTCCAGGATTATCCATCTAAAATCCACGAGTGTGGATTATAATGAATGGACAGGCAGGAGCAGGGGGAGGAAAATGGGGAAATACACATTTTAACAAGGATATGAAGGGAACTGAATGTGAAAATCCAGTGAAAAAGGCAGCATCCAGCCTGGATCTGGATTTTATTCCAAAGATGTTTCAATCTCAGGGAGTAATTGGAGAAATACTTGCTGGGAGGTGTTTTCCAATCTGTGCATAGAGCTACTTCTGCACAGGAGTATTTTAGTCACCTCTGGGCTCAAACTCCACAATTTTATGTCCAAATTTATTAATTCATCTTGGTTATGCACATCCAGACAATAAATGAGATTTTAACATTAAAAATCAGCTTTTCTCCCTTTTATCTCTCTAATAAATAACTCTTAAGTCAGTCTTGTAACCCCTTAGAGCAGTAAAAGAGAGCAAATATCTGCAAAATAATTTAATCTAACAAGGCCTTTGGAAAGGAAAATGAAATATCTGCAGCTCTTGCTGGTGAGAGGTTCAGCTCCTGTGAAGTGATGGGATTTGGAATTATTGTCACTCAGGCTCAGAATTTTCCTTTGTGTTTGGATGGGTGTCCTGGAGCCATGGCCACAGGATGCAAAGGAGAACAGCAGAGGAAGAGCAGGGATGCAGCTCTGATGTGTCCTTGGAGGATGTAGGCAATTACAGGAAGGGCCTGTGGAAGGTGGTGTCCTTGTATCCAAAGAATATTTGAATGGCTTTGTTTATTTTTGGGGGGGTTCCCATTTTGGCCTCTGCAGCTTTCAGCAATGGATATTCTCTAGTTTATCTTCCAATGGTTTTGAGTGTGCCCCCAGCATCCCCTCCTGCTGCCTCATTTCCAGTTTATCCATTTATTCCTACTCCTAAATCTGCATTTTTTGCCCCTCCCATATGGAAATTCTCTCCTGTTCTCCTCATTGCAGATTCCTGATGCCACACATTGGACTTTCCCAACCCCTGACCCTTTCCCAGCCCCACTCCAGCCATTCCCAGGGGATGAGCAGTGTTCAGGACACAGGGGTTTCCCCCTGCCTTTGGTCTGGCCCTCTTTTCCCTGCTTAGCACATTCCAGCACCCATTTCCATCCTTAGTTGATATTTCAGGACCATCTGTTCCCAAACTCTGAATCTCTTTGGATGCCCTGGCTCCAGGGATATTTCCTGCACAGTAACTGTGAGCTCCAGCCCATCAGCATGGATTGAAATGTAGGGCCCTGCTCCTCCTGCAGAATTCCCTGTTCCCCTGTGCCAAATCCCAGCTGGCATTTCCCCATGCAGTCACTGGTGGCAGACTCAGCTGGCCTGAGTTTTCCAGTCCTGGATCACTTGATGCCATCAGCACTGGGATCTCACCATTCCTGGGCTTTCTAGATCATTTACAAGCATCCACTCCTGAAATCCCTCCCCTGAGAAGTGATTTTCTCATTCCTTAAGCACCCATTTGTGTCAGGTTCAGCCACTTTATCCCGAGGATGTTGCATTTCTTCAGCTGCTGAGGATCCCTCCTGGATCAAAATGAACTTTTCATAAAGGCCTGGAGGGACAGGACACAGGGAATGTCTTCCACTGCCAGAGGGCAGGGATGGATGGGAGATTGGGAATGAGGAATTGTTCCCTGGCAGGGTGGGCAGGCCCTGGCACAGGGTGCCCAGAGCGGCTGTGGCTGCCCCTGGATCCCTGGCAGTGCCCAAGGCCAGGCTGGATGGGGCTGGGAGCAGCCTGGGACAGTGGAAGGTGTCCCTGCCATGGCAGTATTCTGAATTTCCAATATCCAACATCCTTCTTAGAAGCCTTTTCTCCAGGACTATTGCACCTCTGGATTCAGAATTGTTCCAATTAAAGTCTTATAATCTTAAACAAGTTAATTGTCCTCTGTTTACTTTGTGCTCCCACTGCCTGCTCTTTAGACAGCAAGTTTATGATGTATAGTGAACATTACTTTTACATGTCAGAATGAGAGATTTAACTCATTTTTAAGGGATTTAACACTTGTAATGCAGATTTTTGCTGGCTTACGGCCTCCTTTAATTGAAATTATTTCTTTTACAGTGTCTGTATTCCCAAATTGGAAGTGGATATGGGTAGGAGGTTTTGGTGTTATTTTTTCTTTCTTTAAAATTGAGAAATTCCAACTGTGTTTCTTCTCTGTCTTTCAGACAGGTGTGAGCTTTGCTTTGTTATTTGGGGCTTTTTTTCATTTACTATTTCTACACTTTCATTTACTTCTGTTTTCTCTTTATTTCTAGGCCTTCTTGTCCTCCTAAATCAAGATCTACTGCTTTCATTGTTTGCCAGGGATAAAACTCCCAATCTTTTCTTCTCCAGGTAGCTCCCAGACACCTGTGCTGGGGATGATGCATGGAGGGAATGTGATGAGCCTGTGTTTAATGGACAAGTTCTTCCCTCCAGCTCAGGGCTGTACCTTGGGTGTCACACAGAGGAGCACACCTGGAGCTGGCCGTGCTCAAGGTGACAGGATAGTCACCAGAAGCAGCTGATTTTTGTGACTCTCAACAAATATATATTTTTTTAAGGTGCAGACAATCTAAACTTAGACCTTTTTCATACATTTTTCATCTGACAGCCAACTTTGTTTTTTGAGTTAAATGTGCACTTCTAACCAAACCCTGTGCTTTAGATCTTACTGAATAAAAAATGGTTTCCCTTCACTCTTGAGGTTCATTTGACTGACAAACCCCACATTTTTGTGGTTCAACCCCAAACTCCTGGGAGTGTCGCCCAGCTGTCTCCTCAGTTCTGGAATGTTCCAGCTCTTGAGTGTGTTCTGTATCCCAGCCCATCGTGCAGGGGGATGTCTGACCCCACCCAACAGTGCCACTTGTAGGGCTGGTGGAGCTCTCATGGATTTGATGAGCAGTGAAACTTTTCCTGGCCTTTTTGGGGAGCTGTGGGTGCTCTGAACATGAACAGTGGTGTTTATAGGTTTGACTGAAATAAAATTATGAGAATGTAATTTCCAAACTAATATTTTGTATATTGCTCATCACAGTCCACAACTTTCTCCTGAGGGCAGATCTGATCTCTGCTGTGGGACAGGGACAGCACCCAGGGCAGCTCAGGCTGAGATCAGGGCAAGGTTCTTCCCCAGAGGGTGCTGGCACTGCCCAGGCTGCCCAGGGTGGGATTTTTGGGGGTCTGGGCAGGGCCAGGGGTGGGACTGGGTGATCCTGGGGGTCCCTCCAGAGCATGGGTCCCTCAGGACATTCTGCTGATCCCTCAGGACATTCTGTGATTCTGTGTTAAGGCCAAATCCTTGCTACAGCTTTGGCCACTGCTCTGGAACTCCAGGGAATTATGGAGCTCCAGGGAATTCTGGAGCTCCACGGAATTCACAGGTCTCTGAAGCAGAAACCAAACTCAGCCCAAAGCAGGACTGGGCAGAGGAAGCTGCTCCCTGATATCCAAACCAGCCTGGCAGAAAGCAAAGAGCTTTTTGGGAAGCAGAGTCACTATAAATTGTCCCTTCCTGCCACCTCAGGGCTCATTTTGCGGGGGACAAGGGGAGGTCACCGACAGGGCCTGAGGGCTGGAGCAGGTGAGGCCTTGCTGGCCAGGATTGCTGGGGAATCTTTAAATTCCACATCTTTGGGGCCACCAACAGTCAGGAGAGGCCAGGATGGATCTGGCATCAAGGTGGCCCTCAGGTCTCAGGGAGTACACAGGACTGATCCACGTGCAAAGGGAAAATGTGAGGGAAAACAATGGGGAAAGCAGGCTGAGAGAGGGGGAGAGGCCATGCCGGGCCTGGGTGGGGGTGGTAACAAACCCACAGCTCTTTGAGACTACAACTCCTAGAAAATCCAGCTCTTAGGAAATCCAGCTCATAGGAAATCCAGCTTGTAGGAACTCCAGCTTGTAGGAACTCCAGCTCATAGGAACTCCAGCTCGTAGGAACTCCAGCTGTCACCGCTCCAGCTGCCTGCTGGGGACCAGGCCAGGGAAATACTGATTTCAGCAGAGCTCCTAGGAACAGAGTTTTCCAGAAACCACCTTCCCCAACACCAGGGAGACTGCCACGGCCCAGCAGCAGCTTTGATAGGGTGCCATAAAGTTTCTCTTTCTAATAAAACAGAGGGAAACAAATCACAATGGCTACAACCGCCCTGCCGCCTCTACCAGGTGATTTCATTTCCAATGGAATTACAAATGTTCCCAGAGTGTGCAGATGTGTTTAGTCCCACAAAGCAGAGCTAATTTATTCATAAGCAGGTCTGCAAGGCTGCCTGGGCAGAATCCTCTCCATATTCCAGGGGATTGTTAAACTGGGAGGAGGGTGAAGGGTTTCTTTGCAGGAGTCTCCAGTGCATGGATCCAGGGCAGGCAGCCAAATGAGGGGAAAATGGGAGTGACAGGGAAGACAGGCAGGCAAGAGGGGCTGTTTGCACGAGGAAGAATTGGAGTGACAGACCCAAACTGGCCGAGTTTCAGGAGGGAAAAAGGCTGCACAACACCAGATAAACACCTCCAGAACAGGGAAGAGCCCTAAAGGGACGGATACCTTGGCAGGTAAATCCATGTTCTCGTCCGGGCTGTCGTCTCCAGTTTGTGGGAATTCTGGCAGCTGTTGCTGCTGGCACCCCTCTGCTCCAGCTGGAAAACACCCAGGAACATCAAACCAGGGCAAGGCAGCATCTCCTCCAGCCAGGCTGGTGCTGCCTGCCCTGTGCTGCTGGAAAAATCAAAGAGTTGGGAGGTGAGAAGGAGCTTTTAAACTGCAGCCCAGCAGCTCCTGACCCGCTGCATGTTCCACATCTGCTCCAGTCAGGAATGATTTCAGTGCACCAGGCTGAGGCTGCGCTGGACACAACAGGGGGAATGTCTCAAGTGCAGGGAATAAATTGGGAGTGGTTGGCAGGGCCCTGCTGATGTTGAGTTTGTGAGGGTCCCCAGGACAAGGTGAGAGATGAGAATTTGACTCCATGTTCTCCAAAGGCTGATTATTATATATATATATATAATTTATTTATATATATATTTTATATATTTATATATATATATAAATAATTGTGTATATATAATTATATATTAGCCTATATCAATAAGTTATATTATATTATATTATATTATATTATATTATATTATATTATATTATATTATATTATATTATATTATATTATATTATATTATATTATATTATATTATATTATATCATATCATATCATATCATATCATATCATATCATATCATATCATAATTATGCTATACTAAAACTATACTGAAGAAAGAGAAAGGAGACATCAGAAGGCCTAACAAGAATGTTAATGAAAGCTCGTGACTGACTCCTCAGGGTCCAACACAGCTGGCTGTGATTGGTCATTAAGTTAAAACAATTCACATGAAATCAAACAATGACCAGTTGGTAAACATTCTCCAGACCCCATTCCAAAGCAGCAAAACAGGAGAAGCAATCAGATAATTATTGTTTTCGTTTTTCTCTGAGGCTGCTCAGCTTCCCAGGAGAAAAAATCCTGGCAGAGGGATTTTTCCAGAAAATATGGCAGTGACATGCTGACTCTGCTCAGCGGGGCAGGGCTGAGGGCAGGGAGATGAGGGATGCTCCTCTCCACCTTCCCACTCCTGGCTGCTACTTCCATGAGCCCCAGTGGGAGCTGGACACGGATCTGGGGCTGGCAGCAGAAATGGGGATGGGGATTGTGGGGCCTGGGCCAGGCTCTGAGAGAGCTGGGATTGCTCAGCATGGAAAAGAGAAGCTTTGGGGTTCCAGTGCCTGAAAGTGCTGACAAGAAAGATGGGGAAGGACAAGGGCTGGAGGGACAGGACACAGGGAATGGCTCCCACTGCCAGAGGGCAGGGATGGATGGGAGATTGGGAATGAGGAATTGTTCCCTGGCAGGGTGGGCAGGCCCTGGCACAGGGTGCCCAGAGCAGCTGGGGCTGCCCCTGGATCCCTGGCAGTGCCCAAGGCCAGGCTGGACACTGGGGCTGGGAGCAGCCTGGGACAGTGGGAGGTGTCCCTGCCATGGCAGGAGTGCAGTGGATGCCTTCAAGGTCCCTTCCACCAAAACCATTCCATGATTCCATGATCAATTCAGCAGCCCCAGATTGCTTTTCCTGAGGGTCTTGTGTCCCCCCAGATTCCAATATCAAGCTGTGCTGGGACAGGAGTTTTATCCTTTCTTGTTTTTACAGATGAATGTCAGAAAAATCAGTATTTTTTTCTTTGCCCTTTCCTTTCTTTTTTTCCCTGTTTTCCTTGCTGCTTCTCAGAACTTTCTCAACTTTGTAAAAGTGACAGAGCTGAAAAAGAAAAGTGAATTTGTCACAGTGTCACTTTCATGTATTGAAAACATTTGTAAAGTTACAAAGTAGAAGGGGGGGGGGGGGGGGGGGAAGGCAAAAATCACACTTTTTATTCTTCACAAAAAGGAGGAGAAAAAAAACACCTAAAAACCCAAACCCAGTGTGGCAGGTGTTGAAAATATATCTGGTCCAAACATGGGCTGAGTCAAAAAATGGATGTAGCCCAAATTTCCCACGGGAGAAGCAACTCCTCGATTGTGAGGCTGCCAAACCTGAAGGACAGAGCCACCCAGGGGGATCTGGGCAAGCTCCAGAAGTGACCCATGGGGATCTCATGGGGTTTAACAGCACCAAGTGCTGCTCCTGCACTCTGGGCAACCCCGGGGTCAATCCAGGCTTGGGATGAGCAGATGGAGAAGCCTTGGGAAGAGGACTTGGGGTGCTGGTGGGTGAGAGCTGCACCTGCCCCAACCCTGAAATGCCCCAAGCCTGGGCTGAGCCCCCAGTGTGGGCAGCAGGGGAGGGGGGATTCTGCTCCTCTGCCCCAACTGCAGAGCTGCCCCAGCCCTGGGCCCAGCACGGGAAGGACCTGGAGCTGCCGGAGAGAGTCCAGAGGAGGCACCAGAGGTGCTCCAAGGGCTGGAGCCAGGCTGGGAGAGCTGGGGGTGCTCACCTGGAGAGGAGAAGGCTCCAGGGAGAGCTCAGAGCCCCTTGCAGGGCCTGAAGGGGCTCCAGGAGAGCTGGAGAGGGACTGGGGACAAGGGATGGAGGGACAGGACACAGGGAATGGCTCCCACTGCCAGAGGGCAGGGATGGATGGGAGATTGGGAGTAAGGAATTGTTCCCTGGCAGGGTGGGCAGGCCCTGGCACAGGGTGCCCAGAGCAGCTGTGGCTGCCCCTGGATCCCTGGCAGTGCCCAAGGCCAGGCTGGACACTGGGGCTGGGAGCAGCCTGGGATGGTGGAAGGTGTCCCTGCGATGGCAGGGGTGGCACTGGATGATCTTTAAGGTCCCTTGTCACCCAAACCATTCCATGAAATCCCATGATTCCAGCCCAGTGGTACCTGATGATGGGAGCTGGCTCAGGCCGCCCCTTTAGGAGTAACAGCCTGGAAAGTTCTTGGAAATGGAACATCTGTGAAGGAGGAGAACCCAATGTCCTGCATGGAATTGGCAGAGCAGGGTGGGAGGGCAGGGAGAGCATTCCCAGCTGTGGGAGCAGGGTGGGAGCTCAGTCATACACTGTGGACTCACAAGGAATCGTGATGTTTTAGTGTCTCCTCCTCCTCTGCACATGCTCTCTGGATTTAAACCCCTTTCCCACCCCTGCTGGAGATGGGGGAGTTAAATCCTAGGAATCCATCCTGCTTCCCTTCTCTCTTCCAGCAGCTCCTGAGAATGTCCCTGCTCAGCCACGGGGCCTGAGTTCACCACACGTTTACTTTGCCAAGCAACTGAGTGAAAATTCCTGGGGAAAACTGCTATCTCTGAAGTCATTAGCCTAATTAGGACAGGGATTATTTACACGCTTTCTGCTCTGGTTTAACTCTGGAACTAAGTCTATGTCTTAATTCTGCATTCCCTGAATAGCACAGGGAAAAAGCAGCTGTGTGCTGACTGGCACAGCAGCTCCCAGGACTGACACATGGGTGGGATCTCCCCTGAATCTGGGAGCTCTGCAAACACCAAGGGTTCTCCTGCTTCCACTGAATTTGAGGGAAGTAATTCCAGTGAGACTGGGCCAAGTCAGCAGCACTCAAAGAACTGCACATCCTGGTGGGATTTCCTTCCTTACAAATGGGATTAGGATGAGCCCCCACAATGGCCAGGAAGGCAGAACTGGGCAGGGAAGGAGCTGCACAAATCACTGGGATGGGACAGCCCCTGGAATCTGTCACCTGCCATCTTTACACTGATTAAAAGGGAAATTATTCCCATTCCTGCAGAAAACCCCAGTTCCAGTAAAGGTGTTGGTGCCCATTGCTGTTTGCTCTCCAGACAAGCACCCCCAGTGCACAGAAAAGTGAAATTCTAAGTTTCCTACCTGAATATTCAGGAGGATTTTATTCAGCTGCATCCCATGGAGGATTCCATGCTGGAACTGCTTCTGCAGCCACTCCATCACGGAAAGCCACCCCTGGCTTATCTGCCCAGCCACAGCTCCCTGGTGGAGCCCAGAGTGGAAGTGGTTTGGGAGCTGCTGCAGGCTGATAAACAGGAGTCAGAGGAGCTGATGGATTTGGGGAATAATTTTCACCAGTGAAGGATTTGCCACCTCTTTCCCTACATTCCAAGGAAAAGCCATTGTGCTTTCCACAGCAATTGTTCAAAGAGGTTCAGGCACTTGGATTCCTGCACTGGAATGGTTACAGCTTGCCCTGAACTTGGAGAAAGCTCTTTGGCTTTCTTGGGTCTGGTTTTCAGGAATTGCTGATGATTTCAGCAGTGGTCAAAGAGGGACACACAAAAGTGTCTGGTTTGTAGAGATAAGAGCTGGATCCAAAATCACAGAACCATGGAATGGTTTGGGTGGGAGAGGCCTTTAAAGGACATTTCCTCCACCCCCTGCCATGGGCAGGGACACCTCCCACTGTCCCAGGCTGCTCCAAGCCTGTCCAACCTGACCTTGGACACTGCTAGGGATCCAGGGGCAGCCACAGCTGCTCCCCACCCTCATATACCGGGAACAATTAATTCCCAATATCCCATCCATCCCTGCCCTCTGGCAGTGGAAGCCATTCCCTGTGCCCTGTCCCTCCATCTCTTGTCCCCAGTCCCTCTCCATCTTTCCTGTAGGCTCCCCTCAGGTCCTGGAATGCCTCAGTGAGGTGACCCTGGAGCCATCTCTTCTCCAGGCTGGACAATCCCAGCTCTCCCAGCCTTTCTTCACAGCAGAGCTCCAGTCCTGTGATCATCCTGGTGCCTCCTCTGGACTCACTCCAACATTGTCTTATCCAAAGTCCTGCTCCATGAATTTGGTCACTGTGCTCTCTGGGAGCCGTTTCCAAGTGAAGGGAAGTCTGGATCTCTCAAGAAAATGAGGGCTAAAATCAAGGAGTTGACATGGAGCTCCCAGCCTTGAATAATTGTGACTGACACGAAATGCCCACCTTGCACAGCCCTGACTCCCCAAATGGAGGAGGCAACAAAATCATTGGAATTGATTTTGGGTCTTGATGGGTCTTGATGTCTTTCACTGACTTCTGAGCTCTGCCCTTTCTTGGGTTTCTGTGGTTGAGATGACCCCAAGGTATCAGAAAGTCTCTTTTTTTCCCAGCCCCACCACCAAAGAAGTTGAGATTCCTTGATTCTGCTTCTCAAGGCTGTTTATTTTCTCTTATCTGTCACATTCTTTCTCTGACCTGCTGAGATCTGTCCAGCAGGTTGGGTTGTGGCACAGTCCCTGCCCTTGGGGTGGGGTTGGCTTTTTATACTAAGAACTACCTGTACTTTATTTACAATAATTTCCCAATACCCATCACCTGTGTCAGACAGTCTGTCTCTACTCTAAACCAATCCAGAAGTGTCACCATCACAGCAGAAGATGAAGGACAAGAAGAAGGAGAAGGACAGGACACACCCAGATTCCTCCATCTTGCCTCTTGAACCCCCATTCTAAACCCCCAAAATTCTGCTTTTTCACCCTGTGACAAATTCACTGTCATTTTACCCAAACTCTCGTGGCTTGTAAATCCTCACACAAAGTTGGTAATGGGCTAAACTCGAAGGCACAGGTGTTTTGACTCTGTGCCAAGGCCCCCTGCCAGGGTTTCTAGTCACCCAGGGCAGCCAGAGGAATGTCCTGGGTCCCAACAGACCTTCACTCTGCTCGAGCTGCCAGCGGATCCAATCCAGCTCCAGCTGCTGCTCCAGGTGACCAGAGGGGTTACTGACCTTGATGGGACTGCCAGGCTCTGAGGGGATGAGTAACAGCTTCAGCAGTGGTGGAAAGCCTTTGGAACAGCAGGAACTGGAGCCCAAGCTTGTACAAATCCATGAGCTGTGATCACTTATTCTGGAGTTTGGGATAATCCATTTTCAGTAAAGCTGTTGGTCTGGGATTAACCTGTCCTGTGAGGAAGAGCAAGAGAAGGCAGGGAGAAATAATCATGAATCTCCTCAGATCTGCTCTTCCTTCTGTGCATGGCCATGCTCAGAGCAAAACAGCAAGCAGAGCGCAGGGATGGAGCAGCTCTGCTGTGAGGAAAGGCTGGGAAAATTTGGATTGCTCACCTGGAGAAAAGAAGCTCCAAGGTGCCATAATTGTGGCCTTGCAGTGCCTGACAGGAAAGATGGAGAGGGACAATTTACAAAGGCCTGGAGTGCCAGGACACAGGGAATGGCTCCCACTGCCAGAGGCAGGGATGGATGGGAGATTGGGAATGAGGAATTGTTCCCTGGCAGGGTGGGCAGGCCCTGGCACAGGGTGCCCAGAGCAGCTGGGGCTGCCCCTGGATCCCTGGCAGTGCCCAAGGCCAGGCTGGACACTGGGGCTGGGAGCAGCCTGGGATGTGGGAGGTGTCCCTGCCATGGCAGGGGTGGCACTGGATGAGCTTTAGGGTCTCTTCCATCCCAAACCATTCCATGCCTCCATGATTTTGTAGTTTCAGCATCCCTTGATTCCATATGCAGGGGCATAATCCACAGGGAAAAATCAGTGGGAAAGACAGGACAGGAAAACCCAACTAAGACTGATGTAGCTCCAGTCTCAGGTCATCAGGTAAGAAATATCAAGGGAGCACAGAATTCCCAACTCCATGGAGCACACCCAAGATAAAGACACAAAGGATTTGGGACATCTAGGAAAATACAGGGGGGGGGCAGAGGTAATTCCAACACCTTATCCCAGAAGAAAGAAGCCAAGCAAACGGGCAAACAAAAGAGAGCAGGGGAAAATTTTTTTCCGGGCCTGAATTTGGATCAACAAAACCTTCAGCACAGGAGCCAGATCCAGCAGAGCCCTCTGCAAGATTCCTCAGCTTTCCAGGAGTAAACGGAATAGGGAATTGCATTTCCATCCTTTGTTTTCAGCCTTTCAGCTCCACAAGTGGATATTTCCTGTTTGCTGGAATAATGGGAGCTCTCAACCAGTCCTTCAGAGCTTTCTCAGTGGAAAATGCAGATCCTCTGCTCCATTTAAAAACAGGGAATGTGAGACAAAACAGATGGATGTGACCTCTCCAAGAGAAGTGCAAAGGTCAAGAACAGAGCCCCTGTTCCTTATTTCCCATCTTATGGCTCAGCTAGAAGGATAAAAGCTCTTCATTCCTTAGTGCAAGACAATCACACCCCAGAAAATTGGGAGAGTTTCTGCTCTCAGGAGGAAGGGGTTCTTCACAAAGCCACAAAGCCATCTGCAAAACAGCCACCCCAAAATTCCTGCTGGTTTTAACAGGGATGTTCAGTTGTTCCCTCTCCCCTTGCACAGGTTTAAACCTGAAATCCACCCTACACACTGAGTATGGAGTAAAACTTCAGAGTTAACTCCTCCAGGTTTACCAGAGGAGAAAATTCCCTTCCCTAGAGCTCCCTGTGCTAAATTTCTCCAGGTATTTCTTGTTTAATTAAAGCTTTTAGCAGTAAACTTGTGAAGGAATAGGCCTAGGAAGTAATTAAGCTCCTGAGAGAGATGGCTCCCAGTTTTCCCAAATTCCATGAGATATTCTACAGCAAAAAAAAAAAAAAAAAAGGGCAGGACCTCAGGTGCAAGACAGAAATATTTTATCTTAAAGAAATCCCACTCTTTCCTGTTAATAAAATAAAAAGAATTGGCCTGGTAGTGCTTTATTTGATAGAATAAACCAGAAGTACAGTGAGTAATAAAAATGTTTTGGCATCAGGAATGTCTGTAAGCCCAGAGTGGGATTGGAGCCTCAATATTCCAGGTGCTCTGTGGACATGGATACAAATACACAGACAGACAGGATGGCTTAGGAGTTAAAATAACATCAAAAATAAAAAGAAAAGGCATAAAAATAACCTGAGAGACAGAAAAAATCCATTTCCAGACAAGTAGCCTGCTCTTCTCTAAGCTCTAAAAACTGAATCTCCTGGGCTGTTCAGAAGACAATTCCCAAAAACTCCATGTTTCAAACATTTCCCATAATAACCTTAAAATATCGAAGGTATTTGACTGCCTGTGGACCTGATGGTCCCAACTCTGCACTGATTTTAGTCCATCCTGAGCTCGTTTTTTCTCCTTTGCGTGGCTGCAATCCCAGTGTCCCAATATCCTCCAGCCCAGCTGAGCCCAAAGGCTGCAGGATTTGGGATCCACGTGCTGGGCAAGTATTCCTGCTGCTCCCAGGGCCATAAACCACCAACAGCAGGACCTGAGCTCAGCCCTCTCCCCAAAATCAGGAAATCACCACAGGATTAAACCCATGCAGAATCCCAATACCAAATTATCCCTGAGATCATCCTGCAGATCCCTGTGTGCCGCAGCTGCAGTGGGGAATCCCCAGGAAAACCCTTTGGAGCAGGCATTTCACTCTCTAAATAGACTCAGCTTCCCCTGGGCAGCTGGAATCACAGCAGCAGTGGGACAATCAGCAAGGAAATGCTCTGGAAAAGCTGAAAATGACTGAACACATCTGATGGAAATTGGAGAGGCAGGACAAGCCCCAGATTTTTGCCTTTGAAATCCTCACGGGAAGGACCTCACCCTCCTTCAAGGAGTGCCACAGCTGCATCCTGGAGAGGTGCCCACAGCAGGAATTCCAAAGAGCTGCTCCAGATGTGCCCTCTGGACAATGCTCCATCCCAAGGGAGCAGGGGACTTGGGAAAGGCTGATATTTATCCAGGAGAGCCCATGACCATGGAGCCAGGTGGGGAGCCAGCCTGGGATCCAAGGATTCCAAAAGTGTTCATCCCTCTGAGGGTCTGCCAGGAACCTTCCTGGGGCATGGAAACCTGGACACAGACCAGGACTGGAGCTACAGGAGAGGACAGGCCAGCCTGATAAACATCTTTATAGCAGTTCAAAAGGAGAGGGGAATAAATTGAAGGAACTCTGAGTCTCAAGTGGTGCCCAAAAATATGATTTAATTTTGGAAAGTCTCTTTTTTTTTGAAAGTCACACAGATGGGAAAAAGAATTAGTGCTGCCATGAGGCTGGAGAGGAACCCAGAAGGTGGAAAAATGCAGGAATATTAAAAACCTCCAAGTGCAAAAGCAAATGTGAGGCCTTGTGATATCTCAGTTTGCACCTCCACACTCCCCTCATAGAAGGATCAGGGTAGAAAATTCTCTGCTCCTCCTCACCCCAAAAAGAAATCCCCAAAACCCTCAAGGTGGTGTTTTCAGGGGGCTTAAAATATTGTGATAAAGTGTGGACAAAGGCTGCAGGGTCTCAATTCTCCAGAGGTAGTTTTAATGCAAAATAATTCCACTGAGATATAAGAAAAGCCACAGGAAGCACAGTGGGATCGTGTTTGATCCTAACAAGGAAAGAGGGAGAGAACTCCACTCAAAGTGTGATCAAGGAAGGGCAGCAATTAATGATCCTTAAATGAGCAAGGAAGGAAGAAAGCAAAGTACAGACAGTGAGGTTTTGGGAAACAGACTCTGGGAACTTCAGGGAGCTGATTAGTGCTCCTAATCAAAGCCCTGGAACAGGATAGGGAGCTCAGGAGGAATAAAGGCATCTTAAATCAACTGATAGCAAGGGTGGGAGGGAAATTTCTGCCTGGAAAGAAAAGGAGAGGAGAAACAGGAATGACCAGCTTGGTTAAATTAGTAAGGGGGAATTGGTTGGGGTTTTTTTTAAGAAGGGAAAACCAGGTCATTGCTGAGGAGAATATTGTGGAATAAAACAGATTATCAGAGAGAAAACCAGGGATGTCTGGATTGCAAGATTTAGCTGGGCTGTGTGTTCTATTTCCATCTGTCAGAGCTGGGGCAGTTCTCTGCTGTCCATGGGGCAGTTTTCTTTATCTCCCCCACAGCCCATCCTCCCTCCAGCAGATCTCTGCTCTCCATGGCCACTGAGTGTCCCTGCAGGGCTGATCAAATTCCATCATCCCATGGGGAGATGCTGCGCCCAGGGCAGGAGCCAAGCATTCCTACCTGGATACAATCTGCCCTGGAACAGCACAGCAGCCTTTGCCCCCTGCATTCCCAGAGGAGCAGCTTTCTCCTGCCCTGCATTCCCAGAGGGAGAGCAGGCCCATCTCCAGCAGCCCTGCAGCTGCAGAGGAAAACTCCCCCCTTGTGCAGGATCCTGCTGCAGCAGAGCCACAGCTGGCACTGCAGGAGGGCTGAGCCCCCATGGGATGGGGCTGTGCCCCCACCCTGACACACAGGGGACAGGGACTGCTCTGACTCTGGCAGTGTTGTTTTGTATTACTGCATTTATGTTTTTATTATTTTTATTTTTCCTAATAAAGAACTGTTATTCCTAGTCCCATACCTTTGCCTAAGAGCCCCTAATTTCAAAGTTATAATACTTTGTAGAGAGGGTTTTGCATTCTCTATTTCAAGGGAGGCTCCTGCCTTCCTTAGCAGACACCTGTCTTTCAGATGAAGACAAGGTTTGAAAGGTTTCAAGGTTTCAAACCAGAACACAAATTAAATACTATGTAGAAGGGAGATCAGGAGCTGGGAGAAGACAAATTTCACATGCTTCAGGAACAGTTGTCAGGCCTTGAGAAGCAGCAGTCAAAGAGAGAGAAAGCTCCAGTTAGGAACAGGATTAATTGGGATCACCCACAGGAAAGTTCATTTTCAGTGGATTGTTCATAAATGCTCTCAAATTATCCTGTCCTAAAAGAATTCCCTCTGCTCCAGCCAGCTCTCCAACCTCAGCACAGTTATGTGCCTGTTTTTGTGAGTGGGATGAGCTGTTTTCCACAAGGATGAAAAATTACAGGCACAGGAAGAAAGATAAATCAGAGAATGATGAACTTCTCCCCAGATCCAAATACAAAACACCCCAGTTCTGTTCAGCCAGAACATGACAAGAGAAAGAACAACCAACAGATTTGTAAAGAAGAAATTCTGTCCAAGCAGAGCCATTTGCATCCCTGGCAGAGCCACAGGCTCCGAGGAGAAGGGCAAAGTGCAAAGATGGGATTTTTTGGAAGATTTCTGTCACTCTTGTCAGG